>NW_027206290.1:6405000-6882500 GCF_024711535.1 Dipodomys merriami
AGAGATGTTAACAGTACCAGACTCTGATATATTTTGTCCACTGATGTCCAAAGTCATCTTAATCTATCCTGGCTCCTCCAATCAAGTTTAGTGAGTCCTGTTCCTCCTCAATGGTCAAGACCATACAGTTTGAGATTTCTAGTATGGTTACAGAGAGATGCCCTGTCATCTTTTCTAGCGCCTGTATGCCTGGAACATTTGAGTGCAACCATCTTGTCAGTTTAATTCCCAGGAAAATGGGGGGAAAATCCAGAGGAGTGGTGTCAGCTTCTCTGTCCCATAGAAGCAGTGCCCAACGGCAATAAGACAGCCGAGGATCACAAAAAACACCTCTTGGAAGCACAAATGACCCCCATAAGGGTGAGACTGTCATACTGTTCATTAGCCCAGTCATATGTTTTCTCTGCCTGTGTCTTGAAGAGACAAACTACGGATCCAAAATACCACAATACCTTGATGAATCAGTAATGCCTAAGCCACATTCCATTCACTGTTATAAATGACATTATAGCAGGTGATGCCACATCTCCAGCTTCAATTAAGAAGAAACTATCCTAAAGGGTGTCAGCTCCTTTAGGAACTGTGCCTGTCCACACTCTGAGAGATGGAGAATTTCTGTGGCGGCTTTTAGATAGCACAGTCTTCACTCAACATGCTGGGGGTTACCCACCTGCATCTCCATTAGACTATCATGTTCCCAAGGTCCCACCCAGAGGCAGCGCCTTGAGCCACAACTAGTTGAATAGCTTTCTGTGCTCATTGTCAAGGAGAGCACCTTTCAACAATGGTTACCTGTTGTACCATCTTATGTAAGGGGCAGAACGAGTTATACTGTCTCCAGTACATAGAAATACACCAACTGATGTGCTTTGTTTTTCTTAGTGGAGAAAGTCAGGGGCCATAACTTTTGGTTGAATTTCTTAATACTCTGTTGATTTCCTGTTTGGCCCTGAGAAATTGTTGAGTGTATTTTTCATCTTATCTGGACATATAGCCTTGCTAGCATTAGTCTACACATTAGTAGCCCAAGAGAAAGCAGGAGCTACTCTTTGCTTATCAGGACCTTCAATCAAGATACCATCTGTATGATACAAGAATGTATGAACAAAACTTCTGCTGCATCTTGGGCTTGCTGTACATTGGATTTCTACCTACTGATGACAAATGTACGGTAGGGAACCTCTTGTTAGTCATTCCATACAAATTGATTCTGGTCTTCTTTCTGAGGGATAGTTAGTAAAAGCCATTGGCCATGTCTGTAACAGGAAACCAATCTCCAGATGTGCTGTCACTTTATGGGAAGTGTGATGAGGTCTAGTACTTAGTGGTCAAATATAGGACCTTAGTGCTCAGCCTGTCACGTGTATGGTCAGCTTTCATGTCCTTAAGGCTTTAGTGACCAGATCAGATCATTAAATTGTGACAAGTAGAAGTATTGTTAGAAGTATTCCTGCTTACACAGGTTTTTTTTTTTTATTGGTAAAAGGAATAGATGTCTCTCCCCACAAAGCATAGGGGATTATGCCATTCTGGGACAGGGAGAGCAGGAGTCTATCCAGTCCCAATGGCTCAGATAGTACATTAGAGACATGCAGAGCCCTGCCTGTTCAGCACAAACACTAACAAAACATGAATGCCTATGATAAATGCAGTGTGGGAACTGTAGTCATCAGCTAACATGGCTCCACTCATAAATGCATGAATATTTGTTCTTATAGGCTATAGGCTATTAATACCTTCCCATCCCCCCTCTCACAGAGCCTTGGAGTCATGCCATGTTAGTAATCCCATGTTTTCTCTCCCCACCTCATCCCCCCCTCTCCCCCGGTGGCATATGGCTACAGGTCCCTAATGGGCACAGTCACTTATTATTCTCTTTATGCCCCTAATCATTATTGTCATTGGGGATTGGGATGTAAGTGGCACAGGTTTGTTTGTTTGTTTAATCAGAGGCTTGCTCATGATTAGAATACTCATCCTCACTATCTGAGCTGGATTTGCTTTTCCAACTCTCTCTCTCCTCTCTCTCTCTCTCTCTCTCTCTCTCTCTCTCTCTCTCTCTCTCTCTCTCTCTCTCTCTCTCTCTCTCTCTCTCTCTGTGTATGTGTATGTGGTGGGAGGATATCAGAACCCACAAAACAACAATTCCAGACACAAGTCATTTCACCTGGAGAGTTCTCCTCCTCCTCTCTCTTACTAGTGTCCTGAGGGCTTTCACCTTTAATTTAGACCCCATTCATTCACCATCTGCTTTATACTGTACATGAATAGCTCAGTGTCTTTGAGTGTCCCTTCCCAGGTTTTTACTGTTTGTGTCTCTTATCTATAGTTATAGAGACTACTATAACTTCCTTCCCCTTACACAACAACAGTACACTGTGGTGCTATTTCCCTACTGCCTTACCCCACTGTTATCCAACAGAATAATAGAAGAGATTGGGGAGCCATTCCTTGTAGGGGACCCAGCCTTATAAAGGCCTTCTGATTTGTAAAGTACTGGACACTTTCAGGTGGGGGGTCTCAGAGCCAGGTGTATGCCTTTCTAGATCATTTTTCATGGGGTCTCGCTTCTGGTAAAATCCCCAGTGATGAGAGATACCACTGTCATGCTCATGGTCCTCAAAGTAATTATTTCTGTTTATATGGGCAAAATTGCACTGAAGTGGGGAATGGGTTGTCACCATTACTAGCCAAAACTTTGGGCTCAGATGTTTGAGTAGATAAGACTCCCCACCAAGCCACAGCAACCAGGCAGTAAGGGCTCTCCAGCTTCTGCCCGTGTCTGTCTTGTAATTTCCTTATCCCACTCCCAGAGAAGAATCATATATTCACAGTTTCCTCTTCAGTGACACTGTCACTGTTCAGTCTTGTATGAAAATGGGTCTCCTGTGTGGGCAGCAGCCAGCCTCATTGCTGGCAGCTCCATCCGGGGACCATTAGTCAGCATACATTGAGGTCCCAGCTGTTTGGGGGATCTGTGAGCAAGCAGTGAGCTGGCCATTGCAGGGGAAGGTTTCCCTGGTCTTCTGGAAGCTCATCTTCGGTATCTCCAGCAGGAGCTATTTGATCCAACTCTATCTGTACATGGGAAATATATTCAATCACGTATATCCTTATTTTGTCCAGAAGGTAGCCAAATTTTTTCTCATCACCTAGTGAGAGCCTTGAATAGTCAGCACACAGACTAGTTGGAATGATGATGTCACAGAATGAAGAACACAAGTTCCTTGGAGAGAACCAGTATAGGTGATTGACTGCACAGGTTCCTCCCAGCAAGACCCCTAGTCTTGCTGCCAGTGTCCATATGGGAAGATAGGAAGTGGAGTTGTTCAGGTGTTATTGTTGCACATTCTGAAGTAGTACAAGGAGGTTCTTCAATGTCTATCTGGAATAGGGAATTACTTCTTCTAACAAAAGTAAAAGGCTTATCCGGGAGCCAGTGGCGTGTGCCTGTAATCCTAGCTACTTAGGAGGCTGAGATCTAAGGGTTGCAGTTAAAAGCTAGCAGAGACAGAAAAGTCCCTGTGAGACTCCTATCTCCAGTCAGCCACTCAAAAACCAGAAGTGAAGCTGTGGGTCAAAATGGTAGAGCACTTGCCTTGAACAAAAGAGCTCAGGGACAGAGACCAGGCCCTGAGTTCAAGCCCTACGACAACAATAAAAATAAAAAATAAAAAAGTTTTAAAGCTAAGAGATGACTGGACACCTGGTGGCTACAGTAAGAAATATTCTTGGCCTCTCACCATGCTTATGTAGTCATTCAACAACATTTTGTATTTATATGTTATCAATTCTTCTCTTCTTACATCTTGTAGGAGAGGCAGGGTTTTGATCACAGCTGGCCCTCAGCTTCTCACCGCCATTCATAGTGACAGTCTTAACAGAAATTGTTGATTGATGAAGAGATCGTCATTTACCTTTGCTGGGTTTGAAACCTCATCTGAGATTTAGCTGGGAGAAGATGACTCTCTTTGTTCTCTTGACCTCGAATATTCTGGGACTGTTGTGTTGCTTAGGGAAGTCAGCTAATGGTTGAGCCATGGATTGCAGACAGATAAAAAGCAGTATTCAACTGTTTTCTTTATGCTCAGTTTCCAGAAGTCTTTTCTTTTCTCCCCCTCCCCCCTTATTTCTTCCTCTCTGCAAGCACCTTAGGTAGGGGCTGGTCAGGGGTGGCCCCTGCTTGTTGCTCGGTTTTGCTTCTCTGACCTCAAGGGGTGAACTCTTTTGCTCTGTTTGTGCATCACTGCTGCTAAGATAATGAATGGCTTAGGTCTGAACGTGTCTTATAAAAGCCACCCATTTTCAAACGGTTTTAAGAACTCTTAGGTTTAATAACTACCTGTTAATCAAATTATACATTTTTGCTTTCTTCTTCTAAGAAAAACTGAGAAGAAAAACTTGAAACCAGTACATATAAAGACTGCATGACTAAGATTTTACTGCCTGCCTTCCTCTTCGTTTGATAGATTTACTTTCCTTATTGCGCAAAACTGTGTGTGTATCAGCATTTGGCTTTTGTTGTTTCATGTTGTTATATAACTGACTGTTAAATAGAATCAAATATTGAGGATTTAATGCTAGTGATGAAAACAGATATTGATATTTTCACAAGAATTAGTTAATTTACTATAGAGCATTTGAGCGAGGTGAATATTTTCTATCATTCCTATTTTGCAGCTGAGAGTAAGTCTCTGAATGTTTTTGTCATTTTCTCAAACTGTATAGCTAATGAGGGCCAGGAAATTCATATGACTTGAGAATGACTTCAAAAACCTATGTTCCTTTGATTTTTATATTTTAAGCACTATCAAATATCCCACCTAATTACACCATGTTGTGAAATGAACATCAGACGAAGAACTCAGAGGAGCTACCCACCCAAGACAAAATTTCTCTCTTCAGGAGCCTTTGGTCTTCCTGGCCAAGCCAGCACATAGAAGATCAGGAAATAAGGAGATTGCATTCCCTCTGGGCATAGGTTTCCACCCATGGGCCTCTGCTCTAATATTTGCTATAAATAATTGATTCCAGTAGTCACATGTGGCCCTACGTATGCTGTGCCAAAGGAGCCCCACAGCAATGCTCTTAAAAGGCTCAGCTCTGTCTGAGTTGTGCCCTTGAATCTGTGATTTGATTGCAAACACCGGGCTTTTCTGCTCTGGCTCCATTAAAGACCTCTGCACAGGATGGGGGCTCTTTTGAGATCAGGCCTTTTGTGCCTGCTCATGTGCACACTTTTGGAATAAGCTGCACAGAGCTAGAAAGCAGCACCACCCACTACTTACAGGTTCAAGGTGAGATTTTTGACACAGGTGCTTCATTTTAGAAGTTTATACCATTCATCTTCAATAGCTAATAAAAGCAGACAGCTACAGGCCATTTATAAATGTGCTTCCAGAAACTAAATTCAGAGTGTTTAGTAAGTGGCAGGAGCCTGGTCAATAGCTGTTTTAAATGCATTTATTTCTGTCGAGAGACACACTTCCTCCAGAACAGCTTTGTTGTCAATAAACTCTTTTTTTTGTTTGATGTACAGCTTACAAATAAATGCATTTATAGGAGTTGCTAATGTGTGAGGGGCTCAGAATTAGTGCTAAATTTGCAATCTGTAATACATCATCTAGTCATCTTTGACAAACTCAATTTTAATCTGAGTAAATAATACCTTCTGTGATTTGGTGCAGGGATCCCTAAGTTAATTCTGCCTCTCTTGGATTTCAAAAGAGAACAAAACAAACCCAAGGGTGGTGAACACAAGGGTGGTGTGTGTGTGTATGTGTTTATAAACTAGCACTTTCATGTGTTTATTTTGCATATTTCAACAACATTTTCTTTTTCCTACATCTTAATTTGAGCTTATTATTTGTACAAGATGAGCATTTCATTTGGAGGTTTTCATACATGCTTATGACCCTTGGATCATCTTTACCCTCCCCATTGTACTTTCCTTTTTTAAAATTTAATTTTGTTTTATTGTAAGGGTGATGTCAGAGGGGGTTACAGTTACATAAGTAAGGTAATGAGTACATTTCTTGTCAAACATTGTTACTCCCTCCCTTGTTTTCTCCCACTTTCCTTCCTGGCCTGGGCACTGTCCCTGAGCTCTATTGCTCAAGGTTAGTTGCTCTACCATTTTGAGCCACTTCCATTTTTTTTCCTAGTGGTTAATTGGAGATAAGAGTTTCATGAACTTTCCTGCCTAGTCTGGCTTCAATCCATGATCCTCAGATCTCATCTCCTTGAGTAGCTAGGCATATAGTCATAAGCTAACGGCTTCTAGCTCTTGTAATTTTTTAAAATGTGTTTCATTATGACCTTTCATATATGTGTTCTTCATTATACTTCAGGAACACATACTTCAACTGCATTCTACTCCATCTGGCCCTCTCTTTTGCCCCTCAAATGATCTCTTTTATTGGAGCAAACTCAAAAAGATGCCTAGTAATAAATAGCTTTCACAGTTGGTTAAGCATCGGAACTGAGGAAGCATCTGAGCCCCAAATTGTATGGCATCTCTAGTGCATGCCAGTTCTAGAACACTCACTGTTGCTTATTTGGAAAGTTATTCCTTTTGTTTTCACTCATTAGGCTGATTTGGAATTGCCATCTTTGTCACTTAACCTGTTGGAGAGATTTTTTTTTTTCTGCAAGATCTATAGGTTTCAGATATGGCAGATAGTTTACATACAAATACTAGTAATCTTATCGAAGTTTTTTCCCAGAGTTAATTATAAGTGCACAAACATCATTTTATTTAATGTTTTACAATAGCTTATGACATTGGTACTTGTATTTACATTTCTTGATACAAAATAAAAACCATCGATTGGTACAGTATCTCTAAAGACAGCAGTCAGGAAATCATAGAAGGGGGATGGGAAAGTAAGTCTGTCTGGTTGGGAATCTTTGCTGTTTTCTCACTCCCTTCCCTGCCTGTCTCCCTGCCTGTATTATTAGAGAGGAGAGAACCACTATCCTAAATGCCTACCTGGTAAAAACCACCTGGGCCTGGGCCAGGCCTTTTCTAACTGCTTATGTCTGTCTGAGCTGCCTATTTGCAAAGATGAAAGATTCTTGTTCTAGTTTTAATCACCTTAAGTTACTGGCTGTTGTACAGAACTGATGTTTGCTGGGAATTCTGGGGCCCCAATGGCCAGTTACATGAAGATAAGATGTGAAATCTTGTCCAAAGTCAAGACTGTTGTTAGAAACAAATTTCTGCGAGGTTGGTGATCACAAATCATGAAATGGGTAGAGATGGGATCTGAACAATGCAAAGTGAGTTCAAGATCTTTTGTTGGAAGTAGAAACTTTTAGTAGAACAGAATCCCCCTCCACGCATGCCCATTATAGCCATTAGTCTTCAGGTGTAGTTTGCGATGTATGAGACATTTTCCATTCACTGTGGTCATGCATGCAATGGGATATAGCCAATGTGACCTGCCATGGGTTCAAGATGGGGATTCTGCAAGCTGGATATCTTTTTTTTTTAAGGTACCATGTGATTTAAAAAAAATTATTGTGAAAATATCATACAGAGGGGTTACAATTACATGAGCAAGGTAATGAGTACATTTCTTATCCAGCATTGTTGCCTCTTCCTCTGAGATTCAGTCCCTTACTCAAAGCCCAGGTGCTTGTCTGATTCAACAGGAATGTCTATTTGAATGTGAATTTCTTCCTGCCAGCCATTGCTCTGAATTTACTAGAACATCTCCAACTGTTTTCCCCCAAATAGTCCTTGTTAAACCACTGGCACATCAAGGCTTTGCTTGGTGTGTCAGCCTTTATGAAATTTCATTGTGGTAAACTTCAACTTTATATTCACACATGTATTATGTATTATCTGTATTCTCTTAAACTTATGCCAGACACCATGACAGGTACTGGAGAGATGGACATAAAATACATGGTCTTCGTTCCCAAAGATCTTACAGTCTAGTGAAAAAGACCACATTGTGAATTCTCAGGATTTCAAAAATGCTGGATGAAAAGTTGTCACCTTTTCTTACATATGAGAAAAAGTAAAATCATTTTTAGAAACATTTATTGAAGGAAGATACCTGACCCTTCAGAAAGACAGGGTCAAGTTGCATTATACACATCAACTGACATGTTGAATTGAAACCTCTCTGTAGAACTACTTAAAGATATTAAAGAAAAGTAAAAAAGAAAGAGTCATCAAATCCCCAGTGCTTTACTGAGATGACAGGGTAGTTGTCTCCCTGGAGGCTTTTTCCTAAGGATATGGGGTGGAGGCTTCCTGAGGACACTATTGATATTGCCAGCCATCATGAAATTGAGAAGAGCCAGGAAGTTCAAACAAATGCCTGACTCAAGACCAGTATTTAAAAGTGGTGGCAGCATGGCCTCACAGCTATTGCTTAATGATTCTTTACTCAGCCTCTCAGCCTTCTAATGCTCTTTGGGGGCACCTCCCCAAATTGGTGATATAGGCAAATCCAAACCGCCTTATGAATGCAATGGTACTGTCTATCTTTACAGATATTTGTGCAATTTCTTTCTATGGAAGAAGAGAAACCTCATGCACATTTGTTGTTCCATAGCTTTTCAGAAATGTTTCGTTATGACTCCATTTGTTCTTTAGCATGTCAGTGTGGTGGCTTTGCTATTAACGAGGCCTACTGAAAAGGACTTCTGGGAAAGTAGACCCTTTATTAATTCTGCCATGGGACATGATTTTCTAAGGGTAGCCCATAGTGGTTTGTAAATATTTCATTGTCTTCCTTTGATCATCCCATGAAGGTAAAGTTTTTTTTTTAAATATATACGCTCACAAATACACATGTACATACAACCACACAAACATAATCCCACACAGATGGACATTTCCACATAGAAACACACACAAAGGATATTCTCATGCATATTCATAGCCGTTACACACATATGCACACACACATACTCACACAAGTAGTCTTCACATGCTTTTACACATATGTGTATACACATATAAACACACAAGTATATATAAACATCCTTTTACATAAGCTTGAGCTATTTTCTTGGAAGAGCTGGCTATTTAATTGCCTTTCTTTCTTTCTTTCTTTCTTTCTTTCTTTCTTTCTTTCTTTCTTTCTTTCTTTCTTTCTTTCTTTCTTTCTTTCTTTCCTTCCTTCCTTCTTTCCTTCCTTCCTTCCTTTCTTTCCTTTTCTTTCTTTTTCTGTTTCTTTCTTCTTCCTTTCTGTATCCCTCCCTTTCCTCCTTCCTTCCTTCCTTTTTCCTTTCATTCCTTCTTTCTTTCCTTCATTCTTTGTTACCTTTAAGTTGTTGTACAAAGAAGTTTTATTTCAACATGCGTGTTTATGTGTATAATGCACCTTGATCAATGGCCCCCCTTCCATCATTCTGCCCTGTCTCTCTGAACCTCACCCATCCCCTCAGTATATACATATACTTATGTATATACACTGAATATTATAATTACATTTACACACCCTTCTTCTTGCTATTCTCCATTCTCTGTAGATTTGCTCCTTGGCCTTCATGCCTGTAGGAAGGCTTCAAACAGCTAAAGCTTTGGTCCTGGCTTCACAGATTCTTAGAGACAGGGAGAGATGTTAAAGATTCTATAAGGAAATGAAAATCTTTCTCGTATAAGTGCTTGTCTAATGCCAGGTTCCTGGGCTTGGAGTGGAATAGGAGACCCCATACTCAGTAAAAATGTAGGGCCTGAGTTCTGGTCCTGGTTTTACTCTGAATTGGGAAAGTCACGTACTTGCATGCCTCAGCTGTATAATGAAACCTCTTGCTTTTTCTCTGATCCTCGCTGATACTGTCTCCTTGTGATTGAGGAAATACTGCACACAGTGAGGTAGGAATAGTGTGTGGATATGACTGAATCCTCATGTACTTGAAGGAGGAGGAAAGAAATGGGTTCCTGTACCCAAATGACAAGACTCCTTCACTTCCTCACTGTTTTGCTATGTGCTCATGTTAGATGGCTCTGTCAATCATTGCTTGGCTCATGTGGTACCTGTAATTGCCCAATTTTGGTTTTCTGACTTCATAAGTGATGCTTCCCCTGCCTGTCTGATTTTGATGGAAAAAGAGATTAGCCCAATGTACAACGCTCCATGGAAGGAGGCAGTAAGATCGTTCGAGCACAAAGTTTTGCAACCTGCCTGCCTAATGTTTACAAGGCACTTCATGAACTCTGGACATTTCAGAGAACCCCCAAAGGCAAGCAGGCTGTTCTTTCGACAGGTAAAGAATGAGAAAAGCAACAGCTCTCAAGTTGTTATGGAGCCTGATGAGAGTTAGCTTGGTCCTCCATAGCCCTGCCACCCTGACCAACTCCTGTTCACCTTCTAGCTATTCCTGTTCCACTTCTAGCTATTCCAATCAGTGTTATACTTCTTTAGCATAGTGTTTATCAGATAGTATTAAAATTGCCTGCTTATTTCTGTGTGTCCTAATGAATGATAAAACCTTCAGAGACAAGGACTTTCTTGTTTCTTCTATACTTAGTATCTTGCCTTCTTGCCTATTTCTCTTGTAGGTTTGTAGCTATTCGATAACTCAGTGCCTTGTGCTTGCTAAGCCCATTTCGCTTTAGGTTATTTTTCACATAGGAGTTTTGTATTTTTCCTCCAATGTTTGTCTCTTGTGTACCTGGGATGACAGGTACCTGTCACCCGCCCTGCCCAGGTTTCTTTGTTGAGATAATGTCTTACTATTATTCAGATTGGCCGAGAGCCTCAATTCTTTTGGTTGTTTTTTCCCCCTCTGCAGAGTAGCTGGGATTACAAGAGAGAGACATTGCACTGGGCTAAATAATTATTTCTTGACTTAATTAATTGATGGAATTAATTGGAAGCAGGGGATGAATGGAGAGCGCTGTTTAGTAGCTTGGAGACTTGGTTTTATACCCCATACAGATGTTCCTGGAAGTCCTTTCTACTCAGCAGTTTCCTTTGGGACATGAAGAATGTATGTTCTTGCTGGTGGTGAATTTTATTTCATAATGCTCAGTTGGAGTACTGGTTGTTGTAAGAACTGTTTTCATTCTTAGATTAGAGAGGGTCTCCTTCTGGTTTGTAACCCAGAAAAGAAATGATTTCCTGTACTTGGGTCAGGCTGAGGGTGGCTCCAGAAATTGGCATGGCAGTATGGCCTCAAACTAGGTGGAGATGGTAGATCTGCTTGGAGAGAGAAGAGAAAGCTGCCACCTCTTCATCAAAAGATGCTAAGCTGGGAATAAAAGCAGCAAAAGACCTTAAGTATCATCTCTGAGAACTTGTAGTTGTTCAGCAAACTGAAGAATCATGGTCTGGGTCATTTCGGCCAGTGAGGGGATGCTGGCTTCAGTGGTCTGATAAGAGCCATCAGCAGGACTTGCTGGCGGAGGTCACGCTTCACCATCTTGAATGCTGGCTCTTTTTCTTTTATGTTTTGCATCTGCTTGAGGATCACATTGCTGTGAGCCAGGTCAGGCCAGTTCACATGGAGAACTGGATCTGGGTGTACCCTGTCTTTTCCTTCAGTGACTTTGCTCTGCTTTGAAAATGTTGGCCTACAGCCAGAGCAGAGAGAAAGCAAAGAAGGGATTGCTTTCTCATCACATGGAAATTAGATGCCTAAGCTGGTGATGTAGTGAGTAAAAAAAATAAAACAAACACTTTTTAGGAAAATTGAACTCATCCTGTTTAGCCTGATGGTGGACTTTTTGGGCAGTGGGAAGGAACCAATTTGTGCACTTAATGAAATGAGTCTTTGCTGTAAAGAGCACATATAAAACTAACTTTGAATGTATTAACTGTCTTAGTGTCATATTGTCTTCTGTCCTTAGAAGAAGAGATTTTTTTTTAAGCTTGTCATTTCTCTCTAGTTGTTTGACAGTCCTATTAGCAAACTCATTTGTCAAAGCCTTGCTTGGTGATTGCAAAGGTATTTGTCCAGCACCCAGTCCTGGAATTGGTACCATCCCTGTGTGTGGTGTGGTGTGGTGTGGTGTAGTGTGTGTGTATGTATGTGTGTGTTCATGTCCATTTGTACATTTGGAATGGGATGTTTAAGGAACATGTCTTTATAGACAGTTGTATTACACCAATTTTTTTTCTTTCTTAAGTGGTTCCCTGTGAGCAAAGGTTTGTCCTGGAAGGGGACTTAAAAAACATTTGAAAAAAAATCTATTGTACAGTTCTCTGGGAATACAATACCAGACACTCTGCTATTGTTTTTCTCCTTTCCTTGCTTCTACATGTTCCATAAACATTTTTCAAACCATTCAATTTCTCTTCAGCCTTCTTCCATGCTGAGATAAAAACTTTTGGAAAGAAAAATTACTACCTAGTGCCAGTATGAAGCCTCAGTTTGAAAGGAAATAAAGGCAGTCTTTCCTAATGAAGCTCTGAGATCACAGTTCTGAGGGCTGAGCCACCTCCCCCATCGGAGACTGTGGGTCTGAGGGTAGCATGGAGCATGAGGACTGGGCGGTTCTTTGTTGTTGTTTTGTTTTTTGTTGGTCATGGGGCCTGAACTCTGGGGCTGGACGTTGTCCCTGAGCTCGGTTCTTAAGAGGAAGCTTGGAGTTATGGGGGAAGACACTGGGCTCCAGTTCCAGACTGTCTGGGTTTTGAGCCACCTGGGCTTCCTTTTTCACTCGCTAGCCTCAGCCCAGTCACCAACCTTCCTGGGACTCAGTATTCTCTTATCTGTGTTATAGAGAAACAACACCTCGTACAGTTGGACTTGCCATGTAGGTCATCGGTAGAGTTTACTTAACATGTTCAAGGCTCAATACTCAAGGTCATCCAATTGCTAAGGGAACAAGATGAGTGGATCTCCATCTAAAGTGCTCCCGGAAGCATCTAACACACGGAAATGCTTGATAGCCTAACTAGTTTCTTACTCACATTCCCCTTTACCCTTAAGAAGCCTCATGAGAACATGGGCTTGGGAATAATTGGAAGCCTGTGTCATATGACAAAAAGATGAGGAAGCATGGTTTTTGGCCTCATTGGTAAAAGCAAACCCAAGCAACAGGTTAGGAATGCCTGCACAGAGATGAGAGGAAGGAGATGGAGGAAAGAGTACCCAGCAAGTCAAGTGATACAAAAGTCCAACACAGATTAAAAGCACAGAAGATTAGTCATTTGTGCTCAAGAACTATTATCTCTCAGTTTTATATGCTTAGTCCTAGGTCCTAGTAGGAGTTCAGTAAATGTTTCATGGTGTTGATCTATTCCTTGTTCATTCATTCACTCAGTCATTCAACAAATATTTTTTTTTTTTTTTTTGGGTCCGGTCATGGAGCCTGAACTCTGGGCCTGGGCGCTGTCCCTCAGCTCTTCAGCTCAAGGCTAACGCTCTGCCACTTGAGCCACAGTGCCACTTCCGGCTTTTTTCTTTTTTGCTTATGTGGTGCTGAGGACTGGAACCCAGGGCCTCAGGCATGCAAGGCAAGCGCTCTACCACTGAGCCACCTTCCCAGCCCTCAACAAATATTTATATGCTAGTTCTGAATGCTCATCTCTCTCTTTAAAAAAACCAAACCAAACCAAACCATGGGGCTTGAGCTCAAAGCCTAGGCACTGTCTCTGAACTTTTTTTGCCCAAGGCTAGTGCTCTACCACTTTGAGTTACAGCTCTACTTACTTATGGTTTTGTGGCTGTTAATTAGAGATAAGAGGCTCACAAACTTTCCTGTCCCAGATGGCTTCCAAAGGTGATCCTCATATCTCAGCCTCCTGAGTAACTAGGATTATGGGAGTGAAGCACTAGTGCCCATAATTAACACCTCCACCCAGTTCTGCTAAACCATCTCATCAATAGTCCTGGTATCTTCCTTTCTTGAAATTAGCCTTGTTGAGAGTTGTGTTCTTGAGCCTGGCAGTTTCTAGGAACTCAGCAGTGGTTTAGTTATCAGCAGTGGTTTGGGAAGTACCTTGATGAGCTGTGTAACAGAGGAATCCAACCTTCTCCTTGTTAGGTTTTTAAAAAGAGGTAGCCGAGTAAGAACAGCACCACGCACGTGGTATTCAGGTAAGGGGTAGGTTTATTCAGTAGACCTGCTGGGACCAGGCAAGGTAGGCACTCCATGAGGCTGGCAAAAGAGAGCGTCTGGCCTCAGGTTAGGCCTTATGTAGGGTGGCGGGGGGGGGGGGGGGGGGGGGGGGAGGGAAGGTGTGTCCAGGTAAAGGGAAGTGGGATCAGGTGGGAGAAAGGTGTGGCCACATCAGATTAAGATGTGACCTCAGCAGATGCAGATGTGACCTCTTCCAGGTGTCCCATTGCCTAGGTAATGCAGGTACTGGGCAAGGTCTGTTCACCGTCCAGGAATGGACCTTACACTCCTAGAGTCAGAACACTTTCTGGGCTATCTTAGCTTTGTGACAAGATGGGTGATCTTTGAATTTCTGATTCTTCTATTGCAAAATTTGAGGAGTACTCAGCATGGAGAAGCTTGTACATTCCTTTCTGGGTCCTAAGAGTCAACTGGATGGTGAAAAATCCTAATTCAACTCTGAGCTCTTACCTAAGAATCCTCCTCTGTCTTATTATTTAATTCGCAGCTCAGAGTGGAGTCTCTTATCAACTTGACAAGTTATATATATTAATATATTATATATAATATCTTATATATCTTTAGCATTTATTCCTTTACGGTTGCACTCAGATTTTTAGAACTGAGCTTTTAAGTCTTCCTAGACTCCAGGGTTGGCTAGGGCTCTCTGGAGATCCCAGTAGGCATTCACTGGGCAAATTAAAACAGCAATTCAAGTCCCTGTCACCCAGCCTCCTTCACTAAACCATGTGATTCCCCTATCAACTCTGTCTTGCTGCTTCAAGTGTGGGGCACATGCCAGCCTAACCCCCCATCAGGAACCTTGTCAGAAATGTGAAATCTAGGCCCTTTCCTAGACCCGTGGAGTCAGCATTGGATCTGTTCCCCACATGCTTCTAGGCACTAGCATTGAGATGTTCCTCCATCGGAGATCTGCGTGTCAAGTTACTGTTTAGGCCTGTTACTCTTTGTTTTTCTATTGTGGTAGTAACTGGTGTCTTGATGCTCACTTTGGATTCAGGACTACAAAGATTACATTAGTGGTCATGGAAAGAGATCATGGAACTGCTGGCTTCTGTGAACTGGAGAATAAATTCTGTATGTGTTGAAAATTAGGTATGTATGAATTTGCATGATCACTTAGTATGTACAAGTCATCGTCGGCTTTCTAGATTCATTTTACTGAATACTGAAATCAGAAAGAAAGGGTTTTTTTTTTTAAAGTTTTAATGTGGATTTACAAGTGGTTTTAGAAATTTGCTCTCTGATTCAGGGGTGACATTGAGAACCTGGAAACCTGGGTCTGTGCCTGAGACAACTTGGCAAATAAACAAAAAGGACTTATTAGTTGTTTGCTTTTTAAAACACATGGCCATCTAAAATGTGCTAAGGAAATTTAATGTAGTGAAGGGAAAGCAATGTGTGTTTTTGTGTGTGGGCTGGATGAGCCTTTCAAGATCAATGATTTGAGGTGTTCCATAGCCTGCTTAAGCAAGGCTTATTTCTGAGCTGCACCTCCTCCTTTTCTTGGCTTCTTCAGCATTCACCATCCTCCCCATCCCTTTAGGATTGACTGCAGGAGTGATCTGGGATGGAGCCTGTCTAAATCCTTAACTTTTCTCTTTTTATAAAAGGGAGATTATCCCTTTCTTAATTCCTGTTTTCATTGCTGTCAGATGGGAGGTGTTCAGAAGTGAGTTAGCATTCATTGTGCTTTCCCTGAATGAGGCTTAACTTTTGATTGAGATGTACTTGAGGATTCTGCCTTAGTGGTATCTTGGCATCCTCTTTTCTACTCTGACTTTGACGACTCCGTCCCTCCTCCTGTCCTCCTTTTGCCCTTCCTGTCCACACACCCAGTCACATGCTTGCCAGAGCTTGTCATTCAGGGCTCTCTCTCTGTTACATCTCTTCCCCGCCCCCCAAACACACATTCATCCTATCTACTCTATAGTATTTTATTATTCCCTCTTAATCAACATTATACAAAGTTAACCATATTCTAGCTCCTCTAATTCCTAAACAAATGAATTGCTCAGGAAAGAGTGGAAAAAGCTCATTTAGATTTAAGTATGATTTCTTTTGGCTTGGCTTATTTATAGGACCAATCGGACCCTTTAAAATGCTGCCAGGAATGGGATTGGGAGACTGTCTCGTGTGTAGCTTGTATCCCAGGAGAACGAGGAATTGGGGAGCTGATCCCAAGGCTCTGTGAAGTTCATTTGCTGGCCCCTTCTTGGGCATCTTTTCTATGGGCCTACTCTTGTCTCACACTGCATCTTGAGTCTACCTACTGTAGCAAATTTACCATCCTCAATTATATCCTAGAATTAAACTATACTAACAGTAACTAACTTCTCTTGCTCACTCACTGTTTTTACTCTTACAAGTGTTTCTCAGTGAAGCTTCTTTGGTTCTTTGATGTCTACAAAATCAGTGCCTTTGCCTAACACTCAAGACCATGTGGACTTGGAACAACCAATGGGCAGCTGTGCTCTTCCTTCTCCATCATCTGATATCCTCCCTGTGCTTGAACTTTCTTCAGAGTAGTGAACTTTGTATTCTCTCCTAATATACTGTATACTTCATGTTTATTTCGTTCATTGTCTGTTTTACCTCAGCTAGAACATAAGTTCCTCAGGTCTGGGGTGTTTGTTTTGCCCCTGCTGCTTCCCAGAGAACTATGCAAATGTTTAGTGCTCAGTAAATGGCTCAGAAACAGGGGAGTGACTGCATGAGCGTTCTGTTTTATTACCTGCCTATGTGTGAGCTTCATTCTTTGCTCTGCCCTTGCCCTGTCCTTTCTCTTGGTCCTCAGTCTTCATTTATCATCATCTCTCTCTACCCTTTAGTCTAACTCTCTAAACAGTATATCATCCCCAATCTCTAAACACACCCTTGTGAGTCCTTGTCTTTGCAATACTCTTGTCTGAACCTGCTGATTCTCAGGCACCCCTGTTGTAAGGCCCCTTTGACGCTGACAAATGAGGCTAGGGTGTTCACGTTTTTTTCTTCTATCGCTGTGGAACCTGGTCAGTAAGTTTACAATGAGTGGAACAAACCCCAAATGCAAAGTGTACATCTAGCAAAATGCACTGTGTGTCTCAGTCTTGCAAGATAGACTTTGGCAGGGCCCTAATGGACTTCCTAAATGGACCACTTAGGATGAGTTCTTCATGACCTCACAAATCTGTTGATAAAGATTTTTAAAAAATCTTCTTAATGTTTTCTTTTTTCAAGAGGCATTTCTTTGGTAACAAGTTGGATTGAAGCAGTTTTACCTGCCCTTTGCTATCAGAGATGGTCTAAAAAGTTGGAGATAGCAGACTTGCAATGGGGCTGAAAGATTTTATTTTCCAATATGATGCCTTAATTATATGCCTCTCCTACTTTTTCTCTGAGAGTTTCAGAGACTCTTCATAATGAATGAAGTGGAAAATTGCATCCATGCATGCGTGTGTGTGTGTGTGTGTGTGTGTGTGTGTGTGTATGTGTGTGTGTGTGTGTGTTGTTACGTTTTTGCAAACTATGGCCTCATGGGTATAAAATGGCTGCTGACATTGGGTTGCAACCAGCCTCAGGAAAGAGTGCCATTCATCCATGTCATACTTCCTGTCCCAAGGATGCTCAGTAGAGGCCAACTTGTTCTCTCTCTTATAAACCCTTCCTAATCCCCAGGTATTTCTAATGAACTTTATTCACCTATTTGCTTATCCCTACCTGAAATTTGCTGTTCCAAGTGTGGAAATCACTAAATGACTGAGAACGTGTTTTTGTTTGGAAGGTTAGTAAGCAAGACCTTGGGGTGGGGAGACTGGTTTTATTCCCATCCTGGGTGTCAGCCACTACTAGTACTGTGACTACGTAACCTCAAGTTTCCTTACCAGTGAAATGGGGACAGCAGGGTCTTCCTTGTAGTACACTTGTTCGAATCAGATCGAGTAAGAATTTAGATCATCTGCACCCTGAACACCGTGTGTGACAAATGCATTGCTAGTGCTGTGGGTATAGAATCTGAAGGCTTGATTCACTTTCATATTTGTGTGCCTGACACATAAAGAGTGGTCACATTATTTTTGTTTGAAAGACAAATATGAAGCATTTTGCCTTAATACACCATTCAATCAAATATAATGAGCAGCTCATAATTGGTCTCAGATGGCCATAATTAGACATTATAAGAGAAAAGCTCACTCCTGATTGTTCTGCTCTATGGGAAACAGCATTCCTGGGGCTCCATAAGAGTCCCTAGAGGCAGAGGAGCAGCTTTAGGATTCTCCACCTTCCGATGTATTCAGGTTTGAGAAACAGAAATGGTATGCATTTATGGGATAAGATGATGTTTTGTGGACATATATATGAATACTTGTATTACAGTGAATCCCCCACAGCTGGCAATCAATCACCTCAGATACCCAGTTTTCAGCTTTATCTGAACCACTGCAAATGACAGAATTTCCTTCTCTAAGCTTGACTAGGATTCGATTGTATGTTTATAGCACATTTTCTTTATCCATTCATTGTCCGTGAAAACTAAGGTTAGTCTTGAGTCTTGACAATTGCAGGTTATGTCACAATCAACACTGAAGTCTCCTTGGTGTGCTGATTTCTTTGCCTTTGGATATATATGAAGAGTGGATCATAGGTAGGGGTCTGAGTGAGATACTGAGATTTATAAGTACAGCAGGATTCCCTAGGGTGCAGAGTTAGCCTGAACTTCTTCCCTGTTGTGGGATGTGCTTAGAAGAGCTGGGTGACAGCTTTTCAGCAGACAGTATGACACACATGGCATTTCCTTCCCTGCAAAATGAGGAGGCCTGCCTAGATTATCTCTTCAGATCTTAGAGCTCTACAGATTCTATACACACACACACACACACACACACACACACACACACACACACACACACACACACACACACACACACACACACACACACACACACACACACACACACACACACACACACACACACACACAGTCTCCATTTAAGAGCCTCTCTGTTTCTGTAAGGGCATCTTCATCAATCACAGCCCTGGTGGGCTGGCTTTTACATTGAGTGCTTTGGTGTGAAAGGCAGAATCTTTCAAGTCAACTTCAACTTTCCTCTTTAACCTTTTCTGCTTTGTTCTTGCTTACTCTCTTCTTTAATAGTGTCATGTAAGGCCAGCATCCATAAATCACTATTCTTTCAGAGATGGGAAATCCAAGAGTGGGGTTAGGTTTCCTCATGCCTCAGTCTAGGCAGACTCTTACATCCTAATTGCTGTTTGCCTTTTTCTCATTCACATCTTTGCCTGCTTAATGCCTTGAAATTTTACCATATTCTTCCCTCATCATTTCTTGTGACTTCTCTGAGCTGTCCAGTGCTCAGTAGCTCCCCTGTGGATATGGTGGGTGCCTTGGTATTTGACATAAACCACTCACTGTCTGCTGAGCGAGTGTGAAGGTCCACAATTAGTGTCCACTCTCTGCTTTGGCCTTACCTTTGTTTCGTTGGGATTGGGACAATGGCAGCACCTCCAATGGCATGCTCCTGTGGGCATCAGGCTAGAACTGGGAGGGGCTGTTTCAGAAGACCTTGGCTGCAGGCATTTGTTTCTGCCAGAGATCATCTAGGTATTGGTAGAACTCAGCATTTTGCACCACTGGTATGTGAGTGGTCCAAAGGTAGGGTTGAACTCCCAAACCTTTAGCTGAACCTCTCACTCGGCCTGCATCATAGCTTGACATTGTTAGCATTCAGCATTTTTCTATGAGTGAAGTAACACATTACTAGTCTGTAGCACACAGGTACAGGCAGACATGGCTCTAAGTTCTGATAGAGCGAGTGTCCCCTCCATCTTTATGAGATCATCAGCCTGGTGGGGATGATACCGAAATCAGGCCTTGTCACAGCCCAGATTTACATCAGGCCACCCTTGGAGAAAATGGGCTACTTTTTATGTCATAAGAATGGATTAGGAAGTGGTGCTGAATATATAAGGACATCCCTCTTGAAAATTCGTAGTTCCTGCTACAAAAGCATACTGCCCCCATCTTAATTTGGTCCCCCCAAATAGAACCTGAGACAAAGCCAGCAGAGCATGTAACTTGGGTGGGAGATTATCCCAGGAAACATTGGAAGGGAAGTGGGGAATGAGGTGGGGGAAGGAAGCCAAAAGAAGATGTATCTCATGCCATCCATTCCTACAGGAAGCCCTGTAACACAGTTGCTCTGAGATATCCTATTAGGGAGGCTGCAGAGCCCTGGCAGAGAGAGAGAGAGAGAGAGAGGCAAGGGCTACAGGTGGAGGTTCAGTGATTGGCACTGAATTAAAGAAGGCTGAGGAGGGTGGGTGGGTATGGCAAATGCCAAACTGTACCAACCACACAGATGAGCCAGACATGGAATGAATCCAGGCACACGCAACAGAGACCACGGCTACAGAGTGAGATTTTCAGAGTTGGGCAAGAATCCAGACTCGCTGACTCCCACTCCAGTGCTCGTTCTCCTTGGCTACTCACCGGGAAAAAAGAAGTAAATTTGTCGTGATTTATGAGGTGTGCTACTTGATTCATGGGACCATGTTTCTCTTCCCACCCTGAATTTCTTTGTCTTTCTTGGAACAAAAACTTGTCAAGGGGATTAAATCTTCTTTGGGAGCCAGAGAAAGAGCAAAAAGTGCCTTAGTGTGCAAACAGTCTCCCAGGAAGATCATATTTTTGAAAGCATTTATTATTCATGTCTTTCTGTCATTGTCGCGTCTTAGTGTTTATTTGGGTTTGTAGCTTTTTGCTTTTCCAAGGACACTGCTGATCTATTCTGGAAGAGCTTGACAACAAGTGACTTAACAATGGCTCATTACTGTCCACGTTCTTTAAGATGAAAATATTTATCACAGAGATGTAGCTTCTAAATGTATCCCATCGGATATGTAATGTGTTATATGACATCTGACATGTTCGCATCTTTCATGGAGTTGTTTTTTTTGTTTGTTGTTGTCAGTTGTGGGGCTTGGGGCCCTGAGTGTTGTCACTGAACTCTTTGCGCTCTACTTTTCTGGTAGTTAATTTGAGATAAGAGTCTCACAGACTTTCCTGCCCAGTCTGGCTTTGAACCACAATGCTCAGATCTCAGCCTTCTAAGTAGCTAGGATTATAGGCATGATCCACTGGTGCCTGGCTTATGGAATTCCTTTAGGCGAAGGCCAGAATCATTTATGAGGTGAAGGGGACTCATTCTTAGGTTCAGAGATGCATAGAACTCTTTCATTAAGCTCAAGAGCAAAGCATTCTCATGGTCCCCATGCCCCATGTCCAAGGCTCCTACAGGACCTGTGCCGAAGAGGAGACACACTGGGGTTTTGGGATGTGACCTACTGGCAGACACCATTCGCTCCCACAGACCATCCATTTTAAATTGGAAATAAAATGCTTGTGTATGATACTGAACTTAGGAGATTAACTCGAAACCTGACACCTCATTTTGACTCTTGGACAGAAGTTTCCAATAAGGAAATGAGCCAGAAACCACGTCCACTGGAAGAATGGAGGGAAGGTCTGGTAGTTCTAATCCCACCTCTCTTAATTCTTAATTCTTAGGTACTTCTTAGTGATTGAATGATTGAATTCTGTCATTTTCTTATTTATCTGGAGCCAAAAGCTTGACTTCTCTTATGTGATCATTCATAGACTTCTGGAAAACGGATATTCATATTGGAAGAAGTTGTCCAAATCTTATTTTAGAATTCCAAGAAGGCAATTGCTGGGTCTTAAGATATGCATGTATTTTAAGCCACTGGATACATCTGGTCTCCAGAAGCAGGAAAATCATTTTTGCAACCCCCCATGCTTCGCTTTAGTTTCCGGTCTTTTCCCTCAGATCTTTGGTAATGGGTGTGCCAAAATATCACACTTAATCATTTTACCCTTCTGATAACATTCTTACGTTAATTTGCATTTCTTTGACTACCTTTGGGAATAATCTCTTCTGTCTATTGATAATTGGCATGTAATACGAAGTTGCCTAACCTTTTTTTAAAAAATTTTATTTTATTTTATTTGTGAACATACTGTACAGAGGAGTAACA
This sequence comes from Dipodomys merriami, assembly GCF_024711535.1. Classification (NCBI taxonomy): domain Eukaryota; kingdom Metazoa; phylum Chordata; class Mammalia; order Rodentia; family Heteromyidae; genus Dipodomys; species Dipodomys merriami. The sequence goes on from NW_027206290.1 coordinate 6,427,106, forward strand.
ATTACATGGGCAGGATAATGCGTACATTTCTTACCAAGCATTGCAGCCTCCTCCTTTGTTTACCCTTCACATCCCTTCCCAGCCTTCCCCCTCCCCCCCAATCCCAATCCTAACCTTTAACCACACGGATTATGTGATATTTAATCACACTGATAATGCCCTTCCCTCCCTCCTTCCCTCCCTCTCTCCCTTCCTTCCTTCCTTCTTTGACTAGAATAACTAAGCCAGGCTCTCCATTTCTTCTTCCTCAGTGCTCCTATGAACCTATTGTCTTGGTTACAGTGTACTTGTACAGAGATGCATCCCTGTCCGTCAACTGCTTCCAGCTCCTGGCTTCACTTGTCTGTGAATGTAAATGTGACCCAATGACTGCATCCAGCTATCCAGCCCATTTAGGGGAGGACGTTTCAATCAATATATTCCTTTTTTATTTTAGTAAAAGCTGGAATTAGTTCAGGTAGAGAGGGTTTCTTTCTGACCCTTTCAGTTCAGAACTTTCTGGTTTTGCTACTGATAGAAGTTTTCTAGGTTGCTTTTATGCAGAAATAATATTTCATGTAAAACATTATGCATGGAGCTGTTTGATTGACTCTTCTTTGTCTTGTCATGCGGTGACCTAGACAGGTCACAATCAGTCATACTCTGAATCTTGCCAGAATGCCTTCATTTCTGTTTCCTTCATCTGAAATGATATTCAAGACCTCTGGGTTTTAGGAAATCTATTTGGTATCTCCAGATATAGTGGTCTCTCAGAATGGGCATTTCCCCCCTGTTTTGTTGTGTTCTTGGAGACCTTTCCTCTGGTGGGGCCGTGGTCTTTGGGAACAGTAAACAATGAGGTGTCAATGAGGTGTCTGCACAGCTTTTACAGGGAGAATGAGCTATAAACCAGGCAAATGCTGACAGATAAGGGAAGTGAAAAGGAACTCTGGCCACTCTCCCTAAAAATGGGTCTATTGATTTCCCACAGGGACTTTCTGTACTTAGGTGTGTGCACAAATCCTCTGCAAAGGAACACCATTAAGGTTATGGGGAAGAGGTTAAACAAGGGCAGGAACCAGCTGCTTGGACTAGAATCTCATCAGGCCAGTTTATACCCTGCATGTAGGGTCCTGACTCACCCACAAGAGGGCACTCTCGTCGCTTTTAAAGCAGTAGTGCTGGGAAAAACTGGGGTGGTTTCTTAGCTCCAGCTTTCAGAAGCACAAGGCATTTTTAGGGTGCTGCTTTGTATCTCAGCTTCTGTTTCCAGGGGGTATGATGAGCTTAAGGACCCCCTTTAACCTTGCCAGGCTGGGGAAGATTAATGTCTGGAAAGTGAAACACAGTCTCACACATATCCATTAAGGAAATGTAATTCTAACCTGGGGCTTTTCACATGTGCAGGAGCATCCTCCTCCCACTTCTGCCCACTCCTTTGCTTCCTCCAGTTTTAGGTAAGGCAAAACTGTGCTTACACCAAGGTCTGAGAGGTACCAGGACTCACTCACCCACTGTCCTGTCCTCTCATTTTGGAGAGAGCTGGAGGGCTCAGCTTGATATGGATCAGCCTGAAAGATTCCATGCAGTTAGGATTTGGGCAAGGGAAATTACAAGCCCTGTTTATCTCAGTACTCACTCAGCACGCCAGGGAGTGATGCCCATTAACAAAACTACCACTCAGACATTGGGGTTGCTAGGTCACCTGGCAGCCACCGTATGGGGTCAATTACTTGGCCTTTGGTCAGAAGGGTCCTCCTCCTTTTCCTCCCTCTCCTTTATCTCTTTTCCTCCCTTTCCTCTGATCTTCCTCTCCCTCTTCTACTTCTTCCTTTCTCTTCCTTGTACTTGTCCTTCTCCTCCTCCTCCTCTTGCATGCCCCCCCCCCCATCTTCCCCTTTCTTCCCTGTTGCCAAACCTCAGGTTGCAGGACACGGTACCCATTCTTTCCACCTTCTTTCTTGTTACAGTTGAAGATTTAGTGCATTTTCTTTTCCAGGTCTATCTTTTAGTCTATTGACCATTCATTCTGCTCTCTGAGGGATGTTGATGATAGATCCTCTCTCCCATTGCCTTCTCCAGAATACAGTTGCGATATTCAATGCATGCTACGAAACTGGGAAGGCTGAGGGGATGGGTGGGGTTGGGGAAGGAAAGATGGGGGATAATGATGAAAGGTGTGGTATTGATCAAGAGGCACTGTGTTCATAAACTGATATGTTTAATGATAACCCCTTTAGAGACAATAACCATAGAATAAAAAACAAATTCCCCTTATTTCATACTCATTCCTTCTCACATTGAAATGTCAAGTCCTTTCTGTTTTAAAAATGAGGGCCTTTCTATTCTATCTTCTCTTTCCTCTGTGCTTGATTTTTTTACTTCCCCCCCTCTTTTTTTTTTTGCAGGGATTTCTAATAAAAGTGGCATCCTAATTGCTGATTTTATTTTCTCCGCTCCCAACATTGGTTCCAATTTTCAGGAGTTCCTTCTGATCATCTGATCATCTCTTGATCACAGTCTTGTCAGGGATGTTCTGGGTAAGGGTTGGGAAGGTTGCTTTGTGGTGGGGACCGTACAACCACAGCAGCCTTCTCTGCCTCTGCACCCGAAGTCACCTGATTGAACACGAAGGATTCACTTACCAAGTTTTTGCTTTTATCCTGGCGCCCTCACTACCCTCATTAATCATTTAGATATACCAAATTCCCTCAGTTTCCTTCCTGCACTAGTATAGAACATTTATTCCAATGAAGACATCAAGATTGATCCTTTTATTTATTTATTTTGAGGCAGTGTCTATTATATAGTCCAGGCTAGCTCTAGCTAGCCATCCTCCTGCTGCAGTATCTCCAGTGCTGGGATTTCTAGTGTGAATTATCAGGCCTGGCTTTCAATATTGATAGTAATACTTTACATTCAGATGTCCTACTTCATTCAGATTTCAGGGCACTGCATTGCGGTGCCCTGTCCCCTCAGGGTTTTCTTAGCTGGGGTAGGTCCTCAGACTTTGCTTGATCTTCATGACCTTGGCAGGTTTGAGGCATGCGACTCATGTATTTTGTGGCATCTTTCTCCGTTGGAAGTTGTCCGAGGAGAGCTCTCAGGAACAGGCTGGGGAAATGGATTTTTGAGAGGAATGCTGCAGAGATAAAAGGCCTTGTCATCACGCCATGCCCACGTACACACCATCAACGTGATTTATCATGGCGAGCATCTCCTTCAGTGCCTAGCTCACGGAGTGTTGTCAGTGTCCTCAGAAAAGTTCCTATCCCTCCGGCCAACCAGCTTTTATAACCGTACTCTTGAAAATTTGCCATGTGCCAACAGTACTTTGGGAGTGGGGAGTTCTACTCTAGTTCCTGAGGACCAATGGTCCACACGACATTTCTGGAATTCTTCTGCATGGGCATTTTCTCTCTTCTCCCTCATTTATTACATAGTCAATTATTTGTACCTATTAGTATAGTCTCCTAGACATTTGTTCTCTCCTTCGGGTTACATACTATTTTCTTTTGTTTAATTCCTCCCACTGCCCCCAAATCTCAGCTGGCTTGTGTGTTGAGATGGGGTTGATCTCATAAACCATTTGGCATGAGAGCCTTGAACTATAATCCTCTCCATTGCTGTCTCCTTAGCATTTTCTATGTGCTTTCAGATTCCCGAGGTTTACGCATTTGGTGTGAAGTAGTTTTACTTCAGCATTCCAGTTAGCTTCTCTAGTACAGGAATTTGAAGCCCTGAGACAGGGCCAACCTCTAATGCCCATAACCTCTGGATGGTGTGTACTTCCACCTGCTGCTATGGCTCCTGGGGTGCCTGAATCCTGCTCAGCCTGAGACAGATGTTCAGGAATGTATTTGTTCTTCAAGCAACTCAATTGCAAGCCCATCCCTTTCCTCTTCAATTTCTTGATTCATTGAAATTGTTGTCCCTTTCCACTTGCTTCTCTTTTCCCTCCCCCCTTCCTCTGCTCTAATTTGACGGGAGCAGTGCCCACTGGCTGCACTTACCTTAATTACTATAGAGGTAACACTATGTACCTCAAGATTTAAGGATTAAGTAAGATGAAATACAAAGCACTTAGCATGGTGCTTGTCAGTGAGAAAGTACCTAGTAATTAGCAGCTTTTACTAACATCTAAAAGTAGATCTTGATATTTACTTAGTGCTTTGCAATAGAAACCGCATAGTCCCCTGTTGCTCACTAATCTCCTGAACAATTGGATAGAAATAGATCCAATTTCCAGATGAGGAAGTGCTGATACTCCTTAATTTGCCCCAGGGCATGGAATGCCTTGGAACTTAATCCTATACTTATAATCTTCTGCATAGCAGGGGCCATAGGTAAATGCCATCAGGCCCAGTTTTTTGGGTGAGGGTGTGTGGGGGGGTGAAGATAGACTTACTAACATGTTGCCTGTGCTGGCCTCCATTTGTGAGCCTCCCAATCTCTACTTCTCAGTAGCTGGGATTACAGGTGGGAGCCATCATGCCCAGCAGTTGGGGATTTCTGAACTGCCTTTGTGCAGTTCAGTTTACCTTTGACATTCATCTGTATTTTTCTGCGCTTATTGGACAAACATGTTATTTAGTGCTTTCGGTAATTCAGATGTTCAACTATAAGAGAAGGGAAAGAGTAAGTCAGACTCATCAAATGTCTGCCTTTAGAAGCCTGCAGCATATTGGGGGAAAAAAACTAGACAGGAAAATAATTAAGTATAATACAATAGAATACCAGGAGATGGAAAAAAAAAGTGGGGGAGACAGTAACTTACAGAGTAGTTACTGGATGTCAGGAAATATGCTAAACACTCTACCTGCATTAGTTAATTTAATACTCCTGTCATGCTCCCATTTTATGGAAAGAGAAACTGAGGGAGGAGGTATTACATAACTTGTTAGCTGTGTAGACGGGAGTTGTAGAGTCCCAGATCGCCCCATAGTGAAGGTGCCTCCTGGAATAGATCTGTCTGTGCAGTTCATTTTAGGAGAGCTGGCCAAACTTTCCAAGCTGGGAGTACCTGGGCTGGCATTAAAGGAAGAGCTAATCAGAGAGAAAGACAAGTGGGAGTTAACACACAGATGGTTGGAAGTATGTGATATGTTAAGGGAAAGGCTGGTAGACCCAGGAAGAAAATGGCTGATCATTACAATCAAAAGGCTGAGCTTGATGCGATAGACTTAGGGGAGCTGGCAGAGGATTTTAAGCAGGGAAGCAAGGGTTTAGATACATTCCGATACATTCTTGGAGCAGTAGCATGGAGGCTGGCTTGAGCAAGCATCACAATTGTGGAGATTAGGAACCTGCCAGCAGGCTCTGCAATAGTCACTGTGGGACAGGTTGTAGCTTCTGAATATGACAATAAAGCGTCTGCCCTGGGTGGTTTTGCAGTTTTGCAGGGTGAGGAAAGAATGGACACAGAGTTATTTGAATTCTGTTGGTATTGACTCACTCTGTCCAGTGCTCCACAAAGTGCCCCAGGTGTGAGCTATTAGTTTACTACTCAGAGGAGTATAAGGCACCACCTCTATTTTGCACACACACACACACACACACACACGTGCACATGTGTGTACGAAGCAAACAACGTGCTTAGTGACCAAGCTGACATAGATTCTAGCACAGGCTCCTTGTGGTCTTTCACTAAGCCCACAGCTACAGTAACAGTGTCACTGTTATGTAACCAATTTATTAGTTACATATAGGCTACATAATTCAAGCATCTTGTTTTTCATCTGAATCTACCATAGGGAAAACACTGTTGTAAAGTTTCCACATTTGACTGAGAGTTTTCCTTTTACTCTACAGGCATGCCACTTATGTCAAGGGATCATCTTTAAATTTTATTTTGGACTGGGGTATGATGGCTCATGTCTCTAATCTTAATTACTCAGGAGGTGGAGATCTGAGGGTCATAGTTTGAAGACAGCTAGGCAGGAAGGTCTACCAGACTCTTATCTCCAATTAACCAGCAAAAAGCCAGAAGTGGAGCTCTGGATCAAGCCTCAACCTTGAGCAAAATGACTAAGGGATAGTGCCTAGGTCCTGAGTTCAAGCCCTAGTACAGAGAAACACATGATTAGTCATGGAAGGGCTCTGCATGGTGTTGGGCTACTCAGCTCTCCCTCTATTACATTGTTAAGAGCTGGCTGCCTTTCAGACTATGATTCTTTCCAGCCCCACTCACTCACAGTGCTTCCTTCTCCAAGGTTCAGAGAAGTGTGAGTCCTAGAATGAGAGAATGAGAGAAAGTACAACTAGCAACTGCTCTAGCGCCTCAGTATAATGTGTACACCGATTTGTCCCTTTGCAGTCACACCATGAAATGGATTCACACATCAGTAAAGTGCTGGCCCCACATACCTTAAACATTCTTTCCAAACCTGAGGTGATTTGATTTGCCCAAGGTCATACAGCTAGCAGCGTGGCACCAGTATCTGGGTTTCTATACTGTTTTCCCCATGACCCTCCTGGTCTACTCCAGCACTTTCCCACTCAGTATCTCATCCTGACCTGTAGAGTGCATGCAAAGCTCCCTGGAGGATGGAATCATGCTGGGGGTCTCCATGAATGACAGCCCTTTTGGAGGTTTTGCTTTCTGCTAATGACAACAGCATTAAGATCTGAATTTATAGGGCAGATGGCTGACACCGATGTTCCAAAGTGCATGCTGGGAAGGTAATTCCCAATCTCCTGAGGAAAGAGGTGTCAAGTTCAATTTTACTGAGGAGCTGATCTGTAATTTGGCTTTTCCAACTCTGGTGTGATTCAGCAGGGAGACATGATTTGCCTACTAGAGCCAACCTTGATTTGGACACAGTGTATGTGGGTACTGGTTTTCTGTAGTGCCAGAGCTGTGCAATTCCTATTGTTTTTTCCTTTTCTAAATGTTGTTTAATTCTAGTGGTGTCCATTAGTGTTTTAGTTAAAAATTATCAAGCTTTGTTTACAAATCATTAACTGGAGAGTTGAGTCATCAGTGAAAGTTACTTGTTTGACATTTGCCGTGATTAATGGTGGTTGGCAAAAGCCAGCACTCCTATTGGGGAACAGGGGTGGGGGGGTATATTCAGAACCCGCACTCCCAAGTCTTCTGAAATCTACTGTTATCAGTGGCTCAAACTTACAGCTGCCTCTATGGCTTTGCTGCTTATTATTTGTGAGAGAGGTCTGGCTACATGGCTCTTTGATTTCTTCATCATAAAATATGGGTCAGAGTTAATTGTACAACTTGGAATTGCAGTTATGCTTCAAAGGATAGAGCACCAGCCTTGAGCACAACAGCCCCAGTACTAACACACACACACACACACACACACACACACACACACACACACACACACACACATCTAAACCTTGGGTAATTATAAGACTAAATAAAATTATGTATACTGTCTTTCTGCCTCTATCTATCTATCTATCTATCTATCTATCTATCTATCTATCTATCTATCTATCTATCTATCTATCTATCTATCTATCTATCTATCTACCTACCTACCTACCTATCTACCTACCTATCTACCTACCTATCTACATATCCATCCATCCTAGGTTCAGCTTGGCGCCTGGCACACCGCAGCTAGTTGATGAATGCTGACTTTTAATCTGTTGCACATGCATTATCCACTGCACCCAGATTAGCCTCTCCATCCCATGAAACACTGCTTTATTCTGACTCCACTGATTAGTCGAGGTGCAGGATGAGGTGACCTCATGCTCAACAACACGGTCCTTGGTATTGGGCACACCTGGCTGGCATTCTGCCTCCCTCTTGTCTGACTAGTCTAAGTTCATCTCCAAAGCCTACGTTTCCTTCTCCTTCAAGGAATGGGGAAAATAGCACTGATTTTTCATGGTGAGGGTTAAGACCCAAAAAGTTAATGTGTATGAGAATCATGAGCTACATACAGTTCCTGTAGTGATGAGAGGACCAGATCTAATAGATATGACAACTAGAAGCACTTGAAAGCCTCCAAGCAAACTATTGCAAAGGGCAAAGCATTGGGGTAGGGGCACTTGGCAGGAACTAGGCCATCCTGGAGATGACCTTAGCTTCACAGAGGATGGAGAGGATGAAGGATGAAGAGGATGCAGAGGCACAGCTGGGGAAGGCTACAGATACAGCAGGGAACAGCAAGGATGTAGACTCTGAGGCAGGAGAAGTGGAGTGAAGTCCAGTTGGAGGCAGTAGGCATTCAGTGCAGCCGTTATCCATGTTTTCTCCCAGGCTCCTGAGCCTTGAACATGGCCCCAGTTCCTTCCTGAAATATCATTGTCTTTTCTCTTGGATAAAGTATTCTTTGACGACCTCATTGATTCTATTTTACCCTGGTGTTTGAGTTACGATATGTATTTCAACATCACATTTTAAGTTGTTAAATTGGTCTCAAAGTTTTATGTGTCTTTCTTCTTTTTTAATTAGATACCTTTATTATTAAATGCCATTAGGACTAGATAAAAATCCAATAGTATCACTAATAGCACTGAAGTCCTAATAAAAAAGATGATGTGACCTTTGGGTATAGAAAAACTGACAACTAGACATTAGCACTAGAAAAAAGTGAATTAAAGCTCATTGTACTTAATCTACAAATATTGAATAAATGTTTATTAAACAGAATATTTTTATAAAGAAGTTTATTTTTGGCTCGGCTCTAATCCTTTCATTGTAAAGATGCTATATACAGAGGGGTTACATTTACATGAATAAGGTATGAGTACATTTCTTGTAGAATATTGTTATACTCCTTTGTTTTTCTCCGAATATCCCTTCCCTCCCTTCCCCCCTCCCCCTCCCCCGAAGTTGTAACATTCATTTCTGACATAGTGTCTTGTGAGTATTGTTGTTGCAATGTGTCATCTTGTGTCCTTGTTTCAGCATTTTGTATGTGTCTTTCTTGAGTGATCAAATTGATGGAAAATGCATTGATGAGAAGAGCTCTGATTTCATGTATACTGAATCTCTGGGAGGCTTAGCTCAATGCAGAATCCACAATAATCAATCAATATGGAGTGCTTGGTGTTTGAATGAGATTATCTACCTTAAACTTGCAGTGTTCCCTAGGTAGGGTGGGGAGACAATGCCCTTGGGGTCCAGATGGATGATTCTGTTTTCTGTGTGTGAAAAGTCACTGTTTTCAGCTTCAGTCTCTTGGGATTAAAACATGAAGATAAGTTAGTTATTGGTGGCTCATGCCTGTTATCCTAGCAACTCTAGGGGGCTGAGATCAGAGGATCCTGATTTAAAACCAACATGGAGAAAAGTATATGAGACTCCATCTCCAGTTCACTAGCAAAATAGTGAACTGGAGGCATGGCTCAAGTGGTAGAGCATCAGCCATGAGCAAGCAAGTAAGTAGGAGAGAGAGGGAGGAAGGGAGAAGGAGAGTGATAGAGATAGATAGATAGATAGATCCTGATTCAAGTACCAGTACTAGAATAATTAAAAAAAAGATAACACCATTGTATTGTTAATCAACATCATTGATTGTAAAGCAGTTTTTTTCCTTTACATTTTAACATCTCTAAAACTTGGAAATATTTTGCAATGAAATACATGTTATGGTTTAATCAACAGTATTTGCTTTTCTTTGTTTCCTGTTATACAAAATAAATTATTTTTAGATTTCATTCAATACACCAATCTTTATATTTCAGGTTTATTGTAGAGATTCAAGCTCATACACTTTTTTCACTTGTCCACAAATTCATTTGCTTGAGATTCCATACATTTAAGAGGTAGGTCCAGGGCACACAAACCATTCCCTGGCAGTCGACAGCACAAACTCACCAACTGCCCAAGTTAACTTTTACATGTACTTAGTACCACATGCCAAGACTCAGGCTACTACCCTCAGCCTCAGTACCTCCATGTGTATTTTGACAATCTTAGATATTGTTAAGGTTCATGCTGTTAAGGACTTGGAGATGCATTCCCCTTCCTGCCCCACTGACAAACAATGAAAGAATCAACAGAGGAAAAAATCTTAAATATCCCTGTGTCTAAGTTGGAGGTTGGCGCTTCTAGCTGTGGTTAAGAGGTTCCCTGGACCTTCACCCCACAGTTACTCACACGAGTGCCCTGGGAGGCACTCACTTAGGAGGCAGACACTTAGATTCTAAGGAGCACAGGCTGTTTGTGGGAAGCCAATTCGGAGGATGGAAAGCAAAGATAGTTAATGGACTACTTACTTACAGCCAGGTAAGTCATTTTCCAGGTCAGAGAGAGAGAGAGAGTAGGGCCCACCAACGAAAGGAAACTTTTGGAGTGAGGTGAAACCTGGCATACGGCATTTTGTTTTGTTTCGTTTTGAGACAGGGCCACACTGTGTTGCCCAATTTGGCCTCTTAATTCAGTCTTCCTGCCTCAACCTCCTGAGTTCTGGGAGTGTGCTACCACGCAAGGGTTAGAATAAGCTTTATCCGTAAATGGAAGTATTAAAGACAATCTTGACAACTTTAAAAAAAAGAAAGGTGATCCTGAAATTTGAAAAAAGTTCTGTTCTTACACTTGGTCATAGAATAGCGCTCAGGTTTGTTTACAATTCCTAACTAGCCAGAGCCCAGTGACCATTTGATATGTTATGGAATTCTCAAATCAAATGAATGTTAAAGCAGCCATCTCTCAGCAATCTTTACATGGTCTGCGGATTGTAGAGATCCTTCAAACCCCTGGCAGTAGGGTGTTGCCCAAACAAGCATTGTTGTTGTGATCACAAACATGAGAACAATAGGAGTAAATATATTAGCAAGGAGCAAGAATGTTAGTCACCCACGGTTGATTTTTGTAGAATTACAATGATATGGACATCTATCTTCAACACTTTCAAAAATATACTTAGTAATAAAACCATATTGCTGGAGAGCAGGGAAAAATGTGTAATTAAGGCATAGTTTGCAAGATCTATATCAAGCTCTGGATTCTGTCAAGTCCAACCTATCCTTTGTGGGCAAAGATTGAAGAGAGACCCATGGTCCTGAGAATAAGCCCTGCCTATGGCTTATACTGGAACTGGGTTAGCTGTGTTCCTGGATGAGACAAGCTAGTTTAATTTACAAATGGAGTTTTGATATACTCAGGACTGTGAATAAGAATTAGGTGGGGGAAGGGAGGTGGTGAGTGGTGGAAGGCAGACAAACCAGAGTAGCTCATTTCCTTTTATTGATTTGAGCACAAAGCAACGCTGTTGCAGTTTAGAAATTAAAATCTTTGATTCACAGAATAGTCTGGGGGCAATCTGCAGAGACATTGTTGCAGTCTCTTAGGAGTAAATAATATGAATTTTTAAACATTTCCCAGAAAAATTTACATGATTTCAAGTGCTCTTAAGCAGCAGGATGTACAATTTTTCTTATAGCAGAACAAATAGCCAAATATTCTGGGAAAATAGGAAGAGAAAACTAAATGTTTGCAAGACTGCATATTTTGCTCCCAATCCCACTCTCTCAAGTTACCTGGTTTCATGAATTCATACATGTACATTGAATATAATGACTGTATTCACCCACCCTTTCTCTCTCCATTTGTCTCCCCTGCCCATTACCTATACTGCCCTGACAAAACATGTTTCAGCATTTTTAAGGACTATGTATTTGTTTGTTCTTAGCTAAACAGTTATTCACTGAGAGGTGTGTGTGTGTGTGTGTGTGTGTGTGTGTGTGTGTGTGTCACTTATGTATTTGTTTGTTCTTAGCTAAACAGTTATTCACTGAGAGGTGTGTGTGTGTGTGTGTGTGTGTGTGTGTGTGTGTGTGTGTGTGTGTGTGTGTGTGTGTGTCACTTGGGGCCAGTATTTTCTCAAATAACATTTTATTGAGGCAAGCTACAATCTGGACTTACAAACTGTCCATGTTTGCAGGTTGAAGTTTCCTGACCCTTTTTGGAATTTCTCTAGTTGATAGCTATTGATATTCTTGTTACTTTTAGTGTTTATATTAAATTAAAAATATATTTTCCTAAGTAATTACTGAGTGTTCTAGTTAAGACTGAAGTGAGTACAGAAATCTTAAAAAAGTCACAGAAAAGCACAAAGGAAAAAATATTCCAGAGTTAACCCCTATTTATAGTTTTATGTCTAATGGCAATTTATTTTCAAAAACATGTAATTAAATGGGACTGGGAAGGTGGCTCAGTGGTAGAGTGCACATTCATTAGGCCCTGGGTTTGATTCCTTAGCACTACATAGACAGAAAAAGCTGGAAGTGGCTGGCGCTGTGGCTCAAGTGGTAGAGTGCTAGCCTTGAGCTGGAGAGCTGAGGGACAGTGCCCAGGTCCAGAGTTCAAGCCCCCTGACCGACAAAAACAAAACAAAACAAAACATGTAATTAAATTACATAATAGTAAATTACATATTACATATTATTTATTCATACATATATTCTTTTTTTTCTATGCTGGTCCTAGGTCTTTAACTCAGGGCCTATGGGCCATCTCTGAGCTTTTGTGCTCAAGGCTAGTGCTCTACCACTTTTCCAGCACTTTTGGTAGACTCTTAAAAATAAGAGTCACACTGTCTGAGCTGTCTTTGAACCGTGATCTTTAGAGCTCAGCCTTCTGTGTAGCTGGGGTTATAGGAATTAGCCAACAGTGCCTGGCTTTATATATGTTTTTTTAGTCTTTCTATTCCCTTAGCACAAACCATGAAGATCTTTTTCCATATGACTACATACATTTTTGTGATTTACTAAGTAATGGTGCCTATATTTCCTTGTATGAATTTCTGCTATTTAGTTGATAATCCATACTTCTTGCTGAACATTAGGTTTCCTGAATTTTCATTATTGTAAAAACTGACATCCAAAGCATTTTTATACATTCATTGTATGCATACCTATGACTAATTCTTTCACATAATTCTCAGTTGACAGTGGTATACTTTTTATTTTTTAGATGTAAGGCATATGAAACCAAAGTGAGTTCCAAAATGGTTAAGGGTTTATGCTGTCTTCAGGAGACTTTGGGGAATATTTATTTTTCTTGTTCTTCTAATGCTAACTGATCTTACTCTTTTTACTATTTTTAGCTCATTGGATGAGAATATATTTCTCACATTTCAACTCACATTGTATTGACTTTCCAAGGCTAAATATTACCAAGCTATTATTTTAGAGCAAAACAGAGGACATGGTGTCATCCCCCAGAAGTCAGCAGCCCTAAAGCTCAGGAAATTAGTGGTAGGCCTGGCCACAGTGGGAATCCGATGGAGAGGTACAGTTTCATGGTAGCATGTTCTTAGAAGAGAAGTATTGAGAGATGGGAAAGAAGTATAGAATATGAAAAAAACCCCAAAGACTTAAAAAACATTCCCCTACATTAATACTTTCCATGAAGAAGAAGAATATCTTTCTCTTCTCTAAGCTGAAGTATAGCTTGGCTCCTACTTTTTAGTCAAGATAGACCTAGTATCTTATACCTTGGCTACCTATGGATGGAGTTTTGTGTGCTCTAACCCCTCTATACGATATTTTCACAATTGTGAAAGAATGAAAGAATGAAGATCCTAATTACAGTTTTAGCATTGCTTTTGGAAAAAAATTGTTTTAAAGTTTACTAATCTTGGGAACTTAAATTATTTGTCATTTGGGGGAACAACATATCCTTTCATTTTTCTAAATTAAACATCAACCAAGGCCGTCTCAGTTTTGCCTCCTCCCTCCCCCCTTTCTTCTGGGTAACTTGATTCCCCAATTATAAATAATGATTATTTAATGTCTGTTAATTCTTTCACAGTTTAGGGTGAATTCTAATTAGCTATCTGCCTAAGATATGTGGTTTGTGGCTTGAAAGGTTTTCTAATGCCTTCCCGCCCTAAAACTAATGACTCAGAAACAAGATAGACTGACACAGAGCTTCATCTTGTGCTGGGCAGCAAGTGCTCCAGCCTGCACCCATGCCTTCCTGCAGACTCGCCGCTAGCTGAGGACTATTGCCACCCCAGCAGTCCGAGTAGCATTCCTGCTCAGTTGTCACAAAAAAGGCTTGCTCTTGCTTATATTGTGCTCATTGCTGGGAGACTACAAGTATTTTTCCTGAGGAAACATTGGGGATTAATTTTTCCTAGTGCTTTAAAGACATTAAAATGTGCGTTTATGGGCCAGGAATGTGGCTTAGTGGTAGTGCTTGCCTAGCATGCAGAAAGCCCTGGGTTCGATTCCTCAGTATCACATAAACAGAAAAAGCTGGAAGTGGGCTGTGGCTCAAGTGGTAGAGTACTAGCCTTGAGCAAAAGAAGCCCAAGGACAGTACCCAGGCCTTGAGTTCAAGCCCCAGGACTGGCAAAAAAAAAAAAAAAAGTGGTTTTATGAGTATTCATCTCCTAGATCCAGCGAAAACAGTTCCTAATCTTAACTGATGGTAGGAATTGCTTCAGAGAGCCAGTGAAGACAGATTTCTGTCTGCAGCTTCTAATTCATAGTAAGTTAACTGTATTGATTGATCACTCAACCAGCATTGGCTTGCAGATATTTGAGAATTAAATACGATCTTCTAGAAAAAACTATCAACATTGAAGGATCTGTCACAGCCATCCCAGGGGATGAGGCAGAGGCAGGCACGGGAGAAAGATTGTTACAAGGTTTATTAGAGGAGCCGTATTTCACCCAAGAGAGAGCACATGGTACCCTCCACTATCCAGGTAGCAGGAGAGTCTGGGGGTAGGAAGTAAAGTAGATGGGGAGCTCAGGTGGGACCGGGAGAAGGGAGGGAGGGGCCAGCTGTATGGCAGAACTCCAGGGCTGGAAGCAGCTCAGGTGTGGGTGAGCTGAGGACCAAAGGTGGGCATAATGCTTACAAACATAATATTAGCACAAAGCAGATTTAAATATGAGAGAAAGAGTGAGAAGGTAGTATTAATTTTACTGTGCTACCAAAACCTCAACCAAAATATATCAAGAATGAGGATTGCTGGGCACCAGTAGCTCATGACTGTAATCATAACTACTCAGGAGGCTGAGATCTGGGGATCATAGTTCAAAGCCAGCCCAGGCAGGCTTTGACACTCTTATCTCCACTAAACCACTAGGAAACTGGAAGTGGTGCTGTGGCTCAAGTGGTAGAGCACTAGCCTTGAATTGATGAGTTGATAGTGCCCAGGCCCAGAGTTCAAGCCTCACAACTGACCAAAAAAAAAAAAAAAAGAATGAGGGTTTCTGTTTAGAATTTTCTGGCTAAGATTTAAGTAGAAAGGGGATAGGATCTTATTGAATTTTGATTTTGATTTAGAATTTTGATTTTGCTAAATGAACAGAGTTCTGGAGTCAGAAGATGATGATGGTTGTACAGTGTTGTACACATGTGGTATACTATACACATACTATACTATCTAGTATATTATACACATAATGTATATTTTATAACATATATTTAGAACAATTTATTTAAGAAAGACTAGAAACTTCTTTTTGAGAGCTTTTCAAAGGCTTAACTTAGAAAAAATGGGTTAGGAAATACAATTTTACATCCATGGCTGTTGGAGTGGCCTTATTCTGGATGTAGTTGAGCATTGGAAAAGATAAAATGTGTTTGGATTCAGAATATGCTTGAAAAAGTACTAAAAATTTATGTTGTGCATTCTTCTTTGAAATATACAGAGAGAAAAGTAATTTGGATCTTAGCTAATGGGTTCTAATTTATCTCAGTTTCTAATATAGGCTCTGTACTCAAAGATAAACTACCTAACAGTATTTAAATATCACATTTTGACTGATTCTAACTATCCAAGACAAGCAGAAATATGGTTGTTGTTTTTCACATTTCTGCCATGTTGCTTTGTGTTCTTGAGACTCAGTAAATGTTTCTGTGGTACAGAGGAGAATTAATATTAAAATACATTTAATAAATAAACTTTCAGATGCTTTCCTAAGATATTATCTGCAGGAGAAAGTCTTCTTTGTGTTTCTTTCAGATTGCTATGTGGAGCAGGAAGGGGACATTAATACAGAGTACCGTGGCATCTCCTAATGGGCAGTCAGTAATTATAACCAGCCCAGCTTTGCTCCACCCACTCCATCATCCTTGTGTAATGGAGCCATTTTCTCACAGAATCCAGCCTCTCTCTGGAAAAGAGAAAACAGTAATAGTAATCTCCTAGTGTAACAGCTGAAGGAAAGGAATACAATAGAGTTGGCAGAGAAAGTCTGAACGAAGTGACCCAGTATTGCTGGTACATTGATGATCTTTCCTTTGAATTGTCATGGTTAATTTAGGTTGAACTTGTGGAGTATTATGAGGTTATGATTTTGAACTCTATGTCTGCCCTTTATAGTCCCTACCTCAAGGCCAAACAACAAGAGATTAAACCTTAATTAAAGCATCTATACAAGAAAATAAACAGTGTAAAGAAGTTGAAAAATATCTGACCCTGTGACCAGGAAAAGACATTTTAGAAAAAAAAGAAGGGTCTTGCACTAGACTTTGGAGGAGATGTATGTAACAAAACTTTATTAGACCCAAAGGCAGGAGTAAATTCTCAGGAAAAGAATTCTGTGTTTGATTCCTGGAAGGAAAAAAAAAGTACAAGTCAGCAGATGTTGGATGGGCTCAGGTGTCCTGAGCACAGAGGAAAGAAGCATGATCATGTTCAAGTTACAAGTCATAACTGTCTTTGACATTTATTGCCCAATCATGGGGGTCTGAACATGAACTGAATTCCTTCCTTCCCTGTCGATTCTAATTCAGTACATCTCTTGGGTCTGATAGATTTTCTGCAGGCTTCTTAGCAAGTGGCCCCTAGCTCTCCACTTAGTAAGGGAAAAAAATCTTGAGTCATCCTTTTTTTCCTTTCTGTTTTTTTCACACCTCACATTAACATCCTGATTGAACCCACTAGCATTTGTTCCATAGATTATTGTCACAGTGCCGTCTACCAGCTTTTGCCCTTATCCCTTGAGTCTTTCTCTAGTAATCATATCAGTAGTGTCTTGTCTTAGGACTCTTGTCTCTCAGAGTCCAAATCAAAGTGGTTGGTTATTGTTGTTGTTGTTTTTAATTTAAATTTTATTTTCTCGTAAAGATGCTGTACAGAGGGGTTACAGTTACATCAGTAAGGTAGTGAGTACGTTTCTTGTTGAGCATTGTTACCCCCTTCTTTTTTTATGCAAACAGGGTTTGAACTCAGAGCCTTACATTTGCTAGGCAGGCTGTCTTCCACTGGGTTATGACTCCAGCCCTTCAATTGTGCTAGTTACTGTTAAGAGAACTTCCTTTCTGCTTAGGTACATCCCTGGACTATGATCTGCCTATATTAGACTTCCCATCATAGCTAAGAAAACAAATATGTGCTACCAACCCAGGCTCAGTTGAAAAGGGATCTTCCTGACATTTCTTTTGGGGCTGTCCTCAAACCACAAACCTCCCAGTCTCAGCCTCTCATGTAGCTATGATTATAGGAATGAGACATTGCTGTTGGGCTAAAACCAAAGTCTTTATAGCACCTTATGATTTGGTGTCACCCATCCTGCTCTCTTTCAACTCATTTGTTTTAGATCATCCTGCTATGATCAGAATTTCCTCTTCAAGTGTCTTGTTTGGCTAAGCTTATTTCTGCCTATGGACTAACTATCTAAATAACCCCAGGATATGGACACAAGAGGTTTTTCTTTGTTGTTGCTGTTTTTAATGTACTACGTGATTTTTCTTTGTTTCTTTTTTCTTCCTCCTATGGTATATCCCTGTTATCACTGTATTTGATATTGGTAACTTGAATCTTGTATATTCATTTATC
Organism: Dipodomys merriami; assembly: GCF_024711535.1. NCBI lineage: Eukaryota > Metazoa > Chordata > Mammalia > Rodentia > Heteromyidae > Dipodomys > Dipodomys merriami. Next base: position 6,444,811 of record NW_027206290.1, read on the forward strand.
TAATTTGGGGAGAGGAAAGGGAATAAAAAAATGCTGCAACAGGGACACAGGATGACCCACTGCAACTATGATACTCACAAGATACTCTATTGGAAATGTACCTTACTTCTTTGAGGGGGGCAGTAGGGGAGGTAGGGGAGGGAAGGGATAGTATGAGAAAAACAAAGGAGGGGGTAACAATGCCTGACGAGATGTGCTCATTACCTCAGTGAATGTAATTATAATCTCTCTGTTCAGCATCTTTACAAGAAAACAAAATTTAAAAAAAGATTTAATAAAATTAGCTGTCTATACTGTTTTTTAACCTTGCTCAAGTGTCATAATTTTTTTCTTAGAAACTAGCTTAAATAAAATTATACATTTTTTTCTTAATTTCATATTTTCCTCTTACCCTGATTTAGTTTTCTTCGTCGTAATAAATTTCATTATTTTACATTCTGATTGTTTAGTTTGTTGTTTTATTATTTATAAAGTGCTGACAAACCTTTAATACAAACTGTAAAGACAGCACTGTAGATTTCTAGTGTCTAGAAAAGTACCTAGCGCATGATTAATGTTCAGAAAGCATTGGTGTTCAAAGAGTGTATGATTAGCAAATTCACATTTGGTTTGCTTTTTAATTTTTAAATTATCTTAAGTAGTTGTACAAAGGGATCTCAATTAGCATGTCAATTTATGAGTTCAGTGCATCTTGCTCAATGTATCCCTTCCCATCATTCTCTCTCCAGCTATCCACATTACTTATTTCCATTTTCACATATGTACACTGAGTATTATGACTGTATCCCCCCCATTCATCTCTTCATTCTTCTGCATCACTTCCTTTGGTTAAGACATGTTTTAAATTCCTAGTATTCATTTGGTTAAGCTATCAGTTAGTTCTTCAAAAAAGTTACACCATGGTACAGGTGGACCCATTGCAACAATGAGAAGTACAAGTGGTCATGTGGAAAACGAACTTTACAACTTTGGTGGTGGGGGGGAGGATTGGGTGGGAGGGTGGGGGGAGGCTGGGAAGGGATGGGAAGATGGGAAGGGTAAACAAAGGAGGAGGCTACAGTACTTGATAAGAAATGTACTCACTATCTTGCCCATGTAATTGTAACCCCTCTGTACAGTATTTTCACAATAAAAAAAAAGAGAAAAAAAGTTACACCATGGGAATCTATTCTTTAATATACCATATTTTAGTTTGAGTATATGTATATATGCACATGACCATGAATGTGTTTTCATGTTAATATTTTAGATCTAACTTTGACATGAGAAAACATGCACCCTTTGTCTATCTGAGCCTGACTTACTTCATATATTCATAAGTTTTTCCAGGCCATAGATTTCTCTGAAAATGAAATACTACTATTCATCATTATGGATGAATTAAATTATACCAGATCACATATTCTTGATCATTTAAGGGTATCTGGGATAGTTCTATAGCTTGACTATGGTGCCAATAATTCAGCAATGAACAATAGTGTGCAAGTGCCTTTGTTGTATCCAGATTTGTAATCTTTTAGATAATTGCCCAAGAAGCTGTTTGCAGAATAGAAATAATGTGTTCCATCCAAAAATATTAGACTTTTTACATGAAAAGTATAATAGCTACTTATTATTATTGTCATAGCAATAACAATAGCATTGATTGAGATTTAAGACAAATTCGTTTAGGCATGGGTGGAGTTCTCCTGGGAGTAGAATCAGGGGCCAACTCTAATTCTGTGAAATTCTTTTTGAAGGGAAGTTCTGGTTGCTCTTATTCTACTTCCAGAAAAGTGTGGGCTGCTGCGTTTTGGCTTGAATGATCTTTGACTCAGTAAGGGCTTCTACAGTACAAAAAAATTTCATTATTAGCCGGGAGCTGGTGGCTCACGCCTGTAATCCTAGCTACTCAGGAGGCTGAGATCTGAGGATCGTGGTTCAAAGCCAGCCGGGCAGGAGAGACCGTGAGACTCCTATCTCCAATAAACCACCAGAAAATCGGAAGTGGCGCTGTAGCTCAAGTGGTAGAGTGCTCGCCTTGAGCTGAAGAGCTGAGGGACAGCGCCCAGGCCCAGAGTTCAAGCCCCACGACCGACAAAAAAAAAAAAAAAAATCATTATTACTAAGCAAATCAGTGAGATTAAATATAACTACAAAATGAGAGAATGTTCCATTCTTTAAACTATACAGGATTTGTTAAAACAGTCGTTGTTGTCTTATATTTAATCAACATGTAATACTTTACCTGCTTTAATCATTATATGGTAAAAAAAGGTAATATCCACATTAGGTAGCTATTTTTTACATTAAGCAAAAATATGGTGATTGCCCAATTCTGCGATGAATACGCATGCAAGTGCTTATTAACCAGTTTTGGTGGCAGTCACACATTTATAATGCTAATAATTGCTAGCTATTAATATTGTAAATTTACTTCAAATATTTCAAATGTGTCTTCCAAGATGCAATGTTAAGATTAGAATTTAGAAGGGAGTACAGTATGTATAAATCATTTCAAACAGAAGAAATGAATGCAAATCAGAGACCAGCTGGAGGCAGATTTGCATGATTATTTTAATGCTATGATAGGACATGAACACACAGAAATTTGAATGAGAGTGCTTACTTTTCATGCCTACAAGGGCCACCAAGTCTCTCTTTTGATGTGACCAACATCATCCTGTGTTATCATCAAACCCTACTGATAAATATTTCACAGTCTAGTATCCAACTTATTCTGTTTGCATTCTGGGTTTGAAGACTGAGATGAAATAAACATTTCTGCTATAGGGAACTCAGTTTATCATTTATGTTATTGGTGATCCATAGAGATTGTTCCCTGGTTTCTTAAAAGATAATCATGCTTTCTGATCATCTATAGCCATTTTTCTAATCAGAAAGCAAATGGAGAATGTCTACTGTATACTGATGAGCCAGTCAGAAGAGACAACAAAAAGTAATAAGGCTATTCTTTGCAAAAGAGTCTAGACATAGTCTTTTCCACACAGCACGAAGCTACTATCTGCCTGATTGAATCTGGTTAAATGATAGTTTTTTATGCTCCTGTTAAATACTTTAGTGTTAATGAAAATGTTCAGAAAAATGACCTTATGAGTTTTTCTTAAAGATATGATTTCATTTCTTGTCTGTTTTCAGTTTGTTTTGTTGATTTTGATGTGTATGTATGTGTATAAGTGTGTACACTTACATGTGCTAATAAGTGTGTACACTTACATGTGCTAAGCTCTGGTTTTTTGTATTATTTTTATTCTAGGTACTCAAATGACTTACTGATTAAATAAATTTTGATAGTCATGTAAATTTAGACATTTTCCTGGTTTAAAAGAATAACTAGACAGGTATTTCTGAAAAATCGATAAATAAAGCTATTATGTCAGATAAATGAGTGTTTTTATTTTTAATTTTATGGTTTGGGAACAGAACACTAGAAGTATTGGCTGATGCTTCTGTCTAGTGTGGTATTTGAAGAACATAAAATTGTAACATAGATTTTTATTTTAATGGGAGTGTTGTCACGCTCTCATAACTTTTGTTTTACTTCTCATTAGTTTTTATAACCGATGAATTACCTAAACCAACTTCAGTCATTTGAATTTTGACTTACCAATTATTTTATGACATGCAGAGGTTTTGGTTGAGAAATGATGTCTGTATTTACCATGCTGGTGTGTAAGGCTAGATGTCAGGACTGTCAGAATGGGAAGAGGCTGGCACGCGCAATGTACTTCATGAAGAAATTGTTCCTGTAGGTCCATGTGAACATGATGAAAATTTAGGAAACTTTTCTATATACTGGTTTGCCATTTAGAATCTCTTCTAGTGAAGAAAAATTTGTACATTTTCTTTTCATATTATTTGTCCAATTCATTTGCTCACTGATACATTATTGCATTATCATCTACTTAAGAATACTATGCACAGCATAAAGCAGCAAGCATTAGTGTCCTCTTTGTTGTTGTTGATTTTGAATTCAGAAATGCCTCTCTTCTTGCCCCATGGGTAGAGACTAGTTATGACCAGAGTCTGTCCTTCATATCTGTGAATTCTACACCAGTGTATTCAACCAGCTGTGGATCAAAACTATTTTAAAAGCCTTTTTCTGCAGTTAATATGTGCAGATCTTTTTCTGTGTCATTTTCCCCTAAACAGTTACTTATATAATTTTATATTAGGTTAATTATAATATGTTAATACTCTTTTAAAGATGATGGAATAAATGATAGAATGTGCCTAGTATGTGCAAATACTACATTAAGTTATATCAGGACGTGAGTCTTTACAGGTTTTGATGTCTATGTGGGTCCTGAAACTAATCCTTATGGATATTCAAGCAGCACTATATTATGTGTGAGTATATGCATTTCATACATGTTATTAAAATGTTTACTATATAATGTATTGTACTTATATGTATATATATTAGCAGATGGGGACAAGCATGAATCTATGCATATATTGAATCTGTTACACATTGGAACTTTACTTATGGAAACTTTAGCTGTTGGTAATATATGCATTTGTACATGTATGGCTGACTTACTTGGTTATACTTGTTGTTTTGGTATGTTAGTGTCTGTGTTATTTTACCCTACGCTCTACACTCATTATAACTGCTTGTTATTCCATAGTTCTCCCCTTAATTTATTTCCAGTTCTTAACTAGGTTACTTATCACCCTTTATCTGAGCCAAAGCATCTCAATGGACACACAAATAAAAATCGTAGGAAAGACCAAAATTACTGTGCCCCATGAATGTTTATATGTTCATTTTGTAAATATTTATTGATCAACACATTCTAGAAAATGTAAATACTTCACAAAATAAAGGTCTTCATTTAGGTAAGTCAGCTTCACCCAGTCACCAGAAATGACTTAGGATTTTTATGACTTTTAGATTTTTACGGTGTGTGTGTGAGGGGTGGGGTTGCTCTTCCTTATATATGAGAATCAATGCTGGGGGTGGGGAAGTTCTTATATGTTAAACTGTCTCCCTTTGAGTTAAAAGTGAGGATTTACTGTCATTTTCTTTTTTTTTTTTTTAAATAGTGCCTATCAGCAATCTGCTATCTTATTTTTTTATTTAATTTTTGTGTATGTGGTACTGAGGAATCGAACCCAGGGTTTCATGCATGCTAGGCAAGCACTCTACCACTGAGCCACCTTCCTAGCCCCTTTACTGTCATTTTCTACACACTGTTCCGGGACCATCTGTGCTCCTGAATCTAATAAGGAATAATAATAATGATCATGAGAGCAGCAGGCACCGCTTACTGACCTCCAAGAGCCTCCTCTGTGCTTCTTACTTGAAAGGAAATGCCTTATTTCTCCTTTACTCTGAACTCCATACTACTACTTCTGCTATACAGATGAGGAAACTGAGGGTCAGAGAGGAAAAAAATCACTTGCCAGGATCATCAGCTTATGTAATATAATAGCTGAGACTCAAACCTAAGATGGCAAGACTTCTTACTCCAAGCTGACATTCAGTGCTTCCTGATTGGTGGAATTCAGTTCTAAAGCATGTGTTGTCCCCCTGGAATCTGAGATGACCAGCACATAGACTGCATGAGAAATTCATACACTAGTGAAGGAGACAGATACCATCACCACCTTAATGTAACATACTTGAAGGTCACTAGAAGCTACATGCCAGGTGATGAAGACCTTTATTTTGTGAAGCATTTACAATGTTTTCTGGAATGCGTCAATGATCAATAAATATTTACAAAATGAATGTATTCATGGTGCAAAGTAATTTTGTTCTTTCCTGTGGTTTTTGTTTGTGTGTCTATTCTGAGCTGTACTCTCAGCTCCTGATCCTTACCTGGAAGCCTTTGCTCTGGCATACTCTGTTGCCTATGGTACCTTCCATAGTTGCTTTCATAGGACGCAGGCCTGGTATGTGGTCATATCAGGCATTGTGTTGGCACTAAGGTTATAGTGTTGAATCAAAACAGAGATGGTCCATGCATTCATGGAGAAATCTCCCATACTCACATTTTTTGGGTCAAGTGTTCCTGATTTAACTCATCCAGTGGCAGAAGATCATATGTTGAATCAAAAACTACCTAGATTCCTGATTCTTAAATGTGTGTGTGTGTGTGTGTGTGTGTGTGTGTGTGTGTGTGTGTGTGTGTGTGTGTGTGTGAGTGAGAGAGAGAGAGAGAGAGAGAGAGAGAGAGACAGACAGACAGACAGACAGACAGACAGACAGACAGACAGACAGACAGAGACAGAGAGAGACAGAGAGAGAGAGAGACAGTAAGGGCTCATGCGCTTCAGTTCTGACTGGAGTACATATAACATTCCTAGTTTCTCTTTAAAAACTCCCTCAGAAGATTCGAAGTCTGCTGTGTTCTTGTGGAACATTCATGGTGGAAAGAAGCAGACAGGCCCAAACATATCCATTAATCATTAGGAAGAAAACCATCTCATGTGGGAGCTTTTTCTGTGTGTTGTGTACTGCTCTGGGGCTGTTCCTTCATTTGATTGCTACTGATTGCAATCCTGGGAAGAAAATGGTGCTTTTGTTGTTGTTTTGTTTTACTGGATGAAGCAAGTGAGGATAGTAAGATGTTAAGGTCAGAGACCTTAGGATGAGAATAGGGAAGAAATACAGGTCTGTCTCCCTAAAACCATCTTATCTGGGATTGTGGTGTTGTTTCAAGGCCATGAGAAAGGACTAAGGACTGTGAAAATGAGCTTCCTGGTGGCACCTATTTATATCCATACCCTGGAAATTGTACATGTAACTCATTATAGCAGTTGTCTGCTTTTTGCAACCTCATGGGGGGCTTTTCTCTTGTTTCCCTGCAGATTTATGAGCTTCTGCATAGCACCTCCATTCATGGAAGTCTTTAAAGTTCCCTGAGGATCCTTGTAGAGATCACAATTATTTAGGTTCTAAATTACCCTTGTCCGGTTTTAAGCAGATGAACAGTATTTTCATTCTCTAAACAATGATTCCTGAGGCTTATTGCTGCAATAATACCACATTTAGTTTCCAAGGCAACTACATATCCATCCCTTCCCTTCATCCCTTTCTCTTTTTCTCTTTTACAAGCTGAGTTTTCTTTAAAAAAATCAGAACAAACCATTTCAACCTCTTGCCATTGTTAAAGTTTTAGTTCTGGCACCAGTTCTTTGAAAATTATAGTTTTCATTCTGATCTTAATGTTTTGGATGTTATTCTGCAGAATCAGCATGCATTCTAAATGGCTTTGAAATAAATTACTGCCTTCATTATGACACACAACAGACAACTGTGTCATACATCAGAATCATAGCTTCTTCAACCAAAATATTCTGTTTTTTTCCATTCAAATAATTACTTGATATTCCATTGTGTGTGTTGGAAAAAAGTAAAGAGTAAGCCATGATATACATGGGTGTATAGCCATGTTTTACTTGTAGTACTGATATATATTCTAGTTAATTATTGGTTTCAATAAATTGCAGTGTTCCAGATCAATTAACTATTAAATCAGTTCTGTAGATTGTGATGTTGGTGATTGAAAATATTCTTGAGCATTGTATAAACCACTGAATTCAGTCGGCCATCCTCAATATAATAGACAAAGAACTTTTTACTCCAAAGTACTCAGATACTTTGTCATACTGCTGGGAATCAGGGGGAAATAAGAGGCAACTAAAGTGTCACAGGTCATCAGTAGATACAGCTTAAGCAATTTTTTATGTTAATTGAAATATTACTTTACTCTTTAGTTTCCATGCACACATGCACTTGTATTTATGTGCACACACACACTTGTATTTATTTACATATACACACACACCCATACACACATCTCAGAAAGGTATGGAGAGCAGCCCTATTATTAGGACCTACTCCAGATGGTGTCCAGATAACTTCTTGTCATTATGACCATCTTAAGAGTTGTCATAGCTTTAGGGATTTTTATACAGAGACCTAATCTTTAGTATGTTTCTCATAAAATTTTTCTGAGACTCTGCTCTTAAGGAACATGTAAGTCTGGATCTAATTTGTGTGTGTGTGTGTGTGTGCTTTCTAAAGAAAAGTTTAGTAATTAACAGGCTGTCAATAGAAGTAGATTCAGAAATAAAGAGTTTGTATTTTGTAAATAAAGATAAAAGTAATTTTCCAGTGCATTGAGAGTAGGTGGGAATTAGCAAATGTAGGGTTGCACTTGTAAGGTTTGCTAAACAATTGTTGTGTGTTGGAAGTTTATCTTCCCATTTGAAGTATGTAAACCTGGCTAGGGTTCTTGGCAGGCACTAGCTCCTGGTGGGCAGTATGCTTGGAGCCAGTTTCTCCAATAGAGCTGGATAGAACCAAGGGAGTCTCTTACTCTTCCCAAGAGAGGTTATGCGAAAGAGCTTCCTCAAGGGATCCTAGCCTTGCAGCTGTTGAATCCCACAGAGGAGATCACTTGGGAGAATACATTGGGTATGGTTGTCTTAGATGAGTCTCCAAATTCTCTTCTTATAGTAATATGATTTGGATCCTTTGATTGTGAATATCACTGTTACCTCAAAGACCAGTCTATTATTTCTAAAATGACAGGTGTAAATGACCTATCTGCTTCTTTCTGTGTACCCTTATATATAGTCACTCTGGACTTCTTGCTGTCCTGCCCTATGTCCTAGGCAAAATCTGACAGATCACTAGACAATGGAGTAAAGCATAGTTAGACTCAAGTTTACATAAGTCACAAGTCATTGTGATTAGTGGAATATGGTACTTTAAGGCAGAAATACACTGTGATAGACACTGACTAGAATCATCAATAAATACTGGATGCCAGCAAAAAAAAAATCAATAAACAAAAAGTGTCAAGAGTTGGAAATTCCTCCTTCCTTCCTTCCTTCCTTCCTTCCTTCCTTCCTTCCTTCCTTCCTTCCTTCCTTCCTTCCTTCCTTTCTTTCTTTCTTCCTTTCTTCCTTTCTTCCTTCCTTTCTTCCTTTCTTCCTTTCTTCCTTTCTTCCTTTCTTCCTTTCTTCCTTTCTTTCTTTCTTTCTTTCTTTCTTTCTTTCTTTCTTTCCTTCTTTCCTTCTTTCTTTCTTACTTTGCCGGTTGTGGGGGCTGAATTCTGGGCCTGGGAGCTGTCCCTCAGCTCTTCAGCTCAAGGGTATCACTCTACCACTTGAGCCACAGCACCACTTCTGGCTTTTTTCTGCTTATGTGGTGCTGAGGAATCAAACCCAGGGCCTCACGCAAGCTAGGCAAGCACTCTACCACTGAGCCACCTTCCCCAGCCCAGGAGTTGGAAATTCTTAAATTTAAATGGAGATGCTTCTTTATTTTGGCATATAGGTGGAAGAAGAGAGACAGGCTCTTGTGGAAACAAATGAACCATGCACGTGGAGTGTGAAAGGGCTACACCTGCTGCAGAGAGGGATGGAAACCAGGTCTTGGGAAGGTGTCATAGTCTAAGCTGCCATGTTAGGCCATATCTTTGAGGCATGAAATGAGATCCTTGAAAAACATTACATGCGTTAAGTGGCAACTGTATGAGAACCCAATCTTCAGAGTGGTTTTAAATCATTTACTTACATTAAATTGTGATTTTGAGAAATCACTGTCAGATAATCTACATAATGGCTACTCATTTCCTTATAAGACCCATCTGACTCTTTGGGTGGAATTTTACAATCCTCTTAAAAGGTTTTATTGTGTCTAATTGATGATTAATGAAACGAAAGAAATGTAGTATATAAGACCCCTGACATTTCACCAAAAGACCATGAATAGTAATTTGTCCAATTGTAGAGTTTCTTCAAAGATTATTTTCCTTCTGTCTTAACTAATAGATTGGAAGTTATAGTAAGACAAGTGGCAAGCTCGGAAATGGGAAGGAAGAACTTTTGCACGGTACTGAAAATTTGTTAGAAAAGTTCATTGGCTACAACTTTTCAGTGTAGTAAATTCTTTTTTGTTTGAAGTGGCTCTTATTTCTTCTTTATAGCTTTTGGGATTCATGCCCAGCTGGAAGTATTTGGTTGATATTATATTGAAAAATAAAACAGGACAAGAAAAACAAACTAAAACAACATTAAAAATAGAACCCTCAAACACAAACACAAATGAAATGATGTAGTCATGTAATTATCTGGAGATTTCATAATTTCCCACAAACATACAGGAATGGTTCTTGCCTGTGGCCATCAATGACTTCAAGAATTCATTGTACCATTGTTGAGCATGTTGTAAAACAATGATTCTATCATGTGTCAAAAAGTTTAATTACTATATTTATGCATGGTGGTCTCCTCTCCATGATACAAAACTTGTTAACCAACCAGTATATACCCTGGAGCCAGACTGCTCTTTGCTACCATTCTTATGGTCCTATACAAAGAAGGTGTTTTATAAGGGTGTTTTATATGTATATATATTTATATATATACATATATATCAGTTAAAAGGATTAATTATATATATAAAATTTAATTATATATTATATTATATATAAATATATAATTAAAAGGATAAATTTTATAGATATAATGATATGTATATATAAAATTTATCCTTTTAACTGATTTTTGTAGTAGAAACTAGGGAAGTAAAATTAGAGTACAAAACTTCAAGTGTGGCCTGCAGATCAGCACCACCAGCATGTCCTGGGAGCACGTTAGAAATTCAGAATTTCTGGCTGCATCCTAGTCTTACTGAATCAAGCTATATTTAACTGTGACCCTCAGACCATATATTTGCATAATAAAGTCTGAGAACTAATAGTATGGGCTATCAAGCAGCTTGGCTATACAGAAAGTAGAGTGAGTATGAAGCATCGGTGCATGGCTTAAGGCATGTTTGAACACATAGAGGAGACTGGTGAGAGGAAATGGAAGAAACAGGAAGAAAGCAGTGAGTGGTCCAGTTCTCTGGGGAGAGGGGTGGGAGAAATAATTGCTGGATATAATTTGACATATGTCAAGAAACTTGGAAATAGAGAACAAATAAAAAATGGTGCCATAAAACTTGGCACCATTGTTCCTGGACCCATAGTGAGGCAGAACATTATAGTGACAGGAACATGTAGTTAAAGAGACTGTTTACTTGTGACTAAGGACAGAGGGGGGGGGGAGAGAGAGAGACAGAGAGAGAGAGAGAGACAGAGAGACAGAGACAGAGACAGAGAGAGAGAGAGGGGGGGGAGAGGGAGAGGGAGAGAGAGAGAGAGAGAGAGAGAGAGAGAGAGAGAGAGAGAGAGAGAGAGAGAGAGAGAGAGAGAGAGAGAGAGAGAGTGCACACAGGCCTGAGACAAGATATCTATAATATCTGGACAAGCTAGTTCCTGACACTTAAGGAAAGTACAGTCATCTACATGAGAAATGTACTGCTCAAGGACTAAGAGTAAGAGAATAGAGTTTGCCTCTCATAAGCCATTCTGTTGGACAATTCAAAATGCATTGTAGATCTGTAGAATGGAACAGGTCCCATATCTGTCTAAGTGTATTGAATTCTAGTTCTAAGCATCATATAATGAAAGAAACTAATAAAAACACAGACATAAAATATAGGCTGATACTGTCTGTATTAATACTTTCTTATTTATAGTCAGAGCTTCTTTGCAGATGACCTAATTATCTTCAAAGATTACTTTTCTCCTATGAAAGGTGGGGATTCTTGGACATTAGAAACATGAATTATTTGGCCCACAGCCATTAACTGAGATTGGTACCAAGCTCACGATCTCGCAATCCAAGATTCCTTCTACTACCTATCATGATTTATCAAGAACTTGCAGTCTACTGAGCTTGGGGAAAAAAAAAAAGTTTGAAGAATTCTTCAATCAAAGAACATATGTGGGAATGCCTAAAGAAAAGGCACAGAGACACATACATTTCATATTTTATTATCTTGACATGTAGCCTTCTAGGTCCCTTCCCCTTGCCACTGCCAGCAGGGAAGCATGGCTTCTTTCCATTCTGCTATTGGCTTCTTGTTGGTGGGGCCTTGTCTGACTGAGGTTTATTTCTCAGAGAAGGTAGTTATAGGATAACACCTTTCCTGGAATATTTGCAGGTATGTGCTTCTTAGCTCTATGAATCATTTTTTCAAAGGTTTCATTGCTTTTCTCTTTGATCAGAAAAAAAAACACTTGACAGTGAGTCTGAAATCTGCTTTCATAAGTTCCTCTGGGTTCCTGTTCTGGCCTATTGGTCTTTCTCTGTTTGAAGACTCTGACTTGTGAATTGTTTTTCTGATTGGGAAAGTAGGAATTTTTGTTGATCGATGCTTTTATTTGCTGCTTTTTTCACCTATAAATAGTATTTTTCAATTTTAAACTTCTTTTAGTAATTATCAACAAATACGAAACATAGAACAGAATAAACAAATAATCTGCAATGCTGAATGGTAGCTTAAAGAGGAGAGGTTAAGTCAAGAATGGTTGTTAATCCAATTTTTATGCTGGTGTGACAAAATATCTTCTAGACCAACTTAGAGGAAGAAGTTTAATTTATTTCACAATTTCAGAGGTTTTAGGTCATAAATCTTGGCATCATTGTTTCTGGGACCATGGTGAGGCAGAACGTTATTGTGATAGGAACATGTGATTAAAGAGGCTGTTCACTTGTGACTAAGCAGAGAGAGACAGAGAGACAGAGAGACAGAGAAAGAGAGAGACAGAAAGACAGAGAGAGAGAGAGAGAGAGAGAGAGAGAGAGAGAGAGAGAGAGAGAGAGAGAGAGAGAGAGAGAGAGAGAGAGAGAGAGAGAGAGAAGATATCTAGTTCCAAGGTCCAAATCCTGAGATCTATTTCTTCCTTGTAAAGTTTCCAGAAACCTTAAAAAGTAGTGTCATCAGCTGTTGACCGAGACCTCAACAAAAAAGATATTTTGCACAACCTGTTTATGCTACTTTTCTTTTCTGTGCTTCTCCTTCCTTCCTTCCTTCCTTCCTTCCTTCCTTCCTTCCTTCCTTCCTTCCTTCCTTCCTTCCTTCCTTCCTTTCTTCCTTCCTTCCTCTCTCTGTCTTTCTTTCTTTCTTTCTTTCTTTCTTTCTTTCTTTCTTTCTTTCTTTCTTTCTTTCTTTCTTTCTTTCATTCTTTCTATTCCTCCGTTCCTCCCTTCTTTCTTTCTTTCTTTCATTCTTTCTATTCCTCCGTTCCTCCCTCCCTCCCTTCCTCCCTCCCTTCCTCCCTCCCTTTCTACCTTCCTCCCTCCCTTTCTACCTTCCTTCCTTCCTTCCTTGCTTGCTTGCTTTATTTTTCTTTCTCTCTTTCTTTCTTTCCTTGCTTGCTTGCTGGCTGGCTGGCTTTTTGTCTTACTAGGAAGTGATCTCATGCTTGTAAGCAGGCACTTTACCACTTGAGCCATACTTGCAGCCCTTTTCTGCATTGGATATTAGTGAGAGGCCTCTGTCTTTGGGCTAGCCTCATCTACCATCCTCCTACTTGTGTTTCCCCATGTCTGAGGGGATGACAAATGCACATAACTGCACCCAACCAAGTCCTTCCTCTGTAACTGGGCTAATAGTCACGCCCCATTGTGTCTAACCACTGATTGAGATAGTGTCTGTTGAATTCTTATGCCTGCCTTGAACTGTGATCCCCTAATCTTGACTTCACAAGTAGTTAGGATTACAGGCTTGAGCCTTCACACTTGGCTACACTTTTACAAAAAGAAAAAAGAAATATGGATACAGGTTGACCCATTGCAACAATGAGATGTACAAGACACTATGTCGAAAAATGAACTTTACAACTTTGGCTGGGGGGGGGGGGAGTGGAGTGCAGGGGGGGGCACAGGGGCATGAAGATTGGAAGGGAAAACAAAGGAGGAGGCAACAATGCTTGATAAGAAATGTATTCATTACCTTGCTCATGTAATTGTACCCCCTCTGTATGGTATTTTCACAATAAAAAAAAAGGAAAAAGAAGAAGAAGAATCTCAAATAGCCTTTGTTTATGTGAGTTATGTCTGCTGATATTTAAAATATTACAAATTAAAGCTGTGAAGCTCTAAAACTATTTATTAATTCAATTAAAAGTTGTAATGATGAATCTATTACATGTTCATATACATCATATATTCACGAGAAGTGATTATACTTTCCAATTTTTTTAATGGTAAGGATGGTAGCATTTAAAACCTTTTGCAGAAGACAGCTGGATTCTCATGCCGCTTGTGCTTCCAATCTGCTCCCATATGTTGTGTTGGGTGAAGGAGATGAAGAAAACGAGGCTTCACACAGAAATGTAGAGGAGTATTTGCACAGCCTTTTCAGATTATTGTGAACATGCTGCTCTATTATACAGAAAACTCTACTTGGTAGTTTTTTGAGGTTTTAGTGTAAGACCTGAAAGTGAATCAATAAACTTTTCAGTCTGTTGCTTTATCATCCCCAAGACTTGCATCCTTCATCCTTTGGTCGCATCTTGAATTGGTCATTTAAGCATTTAGGTTCTCTGCTTTATACACATTTTTCAAGTGTTGACATATTTCAGTATATTTAAAAAATCACATTCCTTAATAGCTGAAATATCTGAAATATCTCATCAATAAAGTCTTTAATTACTGCCAAGATCATGGTGGCAGATAAAAGCTCTATAAAATCAAAATTTTAACTTGAAAAGTAGATTTTTTGTCATTTGTGTCAAATACTGTCAGTTGTTCTTCTGTCTTAAAATAGACACTTGCTTCATTAGCTTTCAAGAAAATATCTGCCAATGCCCAAGTCTAAATAACTTTACATTTCAGTGTGCCTTTCCAGTAAAAAAATTATACTCAATAAGAAAACAAGTAGTTGAACTTGTGATTCAAACAATTACAGGAGAGCATTTCTTTCTGACAACCCTTGTATTTATGTATGCAATAGAAGTGCTTTATGCATTTTCCCATTTCATCGCACAGAATATTAAAAGCATATGTACTCAAGGTCTAATAAGATTAATAATTCTCACTACTCCATCAAGAACATTCTTAATTGAAACTGGTGTTTATTTTACTGAGAGTGCATGGTCATAGAAACACAGTTTGAAGTGACTGCTTTAATTCATGCTCAGGTGCCAGAGCTTTGATCTTCCATTGCTATTTTACATTTGCAAATGTCAGCACAGTGTAAAAGGGAAATACACTTTAGTATTATTACTAAACAGTTTTGACATGGCGGGTCCCTTGCACGATCTGGAGGACATGTCCTCTAGGAGTGCATTTGAGAATTGCTGTTCTGAAGAATTGGACCATGAAGATGAGCTCCATGAGGGAAGTCAGGAACAAATATGAACACAGTTGAGTTTAAAAGGTCAAAGACCAGATGATCTGAAATGAGTATGGGGTGGGAACAGAGAAGCCATTGTGATTGGTAAGAGGGAGAAAGGTTTTGCAAGGAGTCATAAAACTCAGAAGCTCAGATTCTAGGCATTCTCATTTTTCTCCATGGAAAATCAGGACCTTTTGTAATTTGTTGAAACAGAACGACACATCCCATGTGTCTCCTCATTTTAGAATGGGGTTTGGCATAGAGGAAGTCCGGCATAAATGTTATTATTATGAATGTGACTTTTGCTGTAGTTTTCTGATGAATTGGCAGAGCTATGTTTACACTCCAGCCAACACAGAATGTCTTGGAGGGTTTATGAAGTCTCAGGTTGCTGAGTCCTTGCATTTCTGATTAAGAAGTCTGATTTGGGACCCTAAATCTTCATTTCTCTCAAGTTCCTGGTTGTTATAGATTCTGCTCTTCTGGATCATACACTATCAAGAACAGAGTTACAGGAAGATATGCTATATTCTTTCCTTTCCACATTACTCAGTAAGCCAGTGCCTGCTATTTGTATCCATGGATGGAAACTTATGCCTGTTCTTCCTGTTTTACTTCATTTCATTTCATTTTGCCCAAAAATTGAATTTTCCCTTGTGTTTTATTTTTATCTATTTAAACAATAACTTGTGACAGTAACTGATTCAATATTTACATTTTTAACGTGTTCCACTTTGCTGTGCCTAATTACTATTAAAGCCAGATGACTAGATTCCAAAGACATGCCTGACTGCCGACGACAGCATTCATCAACAGCCCTAATCTCACTGACTGATTTTACTGATTAATTTGCTACTTTTCTGAGCTTGCCCAAGCTTACTTTCTAGGGGGCTTGGAAATATAGACTAGTTTTCAAGACTGTGATAAAGATAAGTCAAATAAGTCAACAGGCAATTGTAAAACAGTGTGATGATAATCCATGGTTGGGGGGGGGGGGGGCGGGGGAGGAGGAGCTTTCCCAGGGCAAGGGAAGGCTTAAGAAAGGCTTTGAATTTAGTCAAGTAAAGAAAGCAGCAAACCCTGTGGACAGTATTCTCTGCTGAATGTCAGTATGTGGTGGGTCACAGAGAAAGAGATAGAATGTCTTTGAGAAAGATAATTTGGGTGGCTTGAGTTTGGTCAGGTGAAGATGTAAATGGTAAAATACTCTAAGAAGGCCAGAAGATTGAGCAGGGCCCTCATGACATTTGAGCCTCCTAATCTCAGCATTATTGACATTTGGTAGTGGACAAATATTTGTTGTCATGGTGGTGGGAGCTGTCCTAGTGAATTGCAGGACATTTAGCAGCATTACTAGCCTCTGTCTTAGATGCCAGGAGCTATCCTTACCCCTACAATTATTTCTAAAAATTTTATTGTGCAGATGATGTCTAGATGGGGTGCAGTTACATAGTCAGGTAATGAGTACATTTATTTTTGAACAGTGTCACTTCTTCCCTCATTTTTAAATTTTTTATTTAAATTTTATTGTAAAGAGGGTTACAGTTGCTTAAGTAAGGTAATGAGTACATTTCTTTTTGACCAGCATTATCCCCTCCTTCATTTTCTCCCACTTTCCTCTCCTGATTCTCTTCCCTACAAAGTTGTAAAGTTCATTTCCAATAGTGTCTAGTGAGTAACACTGGTGTATTGGTTCAGCCTTTGTCTCACCATTTCTGTGATTCCCCTTTCCTCCCCCCAGATAAGATAAACTTATAGAGAAGACAAGTACAGAAATCAAAAACTGACAACAGAGAATAAACCAAGGGGGAAAAAGCAATATTTGCAACTGTTTTGTCCCTCCTGACCCTCCTCCCCCACAAATTGTATAGTTAATTTTCAACAGTGTCCAGTCAATATCACTCACTGCTGCATTAGTTCACCCTTTGCCCTTCCATTTCTGAGCTTTCCCTTATGCTCTCCAAATCAGATAAACATACATATGAGACAAAAGGTATAGAAATAAAAAAACAGTGACCAAAGGAGCAAAACAGGAAAGAAAACCCACAAAAAATAAAATAAAAAACCTCTTGTTCTCATTTCTTGAAGTTCATTTTGATAAGCATCATTTTATATGATTATACACACATAGCTATTAAGCTTTTGTGATCCTCTCCTAAGGATATCGTTCTTTGGTTTCACTGTGTAATATTTAGAGTCCTGTTTAACTTATCATGTCCAAGTGCATTTTTTTGTCTTTTATTATGAATCGTGTTTACATGTAGATTTACAGGCCCAGTCTAATGACTACAAATGAGGGAAACCAAGCAATCTGTGTTTCTTTCAGTTTGTCTTACTTTGCTTAAGATATCTTTTGCCAAGTCTTTCTATTTCCTTATGAATGGGGTAATGTCATTCTTTCTGATGGAAGCATAGAATTCCATTGTGTATATTATATCACATTTTCTCGATCCATGCATACACTGAAGGATATCTGGGTTAATTCCATATCTTGGCTATAGTAAACAATCCTGCCATGAACATGGTTGTGCTGGTAGCGTTTGTGGCTTGGTTTGTGGTCAATTAGAGAAACAGCCAGGAGTAGAATTGTTGGGTCATAGGGAAGCTCTATATCTAGTCTTTTGAGGAACATCCGTACTGCTTTCAGTGGTTGAACAATTTTACATTCCCACCAACAGTGTAGTAGCATTCCCTTTTAGCCATATCCCTGTCAGCATCTTTTATTGTTAGTTTTCTTGATAATAGCTATTCTAACTGTGGTGTGGTAGAATCTCAATGTTTTTTTGATTTGCATTTCTTTTATGGCCAGAGATGTTGAACATCTCTTCATGTGTCTATTGGCCATTCTTTACTTCTTCTGAGAAGTCTCTCTTTAAGTCTTTAGCCATTTACTAATTGGGTTGCTGTTTCTTTGAGGATTTGTTTAAGGAGGGTGTTTATTTTTTGAGTTCTAAGTATATTTTAGATATGAGGCCCTTTTCGAATGGACACCTAGTAAATCTCCCATTCTGTAGGATTTCTATTTATCTTAATAGCTTTGCCATGCAGAAGCTCTGTAGTTTAATGAAATCCCATTTATCCAGCCTTTCTTTGATTTGTTGTGTTTTTGGATCTTTAGGACATTTTGACCTGTGCCAAGAAGCCCTAATGTTTCCCCTATCCATTCCTGTAATATTTTCAGGTTATCCAAGCTTACATTGATGTTTTTGATCCATTTGGAATAGATTCTGTTGCAGGGTGATACATAAGGATCTAACTTTAGCTTTGTATACATATATAGACAATTCTGCCAGCACCATTTGTTGAAGAAACTGTCTTTCAACTCTGTTTTTGGCTCCTTTATCAAATATTAGGTGGCCATAGGTCTGTGGGCTCATTGCTGCATTTTCTATTCTATCCCATTGGTCCTCAGGTCTATTCTTGTGCTAGTACCAAGCTGTTTAACTACTATGGCTTGTAATAGAGTTTGAAGATTGGTATTGATATTTCTTCAGCACTGTTCTTCCTGTTGATTATTTTTTCTATTTGGGGTCATCCATTATTCCATATGAATTTTTGGATTGCTTTCTATCTAGCATTGAAAAATATTGTTGGGATTTTGATGGTTATTGCACTGAATTTGTAGATAGCTTTGGGCAGTATTGCCATTTTCACAATGCTAATCCTTTCAATTGAGGAGCATGGAAAGTTTTTCCATTTCCTTAAATCTGCTTTAATTTCTTTTCCCCCCCAGATTTTAGCATTTTCATCATAGAGGTCCTTCACATATGTGGTTAATTCCTAAGGTTTTTATTGGGGGGGGGGTTATTACAGATGGATTTCCTTTCCCAATTTCACTCTTGCTCTTTTCATTGTTGGCATACAAAAAAGCTACTGACTTTTGTGGGTTAATTTTATACCCTATTACTTTACTAAAGCTTTGGTAGCTTAGAGGAGGAGTCTATAGGATCCTATTAGTACAGGATCATGTCATCTGTAAAAGCGACAGTTTTACTTCTTCCTTTCCTATTTGGATCCCCTTTGTTTGCCTCTTACCTTATTGCTCTTGCTAGGAATTCCAGTGCTATATCGAAAAGGAATAGAAAGCAGACATCCTTGTCTTGTTCGTGATTTTAGATGAAATGGTTTCAACTTTTCACTATTAAGTATTATGCTGGCTGTAGGTTTGTCATATATAGCCTTTATTGTATTGAGGAATGGTACATGGGTTCCTAGCTTCTCCAGAGCTTTTATTGTAAAGGGGTGTTAGATTTTGTCAAATTTTCTGTATCTACTGAGGTGATCATGTGGTTCTTGTGGTTCCTAAAGATTAATAGACTTGTATATATTGAACCAGCTTTGCAACTCTAGAATGGATCCTGTTTGAATAGCGTGTGATTTTTTTTTTTTTTGGTTAGTTGGTGAATTCGGTTGGCCAGAATTTTAGTGAGAAGTTTTGTGTCTATGTTAGTCAAAGAGATGTCACCTCTACATTCTTGACAACTAAAAAATGTCTTTAGACATTTCTTATGTCCTATTGGAGAACTGAAATAGTGTCCAATGGTGAATCATTTGTTGCAGAGATATGTTTTATGTCGAACACCATGAATGGAGACTGGAAAGTGATAGGTGAGCAATTTAACCAGATTTACAAATTGGAACAGTCATTGTTGGGTAGCACTATGCAAATAAATTGAGAGTTGGCAAGATTTTAGGTAAGGAAATATGTTAGTCTGTTGTTATAGAGTGAGTGGTGAAAATCACCCTGATTTTCTAAGGAAAGGAAATGGTTTCTAGAAGGGAAAGAGTTACTAGATCTGAGGTATGTTTAGGAGATAGACTCTATAGGGTTTGGCGATTAATTAGAAGTAAATGATTAGGGAGATAGGAATCAAGGCTGACTCCAGACTTCTGGCTAGGGTCTAGAATAAGGTAGTGGTGTCATTCACTAATGTTAGAGCACAGGAAAAGGAACAGTTCTATTTGGGAGGATTAGGAAAGGAAAGCTTGGATTCTAAGGGAATTGCCTGAGAAAGCTAAGTAGAGATTTTCATCTGTAGGTGGAGCTCTGGTTCAGGAATACAGATTTGAGCTAAATGGCAAGTGCATGTTGAACACTGGGCCAAGCTGAGAGAGATGCATGAAGTATGAAAGTGCAGAACTAAGAGCGGGTCCTCTCTTTCATCAGGTAGAGAATGGCAAGAGGAGGAGGGATTGGCAATGCCAAGAGGAGGAATGTTTAAAGAGCTACCTCTGCAAAGAGAAGCCAACAATGTACCCATGGTTCAAAAGCCTTCCATCTCTTCAAATGATGGAAGCTTCCTGTAGTCCCACATTCTTTTTAGGATCATTCTGAAAGAGATTGGGTTCTTTGAGATAGTAAGATTTAATCCTGTGGTTTGCGTTATAGACACTGCCACATTTACCCCAGGTGTAATCCAAGTAGAAGCTCTGAATGATAAAATCTAGTTGGAAGGATTGATGCTGAGCCAAGTTGCTGAATTATGTAAGGGGCTTCGTAATGGAGATATATATCCCCAGGCAGAGATCGTTTGCCACTGCAAGTGTTTTCTCTTTTGAGATGAAGTGTAGTAGAGCTACATTTCTGTTTGCTAAAAGCAACTTCTGTTGAAAAATAACAACTTTAATTTAGAGATTGTGTAGCTATCAGTGAAGGGTTATGATGTCATATAGCCAAGTTTCAGATGTAGCACTGTACAGTACTATGAAACGTTTTTCTGAGTTGTATGTACTCCAAATACCTTCCCTTTGAAAGTACTAATGTATTATTGACATAAAACTAAGTTCCAGTGCATTGCAAATGGCTATGATTTATCATAACTATTTCAGAATTAAGTCCTGTGGCCATATGCTCATTTGACTCGAAGAAAATTCTGTGCTGTGTGATTGAATTTCATGCTTAAAATTTTCAGCAATAGTTTCAATGCTCTATTAATTAAAGTAAGATGCTTCATAACTTTTTCTGCATAATATAGAAGGCACTCAGTGGCTCATATTTGAATTAAAATCCTTAGAAGCTTTATATTTTCTGGTCTGGCAACCTTTGCTTTTCTAATTTATGTGTCCCGTTTGTCCTGAAAGAGTTGGGAAGTTGAGATTTACAGCCATCCCAACTGGGATAGTTCAAAATTTTGATTAAATTACAGCTTGTTTGTGTATTCAAATGGAAAATGAGTCACTGAATGACATAAAATTTGCATTGACATTCCAGTGGGTTATCTCCGAACCTAGAGTGTTCCCCCTTTCCTACTCCATTAGCCACATGTTGAGTATGGGAACATAATTTGGTATAATACTTTTTCATCAGGGTTTTATTAGACCGAGTTTAGGCTTCAGTACTTAATGAACTCCTGCTCCTGGGACTTTGAATAGGTGTACCAGATTCCCAGTATGTCTTTTGGGTGTGGCCATTGTTTGCTATGAAAATAGAAAAACTGAAAATCATATCCTCAGATATAGAAGAAAGAATAAAGAGAAAAGAGGCAAGCAATATCAGTATCTGAGAGGGGGAATGTTCCTGGGTATTCTTAAAACACTCCAGTCTTTATTTCTAATCAGTTTTATTTCTTTTAATTTATCTAATGTGTTTTTAAGATCAAGCTTACTATTCAGATGTTGGTGGATCACACCTATAATCCTAGCTACTCAGGAGGCCTGTATATAAGGATCTCAGTTTGAAGCCAGCCTGGACAGGAAAGTTCACAAGATTCCTATCTAGAACTAATGACCAGAAAGCAAAGTGGAGCTATGGCTTACATGGTACAGTGCCAGACTTGAGTGAAAAATCTAATGGTTAGCACCCAGGCCCTGAGTTCAAGCCCTAGTAATGGCACAAAACAAATTAAAACAAAACAAAAAGATCAAACTCGAGGAGACTCCTGTGTCCTTTGCATAAATTACCCTGCGTGTTTAAATCAGTTCAGTCAGTTTCCTCTATGTAGTAGCAACAGAATGAACTATTTTTTTTTTCTTCTCTGAATATGTGGGTTGAAGCTAGGGCTTCAGACACGCTAGGCAAATACTCTACCACTTGAGCCAAGTTCCTGGGTTGTTTGTTTAGTATTTAATTTTTAAGATAGGACTTTACTACCTATTGCCTGGGCTGATTTTGAACTTAACTCTTTCTGTCTCCATCTCCTGAGTACCTAAGATTACAGGCATACACCACCATGTGTGCTCTCATTTCTATTTTATGATTTTCATATTCTTTCTCTTCTCTCTCTCTCTCTATATATATGTATACATACATATATATATTCTTAATATATTCATCAATTGAATAATATTTGATGGCTTTTGGAGAAGTCACTCTTTAGGTTAACTGTTATTGATATTTTCTGTAAACTTGAAACATAAGTGTAAGGACTGTAAAAACCCACAGGAATTTGAAAGTAGAATTTTAAAACAAGGAAAGTTTTGTGTGTGTGTGTGTGTGTGTGTGTGTGTGTGTGTTTGAGTGTGTGTTTGACTGATGGTTCATTTAGGTCTAGACAACAACGTCTTTAAAAGTCTCATGTTAGGACAAGGAAAAGAAAGCACAGTCTCTCAGTGGTAGGAAGTGGGAAGTATGTTGAGACCTAAACAGTATTCATTATTAAATTATAAACTGAATTTATTGGTGGCTATTTGGTTAGTTGAGCCACATGATGGTTGTTTGCATTTTCTTGTATTGTTTTTTTCCACTTTGGAAGCCAGGGTGTGATAAGTAGAAAGCAAATAGCTTTTCTAGAAAAAGAATACCACAAAGAAAAGGATAAATTGTATTTCTGTAAGGCTACTAAATGAAAGGAATAAAATGATGTGGTGGGTGTGGTGGCTCACACATGTAACTTAAGATACTTGAGGGATTACAGCTCAAAACCAGCCCAGGGATAATGTTAGCAAGATCCTATCTCAATCTATAAACTGACCATGGTAGATTCATGCCTGTTACCCCAACTATATTGCAAGAACCATAAATAGGAGTGTCATAAAAATTTGAGATCCTATTACAAAAGTAACTAAGACAAAAAAGGTGTGGTGAGGTTGCTTAAGTAATTATTAAGCATGAGGCCCTGAGTTAAAATCTTAGTACTAAAAGAATTGCAAAAGGGAGGAAAAAAGGGAAAAGAGAAACATTCAGAAATCATTTACAGGAAGGTTAAAAAAATAAAGTACCATTAGATGTTGTCATTTGGGATGCTACTAGGAAGACATGCCAAAGAGCTAGATGTTGTCCTTGGGAGCAGAGTGACAACCTCAAATTTATAATTACTAATAACCCCATGGACATAGCATTCATTCAGCATGTATAAAATATATTGGCAAATGCATTAGTAAAACTTAACTATCCTAAAGCCTCTGGGAGAATTGACTCAGTAAAATAACCAAAGCTGCATTCAAGTAAAAGTAATTGACTCAGCAGTCCTTCTGAGAAAAGTGACCAGCAGACAGAGATGCCCCTGAAGGGCACCGAGGAAAATTTGGGTGAATTTTCTGCCTACTGTTAGAAGAGTGACACACAGAGACAAAACTATATACATACTTTTGGCTTAACTCAAACGCAATGTTCTTTACCAAAGAGCAGAGGAAAACCACTGATGTTTCCTACGGGATCTTAGAAAGAGATGTGGGTGGAATGTGTGTGTGTGTGTGTGTGTGTGTGTGTGTGTGTGTGTGTGTGTGTGTGTGTGTGTGTGTGTGTGTGTGTGTGTGTGTGTGTGTACATATTCACACATATATATGATTGAACCTTGAACCTTCTAGTCATTAAATATTTTTTAAAGTGTATTTTTAAATTGTTTTTGTAAAGGTGATGTACAGAGGGGTTACAGTTATATAAGTCAGGTAATGAGTACATTTCTTTTTGAACAGTGTCACCTCTTCCCTCATTTTCTCCCACTTTTTCCCTCCTGACTCCCCTACCCCACAAGTTGTAGAGTTCTTTTCAACACAGTATCTAGTGAGTATCACTGCTGAATTTGTTCACAGTACTTATTGGAAATTTCATTTTGTAAGGTCTCTGTGGGATCACGTGCAGATACGTCCACAGGTGAAACCCTGCACCTTGGTTATGAAAAGCCAAGGGTCAAGTACGAACAGATAGCTTTCCCCCTCTTGTGCTCTCATGGCCTTGACTCTCATAGTCAAGGCTTCTTGAAAACTCTATTGTCAAAAGTGTTAAATGTGCATATGAAGTTCTTGGATCAGGAAGGAGTGGCTAAACTTCCATCCAATGAGTAGAGATCACCTATTCTAAGACAATAAACTTAAGGCTTCGATGTTGAGATCAATTATGTTTCAGTGACAGAAAAATTATCTGTGCACAATCTTAAAAATGCGGGCAAGTCCTGCATTTGTGGCCTTAGAGCATGCTTTTTCAACCCACTGATTTATTAGGTGTGTATTGATGTAGCCTTTGGGCCCTGGATGTTAAATATGGAGGTCTGAATGTTCTGCAGTTAATTTTCTTTGAAGAAATTCCCTGTCAAAGAAAGAAATACTTCCTGAGGTAATAAATCTGCAGCTTTATATAGAGATCTGACTATGGTAGCTTTTAACATATAATTAAACTTTATTGATTCTGATTAATTTGTGGGAAGATATAGAATTGGAGTTGAGAATATTTTAATATTTTAAATTAAATTGTTTTATTATTTTATTAGAGGAGACTTATAAAAGCCAATTATATACAAGTGCTGGGCTAGGTCTTAGGGGACATAGCAAAGGACTATAAAAACATACTCAGTCTTGTTTCACTCTGGAGTCATGGAGTACTTTTAAAATATAAGAGATGCAGACAATACTCCAATCAATGGAGTCTGTAAAGGTCAGCGATGGAGGTGACAAGTCAGATCATGTCCAGGAATGTGGCACTCAGTTAAATCAGAATGTTTTCTGGGGATCCACGTGCAATTCTATTGTGCAGTTTCCTCTCACACCCTCTTACGTGATTCCAAGTGCAGACCTGTGTGACAGAGCTAGACCAAAGCTTAGGAAAACTTAAAAAGCCATCAAACGTCAACTTAAATAAACATCTTCTAGGTTGGTAGATTTTTCCCACTCCCCAGATTTTTCTTATACATATGGTGGGCCTAAAAGTGGCAGCACAGACCTTGTTCTACAAGTGATTAGCCAAATGAGGAGAAAAGGTGAACTATGTGTGAAACTGTTGAAGAACAGCATAATGCTTAAATGTCAAAAATGATGAACTGGAGGCATGATTTAGGTGATAGAGCATCAGCCCAGACTGGAAAAAAAAAATGCTGAATGAGACTATAGGCATTAGCTCTGAGTTCAAGCCCCAGTACTGGCAGAAAAAAAATTTTAAAAAGCAAATCAATGACAGACAAGGAAGAATGGTAGAAAGAGTGGTAAATATTTAATGAATTAAGAATTATTTGTACTTGTCATGTTAATTCAAGTGGAAGCTGTGTTTTTAAAAGTATAGGAATTCTTAGAAATGCTTTCATTTTATTGCTTCTTTCTACAATGTAGATGAAGGTTTGATTCTCTTTCCAATTAGAATTGCTTGACCTTCTAAAATCAGAAGTGTTAGAATTGAGAACTGGGTGCTTAATCTGGGCTGTAAGCAAGACTAGTGTCTGTAGAGGTAGAGTCTGGTGGAGCCAGGTGCTCTGGGGGGAACTCAGTGGGAGTCCTTTTTACTCAACTACAGAGATATTAGGTGTGTGTT
This sequence comes from Dipodomys merriami, assembly GCF_024711535.1. Classification (NCBI taxonomy): domain Eukaryota; kingdom Metazoa; phylum Chordata; class Mammalia; order Rodentia; family Heteromyidae; genus Dipodomys; species Dipodomys merriami. Next base: position 6,470,682 of record NW_027206290.1, read on the forward strand.
GGAGGGCTTAGGAGGGGTTGGATACCCAAAACAGTGTTTCACAAATATGTACTATTCTTGGCATTAGCATTTCATGTACTGAATGTTAGAAATCAGGCAATTGCAGACCATTTCTGTGGAACATGGGAGATTTGGTGGAAGAACTGGAAGAACTTTCTTACCCCAAGTTTTACTCCCATCATCTCTTACTTACGTGGTAACAGCTGCTACTGGTAGGCTCCTAAGGAAACTGAATGAAGAATGTAAATCCAGAGTAACCTCAGGGATGTTATGAAATTTCTTTTGCTTTCTATAGCACTTCATCCGAATGCCAGTAGCTTTGGATTTGTATGTATTGGCAATACTTTATCCCACAGGGTTCTCCTGAAAACTCAGGATGAATGGATATGTGTTTATAGGCAGCCCACATCCCAGAGAGCACAATGGACATCCATTCACTCAGTGTTCTGTAACTTCACCATTGTTTCCCCCCTTCCCCACTATGGCATCCTTGAGAGCAGACATGAACTTTTTTGACATTAGAGTCCCAGTCCTCTAGCACAATGCTTGTCCCCAACTTAACACCTTTCAATGTGTGCTAGTGAAGGATGAACCAGCTTAGATCTGATTTAGCCCAAAGGTGATCATACAATTACTTAAAGTGAATTTTGTCTGTATTTCAATGTTAGTTTGCCTGACTGAAGAGCTCTGTCTTCCAAATGCTTTGCTGTATTAACACTGAGGAAAATTGATGCTTTAGAAGAAAGGTTTCTTGTGAGCACAGGAATTCACAGCCTCTCCTTTTAACACCCTGAAGTAGGCAGGCTGCTGCACCACCTTGTCTATCCCTGTGCTTGCTCCGGTTCCCCAGGACCTATGGGCCAGCCCCTGCTTCATTGTGCTCTATGGAAGAAAGACCTCAGAGCCAAACGGGTAGTGGGTATGATAAAGGAGATGGGGAGAGGGAGGAGAGATCCTAGTGATGTGCCAGCCCCACACCTGAGCCCCCTTTCAAAAGAACATCTTGTTTGGTCCCATCAGGCAACCTCAGAGGGAAAGTTAGTGTGCATTTATGAATGGGTCCCATGCTGCTGCTTTTATGTTATAAAGGAGGAGAGAAACCCACAATGGCATTGAGAAATAATGAAAGTGCATATATATTTTTTTCTCTCCAAGAAACCAAAAGCATTTCCACAGCTATATCATCCAATGCCGCCGAGTTTATGCTTCAAAGAATTAAATGAATACCTGGCAGTAAGTACTAAATCTGTGTGTGGTGACTGACAGATTAAGCACAAGGGACGTTAAGGGAGATTAGACCACAGATTCCTCCAATAGGGAATGTCAGTGTTATTTTTCATCTTGGAATTGAATGAAATTGCCTTTATGTTCCTCACCATACCAAGCCTATTATATCCTCCCAATTTGCTTCATACAATACTTCTCTCTTTAGACCATTCTTCATTTATTCTAAGAGTATTTCTTCAGCTCTTTTTCATGCAATGGCTTGGGGCGAGCTAACAAAATGTGAAACATGATTTTTGGGAACCTAGAAGCTTGTATTATGAGAAATAGAAAAATGAGACCATAAATGAATTGTAGGAGGCCCTATGTAATGGTGTTCCATGATGCCCCCACGAAAGGATTCTTTGAAGTGAGGGAAATAGCACAGAAAGTAATGCTACCTTTCAAGGTAAGTACAACTGTGCCTTTCCTCTTGTCAGTCGGAGACAGCTGAGTCTGGTGTCTTTGAACTCTCCTCAGCTCTGCAAGGTATTGGTTATGAGTAGAGGGAGGTCGTGGAAGTCTGGATGTGAGACCTTTTCCCGGGTTTGAGTCATGATCCTGTATCTTCTAAGTTGTAGGGTGTTAAGCAGGTGACAATATTTTCTAAGCAAAATGAAGCATATCTCTACTTTTCAGAGATGAAAATTACTCTTATTTAAAAGACTCTCAAAGATGATAAGTTATTGATAGTAATTGGCAACAGTGAAGGTAATCCTTTTAGGCTATTAAGTTCTCACTTGAATGGTGACCATTCACCTTGCTGAGGTCCAACTGTCTTCCTTTACATTATAGATTTAGTGCCAAGAGGGGGCTGCCCTGCCTCAGTGTTTATTCTCTCTGCTCCTGCCTGTATGGGTTCTCATATAATTTGGGAGAATATATAGTAAGGGTCATTGTCCTCTAACCATTCAGATTAAGGATAAATGTATCTTACCTTCAGTGCTGATTCCCTGCAGCCCAGGTTCTTGACTGGCCATTAAACTTTCACCTTAGAGCCTATCTTCTTTACTGGCTTTTAAGCTTTTACCTTACATGCTCCAATGTGCCCACCATACAAAATGACCTTGGAACCTGCTTTGTAAAAGTGCTATACCATCCTTAACACAAGGGAAGCCAAGTCTTGAGCCCTATGGTTGTGCTACAGAGAGTGACCCATATTAGCCCTGTTCTAACAATGAGTGGCCCTCTTCCCCAGGGTTAAAGGGGTGGTTGACCAGAACCCATACTATCTCTTTATGTCCCCAGGAGGAGCCAAGATGTCAGAAGTCTGCACTCAAACAGACTTTAACTCAACTCTTAGATTTCCAGGGACTTTTCCCTAGGCCCATCCTTCTGAGGTACACCTGTCTTCAGACTTTTGCACTGGGCTGTGATTTGAGTAACATGGATAAACACAGAGCAGAGCTCTCTTTCCATTATGCTAAATGTTTTCTAAAGGAATTGTTCATTTATTTTTTTATACATCTTCTTCTGCCATTTCTAGTCATCCTGTACTTGAAGCAATATGCATCATAAATATTTCTCACATTAAATAGCTTCTCAATTGCTTTTACCTCAATTCTATGGATTTTTTTTCTTTCACACATCTCTGAAGTTAATTAGTGCCGATAAGGATTTTATGAGCTCACTTTCTCTCTCTTGCCTTCCTTAATTCTTCTTGTCCTAGTTTGCAGTTCCTTTGGTCTCCAGAAGGCTTCCATGTTTCATCTTTAGTGATAAATTTATTATAATTCACATCTCAAGGCTTTTGTGTTTTTGTGGCTCATTTCATTGTTTGGTCCTGCTATTCTCAAAGACTTCTCAGAATGTGCAGGCGGTCACTCTATCTGGGAAATTGCGGAGTTGCATTGTCTGGAGAGCAGGTTCCTGATGCCGGTTATAATGATTGCTTCAGCCTGGAGTCTGTTGCACTTGGAATGCTGCTTAAAGACCCTGAACTTGAGCAGTGATAGAAGTATGCATGTTTTATGCACCCTGTGGCTCAGAAATCTTCACAAGCTCTGGCCTTCACATCAGAATACTTTATGTGGTGGTGCACATGTATTCTGCTCAAGTGTGCCTGCTGAGCACCTGATGAGACTAACAGCCAAAAAAGGTTTGGTGTGGGCTAGCAATTATTGGGATCAGCCATGTGTTTCTCCTGGGGATCTAAGATCTCCTTTTCTAAAATCTTGAGGATTCCCAAGATGGTGTCATCCAAGGCAAAATGATTAAAAAAAAAAAAAAGAAAAAGTAAAAGAAAGGTGTTAAAGTGGTTAAAGAACCACATGGCCCTTGCCAGCTACATGATTGGGATGATTTATCAGGTTCTACCATTTGTCCAGGACCTTGTCAGAGATTTGCAATCAGAGCTCCACTGTGATTTCAGCTTATGTGGCCCATGGGTGATCCTTGTTTTTGAAGCGGACTTTGAAGCTCCCTAGAGAGTTCTCTTGGGGTTTATTTTGGCTCCTGGCTGTGAGTTAGAATTGGTGCCCCTCAAGTTACATTCAAGCTGGTCTGTTACAATAACCACATTCCCAGGGGCCTCTGAGCAACCAGCCTTATCTTCCAACCTGTTTGGTCAGTCAGCAGGTAGAGCAGACCCACTTGCATTAACCAGAAGCAAACATCCTCCTGACCTGACAGTCTTCTGCACCACATTTAGTTGCATCTGAGAGCTACATGCACCTTAATTGTTTGGGGTTTTTCCCTCATGATAATTGTAAAAACTCTTTCCGACCAGTATTCCTAAGTAATAGTACACTCCATCTGGCAGCAGCTTCCTGATCTTGCCCTTCATTCAGAGATCTATGACTGGGACCTTACCTACACTGAACTGAATTCAGTATCTATTTGACTAGGCACTTGTACTAAGATACTTCAAGCATGTGTGTTTATCCTTATGTTAACCTGGTAAGGTCTCCATAATAAAATGCCACAGGCTGGATGGCTTAACTTGCAGAAATTTATTTTTTATACTTCTGAAGGATAGAAACGAAAAAATGAAGGTCAGGGCAGCAGGTGTGGCCTCTCTGTGTGATCTTACATAGCTTTTGCTCTGTGCTCATGAAACTTTCATGTCCTTCTTTTTCTCCAATAGTTCACTGGTCTTGGATTGGGGCCCCAAGTGTACGACTCCATTAACTCATAAGTGCTTCTTTAAAGGACCCGTATTGGTCCCATGGTTTCCCTTATTTGCAGTAATTAATATCTGTCTAGGATAAGCTCAGCAGATGAGCAAAATAGCTCAATTGCTATATACATAAGACCATATAAGATGTCCAAGACATGGACACAAGAGGTTTATCTTATTGTTGTTGTTGTTGTTAATGTACGATGTGATTTTTCATTTCTTTTATATGTTCTTCCCCCTATGGTATATCCCCTAGTATCACTGTATTTGATTTTGGTATCCTGGTATTGTATACAAGTTTATTTGAATTAGGGAAGGGAAGGGGAACAACAGAATGGTGAGACAAAAGACAAGGGAGGAACCAATGCCACAGTGATATACACAAGACAACATGTTGGAAAGGATCTGTACAATTGAGGGAGTGGGGGAGGAAAGTAGGAGAAAAATGAGGGTAGTGGTAAAAAATTTGACAGGAAATGTACTTATTACCTTACTTATGTAACTATAATCCCTCTGTACATCACCTTGACAAAAAAACGCAAAAAAATAAAGGACCTATATCAAAGTACAGTCTCAAAAGGAATTACTGCTTTACCTTATGAGTTGGAGACATTCAGTCTATAACAACTGTCCCTTGTTAGACTTGGTCATTTAAATACCCATATCAAAGCAGCAGCAGTCTTCTCGATAGACCCTTTCTGTCCATTTGGAGTCAGGCAGCCTTATTAAAGACTTCATTTCTGTCTTCAGAAACATATTCCAGTTAGCCATAATTTTACTTTGGATCTTGCCCCCTAGAAAACTTCCTAATAGTTATATCTCATTTTTGGAAACTGCTCTCCTATGTTAAATATAGTGAAATACATCCAGACAATTTTATTTTGTTTAAAATTAAATTGATGTTTTCTGGACCACATTTGTCTCATAAGAAGCCTGCTCATAGGGCTTGGCAGGCTGTTGCCCTAAGCTTATGCTTGCAACAATCATGTTGATTTTTAATCAAGAGCTTTCTTTTTTGGCAACTTCTTCCTTTTTGAACATTTAAAAAAATGTTTCCTGATGGCTTGGGGTTTAGATTCTTGGGTATTGGTTCATAAAGAGGAGTTTGAGGCCTTGGTTTTTCAGGAAAGAGCACTCAATTGTGGATAATATTAACAAACAATTTGGGTAATGATGATAATGAGGATAATTTGATTATCAATCCCAAGCCTCTAAATATTTAAGAGGAATCAGGATTTATTTCTCCTATTACCATACAATATTGAAGAAATTCAACTGGAATTTTATTTTTCCTCTGAGGAGAAGGGTTTTTCAGGCCACTTTGAAATGCAGGTGCAGGATTCACAAATGCAAATTCTTTGGGGATTAATCATGAAATGTTTCAGGGTTTTTATAAGGAAGCTCGTCAGACTAGTGAAATAAGGGCCAGTTTTGGGGGGGATCTATTTATACTCTTTTGTTAGTTACTCACTGGGCTAGATAGTTTGTGGTTGTCAATAGCAAGCCCAGACACAAGACAGGATAAAAGAAAAGCAGCTGAGACTTACATAGTGGTCTGACTCAGTTCAGTGCTAGACATTGAGTAAGTAGGTAAGTGGACTGCATATGCTTTGATGTGAACAACTGAATAGTAACACAGTCACTGCATGATTTTATTAATTCAGGCTGGCCTAATTCCTGAATAATCCAAATTAGTGAGAGTGCCCTTTTCCTCTAGAACACATAGGCAGAATTAGGTGACTTAATTTCATACTTCACTGGGTAAAGCCATAGGTCAGATTCTGGTCAATGAGGTTTGTTAGGAATGATAGCACATTTCAAAACCTTAACTTCTTATGCACAGTTCTCCACCTTTTATGATAAGAGGCAGAAAACCAATGGAAAAGCTAGGGGACAGAAGACATGGCAGTGCTGCTTTCCTAAAACTCCATATGGAATTGAGGATGTATTCTAATGGATCAGAGTAAGAAACAAAGCTGATTTAAGACACCAAAACATAATTTTAGGATTGTTAGTCATAATGGCATGCATTAATTACAAATACATCACTGTTGTTTATTTTGCCAGTATCATTAGATTGTAAAATAGTTGATCTCAAAGCAACTGATGCTAAAATCACAGGTACTTATTTATGAGGGTTTCTGTCCCATTAAAAACATAGTCTGCTTTCTCTTCTTATTTCCAGTAGAATCATAGGATGTGATAATTTATAGGCCACATGAATACAGCATGTATAAATACACATTCTTTTGTAGAAGTGGCTAATGCAGGTTTCTATTCTGCCTCTGAACTTTGCCAGGACCTGCCTTCTTGGGCATATCCTGGGAGATGAAGTCATCTACCTCTGGTAGCTATGGCCATTTGATGAAGCAAAGACAGGAGCGAATTCAGACACTTGCTCCTAGATTGTGAGCATCATATACATAGGAGGTATTTGCAAAACAGAGTTGTACTGCCTATTTTCTTTTTTTAGGTCCCAAGTAAAAGTGCAGGTTATATTAATGACCCAGTTGGCTTCTCAGGATGTTAAGGGGAAAATGATTAACTGTAATGTAAAGAAATCCTATTAAGTACCATAACCAAAGGCCATACAACTGAGTTTATAAATCTTTTTTCTTTTCAGTATTATCAGTTTGTAATCTAGCTTCTTTAAGAGCTGTGCATCACAGTACATCAGGTACTAGTCATGTGATGTTTAAGTTGAAATTAATTAAAATTAAATATAAGTAAAATTTAACTCTGTCATACCAGCCACATTTTATTTACACAGCATTAGGACATGGCTGCCTTAGCACAGATTTCAAACATTTCTCATTTCTGGGTATTTTATTAGATAGCACTGTTCCAGGGAGCTCCAGTTAATATTTTTATTCTTTTATTAATCCCCAGAATTCTTTACATCTCATAGACTGAAGAGAACTATACTGTTTAGTTAAAGCACATGAGCTATCTTTAGGACTGTTTCAACATAACTTCTAGAAAAGGTTCTGGAAAAAAAGTCATCAAAGATTGATTTCTCTATGTGATAATCACAAGTCATCAAGGATTCACTAATTTAAGATATGGCAGATTAACTTTGTTTCATTCTTTGACTGATAACAAAGCTTCAATGAAGGGGATTTTTTTTCATCTTTTTTTCATGGCTGAGTTCCTAATATTTGCAGTGATAGCACCAATTAGGTGCTTAATAAATATGGTTTGAATGACTCTTAGAAAGAAAGTTTCTGTCATTATCTTCAATTTTATCAAGTTAGAAGGGAAACTTTCTCAAGGTACCCTTGAGGAGGTAATAGGGCAGCTGGGTGAGTTGCTAGTTAACCAACCAAGAGTAGCAGTTAATGAAGGGAGCATGGGATATGGAATTAAATAAAGACCTACCTTCAATTCTTCTTGGCTTTCATATAACCTACGATATCCTAGACAGCCATTTCTGAATTACTGTTTCTTCATTTTGTCATAAGGGCATAACGATGTCTATGTCACTGCATTGTTCTTTTAAGTTGTGGTGATATAACAAGCTGGCCTGGACAGGCTGGAAGGAAGCACTGTAGAGTCTTATGATGTGGTTCTCTACTCTAAGCTAGCCAACATTTACATCTCTGACCTCAATAACAATACACAGATTAGATTTGTGGATGACTCAAGTATATGACTCAGAATTCAAGAGCACTTTTAGTAAACAAAAAAGACAAGTGAAATCTAACCCTTCTAAGTTTCCTAAGGGTAAAAAAAAACCTCATGATTTGTACTTAATTTAAAATAAATTGTGACAGTAACGGACAGAGGCCACATGGCTTAACTTCAATGTTCAAGAAACTTGAAGGCTTGCAAAAAAAAAAAAGTGTCATTTACTCTGTAATGTGGCTTCCAGAAGTTGAGTTCCAGATGTGGGAATAATAAGGCATCCAGCGTAATCCATTGAAACTTGGAATTTCAGACTGCTATGGTGGGGTCATGAGCAGAGATTCTCATTAGCAAGTATTTAAGAGTTTTGTATCTAAGGTTTGGTGCTGGGATTTTTAACTACCCTTCCCATCAAAAATTTTATTAATGTGTGGCAGAGTCTGAGACCTGGTGCTCTAGACTAAGGGATGCCCTAACTACCTGTGTTCATTCCATACTTCAGTGTTATTCTTTAAATGTTAGTTATGTGGAAAAATGTACACCTTGGTGTATAGTCAGGAAATGTTCTCAGTGAGTGAATTGGCAATTATATTTGAATGGAAAGGCTGAAGAAAACAAAGGAATTGTCAGAGAAATAGTAGACTGAGTCATGGTCTTTGACATGGCTTGCTTTGGTCTGTCTTCCACAGCTGGATTCAGTTGTTTCTGGCATTCCAGAGGGTAGAGAAGAATAGACTGGGTAGGTTAGGGAGGTCAATACAGGGGAGCCCTTGCTCTCAGTACTGCTTTATGGAGTTGTGAGGATTGCCAGGTAGTGGAGATTTACAGAAACCACATAGATTTTGCTTTATTTTTTATTTATTTATTTATTTTTTAGGTCCGGTCATGGGGCCTGAACTCTGGGCCTGGGTGCTATCCCTCAGCTCTTCAGCTCAAGGCTAGCGCTCTACCACTTGAGCCACAGCTCCACTTCCGGCTTTTTTGTTTTTGCTTATGTGGTCTAAGGAATCGAACCCAGAGCCTCATGCATGCAATGAAAGCTCTCTACCATTGAGCCACCTTTCCAGCCCAGATTTTGCTATATAAAAGGTCTTCAACATTTCTGGAAGGTTTCTGATTTTCCCTGTGTTGTCCTCTCTAGGGCATAGCTGCTATTTGAGTCCCCAGGTGTCATTTCAAGGTGTTTATATGACTGCTTTTAATAAGATGTGCTCTGAATGGCCCATGGATTTTTTTTCTGATTTATTCACTAAGGACTCTAGAGGAACTAGATAATGGAAGTGCTTATGGAGCATTGGTTGTGCAAATCTCTGGCATCTTCCCTTCCCTTCCCTTCCCTTCTCCTTCCCTCCCCTTCCCCTTCCCTTTGCTTTCCCCTTTCCTTTCCCCTTCCCCTTCCCTTCCCCTTCCCCTTTTCCTTCCCTTTTCCCTTCCCTTCCCTTCACCCTTCCCTTTCCCCTTTCCTTTCCCCTTTCCTTTTCCCTTCCCTTCCCTTCCCTTTCCCTCTCCTGCCTTCCCCTCCCCTCCCCTCCCTTCTCCTCCCCTCCCCTCCCCACCCTTTCCCTTCCCTCCCCTTCCCTCTCCTTCCCTTCCCACCAGTCCTGGGGCTTGAACTCAGGGTCTGGACACTGTCCCTGAGCTTCTTTTGCTCAAGGCTAGCACTCTACCACTTGTGCCACAACACCACTTCTGGCCTTTTCTGTTTATGTGGTACTGAGGAATTGAACCCAGGGCATTAACAAGTATTTAAGAGTTTTGTATCTAAGGTTTGGTGCTGGGATTTTTAACTACCCTTTCCACCATAAATTTTATTAATGTGTGACAGAGTCTGAGACCTGGTGCTCTAGGCTAAGGGATGCCCTAACTACCTGTGTTCACTCCATACTTCAGTGTTATTCTCTAAATGTTAGTTATGTGGAAAAATGTATGTTGTAAGAAATTCTAAGTGACTCGCCCACACCTGGGTATATAGTCAGGAAATGTGCTAGGTAAGCACTCTATCACTAAGGCACATTCCCACACCCATCTCCTAGTTTCTATGGAATCCCACGCATTGTAGCTTTATTTCCCCTTTCCAGACTTGAAAAGTTTCCTGTGAAGTGGTTACCTAGTTGTTGATCCTCCCCTCCCTACTCAAGACAGAATCTCACTACTTAGCTCAGGCTACCCTAGAATTAGTGGTCCTCCTTCCTGAATCTCATAAATGCTCAAGTTACAGGTGTGCACCACTGCACCTGGCCTCAGTGTGCATCTTTGCATTGAAGGATGAATATAATAATATGAGAAGAAGATAACCATTTTCAAGCCTTTCTTTTTTCTTCTTTGCTGTTCTGACTAAACTTTATTCACTATTAGCAGTTGTCAGCCAACCTTTGAATGAAATCCAAAGTAGGAAGGAAATACACAACCCTACTGCAGTGTAATTTGTTTCGTTTGAGCCACTATTCATGTAGCAAAGGTCAAAAATGCACAGGAAAGCTGGATTCAGTTTCTTTATTTGTAAAAATTAGTGCTTTGTCATCAATTACAGTTGCAGGAGGACAAATTGCTGGCACATTAAGTTGTTCCTGCTACATAAATTATAAGTCTTGTTAGGCCAAAAATATTAGTATCATCCTTTGTTATTTTAAAAATGCCAACTCTGATAAACAGTCAGCCTTAGGCATATATTAAAATCCTTGAATTGTACTAAAATAAATTCAGCTTTTTAAGATAACACCTCGTTTTAATTTCATACATGATTAAATCCATAAATTCAAAGGTCTTTTAAGATATACATTTTGAAATCACAGTAGTATTCATTAACTCTTTCTGGAAAAAAAACTTAAACCTTTTATTTTTTTGTTGGTTGTGGGGCTTGAACTCTGGGCTTGGGCACTGTCCATGAGCTCTTTAGCTTTACCATTTGAGCCACTGTGCCACTTCCGGTTTTTCTAGTGATTTATTGAAGGTAAGAGTCTCATCGACTTTCCTGCTGGGGCTGGCTTTGAACCACGGTCCTCATACCTCAGCCTCCTGAATAGCTAGGATTACAGGCCACTGGTGCCCAGCTTCTTTATTTATTGACAGAAATCTTCAAGAAATTCTTGGTTTCTTTGTTTTGTGTTCTTGTGTGCTTTTCTCCAGAAAGGAAGTTAAATTAAGATCTAAACCCTTCTCACTTTTAGAACTAGACTTTTCTTTTTAATCAAAGTCCAGAAGGAGGTTAGGATAGCTTTGTAAATCAAGTATTTTTATATCTAACATAATGTCAGAGTCTAAATTATTGTTCAAAATCCAGTCACATTTTATTAATTTATTATTCAGTAGAATGTCTGAATTTTTCAGTGTTAGCATAAAAAAGTACCTCCTATGGTATATGCCCCTATGGTATATCCCCTGTTGTCACTGTATTTGATTTTAGTGCCCTAGTATTGTATATACATTTATTTGAATTAGGGAAGGGAAAAGAACAACAGGATGGTGAGTCAAAAGACAAGGGGAGAATACAAGGCAAAATGTTGGAAATGATCTCTACAACTTGAGTGGGGGGGTGTGGGAGGAAAGAAGGAGAAAAGTGATGGAAAGGGTAATAAGTTTGACAAGAAATGTCCTCATTACCTTACCTATGTAACTGTAACCCCTCTGTATATCACCTTGACGGTAAAAATAAAGAAGGAAAAAAAAGTGTCTCCTAGTCTCTATCCAAGATACCCCCTTCTCAGTTCTCTGGTTACCTGAAGGCTATACTTTTTTTTGGGGGGGGGTCCGGTCGTGGGGCCTGAACTCTGGGCCTGGGCGCTGTCCCTCAGCTCTTTAGCTCAAGGCTAGCGCTCTACCACTTGAGCCACAGCGCCACTTCCAGCTTTTTTCTTTTTGCTTATGTGGTGCTGAAGAATTGAACCCAGAGCCTCAGGCATGCAAGGCAAGCGCTCTACCACTGAGTCACCTTCCCAGCCCTATAATTTTTTTTAAATAGGTTTTTTATTGTGAAAATAGTGTACAGAGGGGTTACAGTTACATGAGCAAGGTAATGAGTACATTTCTTATCAAGCATGACTGCCTCCTCCTTTGTTTTTCCCCTACCATGCTTTCCTTCCTCACCTCCTCAAAACCATGTATTGCAAAAGCGATCATAATGGCTCATCCTGATCCAGGCTCCTTTCAGGCAGAATAGACCTTTAGCCCTTCCAGAAGGGGGCAGCCTCTAGTTCATGTCAGAGGCCTTGCAGATTGAGTATGCATAGTTAGGAAATTAAAATTTCCTGCTGCAATACAAAGCAGTCTTTAGTTTTTGCATATCACATTCTGTGTTTGGGGCTGGAGATATTGTGTTGAAAACATTATCAGTTAAATACACAATGGACTTAAAAATCCAGTGCAACATGTGCATTCAGAAAGAGAAGCTGTTTTTCTGTAGAAAAAATTGAGGGATGGGAAGGGGAAACAAAAGAGGAGGCAACAATGCTTGATAAGAAATGTACTCATTACCTTGCTCATGTAATTGTAACCCCTCTGTACGGTATTTTCACAATAAAAAAAACTTATTAATAGAAAAAAAGAAAAAATTGTATGTAGTATATGTGTGAATTCACATGTCAGTATTTTATCAAATATTTTTCTTTCTCATTTTCCCTTCCTTCCCGTCATTCCCTTCCTTTCTCCCTCTTTCCTTCCCTCTGCTAGGTCCATCCATTTCTGCATCCTCTGTGTGTGTGTGTGTGTGTGTGTGTGTGTGTGTGTGTGTGTGTGTGTGTGTGTGTGTGTGTGTGTGTGTTCCTGGAATTTGGACTCATGGTTTCACACTTACAAACACTCTACCTATCACTTTATTATTTTACATATCACTTGAACCATATTGCCTCTAGCCATTTTTGCTTGTGTTTGTTTTTCAGAAAGAGTCTTACATTGTTTGCCGTGGACTGACATCCTCTTGTCTCTGGCTCATCTAAAATCTTCATTCTTCTTAGCTAAGTGGTGTTTTGCAGATGTATGAATTAAGAGTAGAGGCTCTTGAACCTTACTGAATTTTGTTTGAACCTTAGCCTTGTCACTTCATAATGATATTGTTGTATTTGTTATTATTTTGATGGTTATCATAGCTATTATTTCTGTTATAGAGAGCAATTACTTCTACCTATATTTATTAGCCTCTAGTAAGTGTTTTTACCTTTAATACTTCCAACATTTATATGATGTAGACAATATTACTAACCCAGCATTTTGCCTAAGGAAACTGCCTTGAGATTTTACATAATATACTGCCTGAGCTTTCAGAGTTAAGGAAGTAAAGGAACAGAGACTAGCTTTGGGCTCTCAAAGTTCTGAGATTGACTCCACTGTAAAGTGGAAATACTAATTTCTGCCATGGGACTTGGTCAGGATGAGTTAATGAGATAAAGTATTTTGCATTTGCAGTTTGGTTCCTGGCACCTAACTCGCGTTTACACAGTCGATGGCAGATCTTGCTTTGCCTCAGCTAAAAGCTTCAGTGTGTGAGCATCTGTTTCCTTTCTTCTCTCTTAACTCTTTCCTAGCTCCTTGCTTACGTTCAGAACTTTATTGTTTCTATTGTTACAGTGAACTAAGTGAAGTCAGAAGTAATGAGGACTCAGGAGATGTTTTTAAAGTTTCCATTGGATTCTGTGACCAGAACTTAATGAGCACAGATACAAATTTCTGGATTCCTTGATACCATACGCCTGCTGGAGATTGTTCTATACAGTCTCTGCAATAGAGTAGGTGCTGGGGACCAAGTTGGTCTTTTAGGCTAGTATTCTCTTGTGCACAAAAATAAGCACTGGCTATGTCTACTGTATGGTGTTTTCTGGTGACTGTTTTTCCAGAGTTTTGATCGTATGTTAATTAATCAAGTGCATGTTGGTAGGTGTTATAGGACAGCTATAGGATTGGCTATGGTGAATGTGTTATATAACATATGGCTAGTCTTATTTGGCAGTACTCCATTTTCCATCAATTTGAGATTATAGAGTTGGATTTTGAGAGACCAGGAAAGTAGTATTTCTGAGGTTTGCTCTGAATTTCCGAGGTGCTTTAGTATTCCAATGCATTGATTATGTTCAAAAATACATTTGTATTTCGGCATTGTGATGTTAATGATGGATAAGGAAATGATTTTTCTGTTGCTGGATGGCTATCTTTTTAAAGAAGAGGATTTTGAAATATCCTTTTAATTCTTATGTATGTGTATACTTTTTCCTTTTCTATTTTTGACTATAGTGAAAGCTTTAAAATCTATGTATTAAAATTAGACATTTGAAATGTGCTTTTGCAGGTATTTGGGCCAGGTCAAGGCTTACATAAATCCACATTACATTTTTGCAGTTGTTGATGTGGTTAGGAACCCATGCAAATGATCTTATTTAAAATATTATGGCATTTTTCATCTTCTCAATTTTTCTAATTCATCTATCCAATTTTTCTTGCTTATTAATGTTGATGTGTGATTTCCTTCTTTCTGAAGAATTTTATCATTCAAACTTTTCTGATTAAATCCTCTCTGGCTTTATGGTTGCCTCTAGCTGGGAGTTTTGAACATAAGGGAAAAAATTATAGTCAAGAAATTGATCTCTGAATTTTTTTGTGAACAATTCTTATTTTTGTGTGTGTGTGTGTGTGTGTGTGTGTGTGTGTGTGTGTGTGTGTGTGTGTGTGTGTGTGTGTGTGTGTATTAGAGCCATTAGAGCCCAGGTTTATGTAGAATTTTGTGTGAAGAGGACACAGAATTAAGGTCAGAGTCTCAAAGTCATCATCCACTCATTATAAAATACCTTAAGTTTTAAGTTATATTTGCCCACTTAAATACACCCCACCACCTGTCATGTGGTGCTGTACTTAGGCTAGTTTGTATGTTATCCTTCCAGAGCTTTCTACCTTGGAACTGGTGTCTTGGAACAAATTCCCTTATCCACAGCTTTGCATGTTTAAGTTCTGTTTTATCTTCTGAATTTTTCCAGGGCCACCTTCTCTGGAGAGACTAGATTTACTTTGTCAGAAATAGTATCTTGCGGGGCTGGGAAGGTGGCTCAGTGGTAGAGTGCTTGCCTTGCATGCCTGAGGCCCTGGGTTCAATTCCTCAGCACCACATAAGCAAAAAGAAAAAAGCCGGAAGTGGTGCTGTGGCTCAAGTGGTAGAGTGCTAGCCTTGAGCTGAAGAGCTGATGGATAGCTCCCAGGCCCAGAGTTCAGGCCACAGGACCGGACCCCCCCAACAAAACAACAACAAAGAAATAGTATGTTGCTTTGTCGTCTTTTGCCCTCCATATTTATAGCACTCATCACACATCTCTACTGCATTTGAGAGCAAGTAATGCGTTTTGTTAATCATTATATCCTTAACATAGAGGACAGTGCATTAACCCAAAGTTAATGCTTTCTGAATATTTGATGACTATATTGAGAGAAGGCTCGAAGACATATCCTTTAGTTAGATGGCAGTAAGAATGAATCAGAGAGTCATAGTTGTAAAATCAATATTGCCTCCTTGCAGATGATATTTTATGTAATCTGGACATCATATTGTCCATCCCCTGGTTGAGGAATTTTGGTCTCCTATATTAAATAACAGTACATTGATTCTCTGTTGAACACAAACAGATTATAACAAATACCTCTATGTTTTATGAAATGAAAGATTTCTAGTGATTGATTTTGGTAGTTATAAGATTCTCAGTAAATCTCTAATGGGACAAAGGACTTCTGTGGATTGAAAGTTTTCCTGTAAATCAAACTGATAAAAAAAATAAGTTCTGTGTGGGAAGATCTTCTTTGCCTTGTGTCAAAATACAGTTTTCTCACCAGCTAACTTTGGGAAGATGGTGAATCCCTTAGAAATAGGGAAATCTGGTATGAGATTGTGGTCTCGTACAGTTGTGGTTGATAATGTGAGTATTTGAGTACAACAGAATACCCAGGAGGGTTGGCATGGCTTGTTTCAGACCCTGTGGATATCAACCTGGTACTGTAGGACAAAGAGCTACACTGGGCTGCTTCCTGATTTACAGATGGAGAGACAACACACACAGACCCTTATAGTGGTTTTCTTAGGCTCCCTGTTTCTTTGTCTCTTGAGAAACAGTGCTCACCTGTCTATCCAAAGACTAAGCTATCCTATTTGAGATCCGTTTGATACAACCAAAAATTGTGCAGGCAACTGCAAAAAGAAAAGATTTCCTGAAATAGAATTTAGTCAGATATTTGAATCTTACGCTTTTCTATCCAAAAATCAAGCCCGTTGCAGTAGTTCTGATTCCTTGTATATGGATGCCAGAAAATTCATAATTATCACTTGTTATTTAGGTTCAGGCTTGGTCCCCTGTGAAAGGGCCTCCATTATGATGATGTCTGTGTTAGTCTGAATGAGTCCATTGATAGAGGCAAGAAGAAGAGTTGCTATAGACTCAAGGGAGAAAATCAGACTCATTTTAAAAAGGTGTAGATCTTCCCTGCATACATGCCCCCCCAAAACATATAAGGCCATCAAAGACAGCCTTATTAATGGCACCAATTATTCTGGTTTCTAACCTGCAATATGCCTTACTGATTTATCAAGTCTAGTTCCTCTGCTCTCATTTTGTAAGGAAATAATGTTACTTCAATAATAGCTTATGGAAAGTGGGCAAGACAGTTTGCTAATAAGTTATATGTGTTGCAGCATATGAGTTTCACAGTAAGAGGAAATGATGACAAATTGGAATAAGAAGACTAGGAGTGCTATATGCAACAGATGAAATTTAAGATCAGGAGTCATTTTTTTTAATTTTATTTTATTTGAGAACATACTGTACAGAGGGGTTACAATTACATTGGCAGGATAATGCATACATTTCTTACCAAGCATTGCAGCCTCCTCCTTTGTTTACCCTTCACCTCCCTTCCCAGCCTCCCCCCTCCCCCCACCCAATCATACCCCCCTCCCCCCCCACACCGACATTGTAAAGCTTGCTTTGACATGACATTTTGTAATTCTGATCAGGAGTCATTTTATTTGAAGAGCACACTTTTTCATTCTGTCCTCATCTTAGGATCCCCAATATTGCCTCATTCCACCCCAGCCTACCTACCACATGGCAGTTTCTCAGAATACACCAAGTGTTTTTCTTTAATGTTATTTTTGTATTTAATCCTCATGAAAGTTAATAATGCCCTATCTCTCTATATGGCATGAAAACACAACTGATGACTTTATTGGTGCAAATATATTATGGCTGATCTGACATTTATGTTTTCAGCCCTGATAGATGAATGATTCCAGTGAAAGTAAATCAAATGCACAGAGACTGTAGAAATAAAATACTACACACAGAGTTTGCCTTATTGTCCGACAGACAGCAGAGGGTGTGAAATGTTGAAATTTGATTTAATGCTATATGTTTCTTCTGGGAAAAAATTCACTTTGTCTCCTAAAGTAATACATGATTATATGATTGATGTTTAGCTTAGCATTTTGTGCCAACAAACACCTCTCCTGTGGGATTGTTTCTTTAAGAGAGCCTCTCATGGACTCTAAGAGTCTTCTCATGGTCTACTTAGAATGACTTGTATTTTTTTACAGGTTTTTTTTCCCATGGCAATTAAAGATGAGCAGAAATATAGGTGGTAGGAATTTTGTTGGAGAAGCAAATGGAATTTTTACTATATTCCTAAAAATAAGAAATACTAGAGAATAATTCCAGTTCCTAAGTTGAATATACTGATAATTATGAAAAAGAGAAATATTTCTTTATCTTAGAGAAATACTTGCATTTGTTATTGTGCTCATTTCCAAAAATTATTTGATTTCACAGTTGAGGTCAAAGCTGAATGCAATTAAAAATACCAGCTTGTGGTTCAAACAGCTAAACTGTATCTCTGTTTAATGAATCCTCTACTCTGGAGTACCTGCTTTTCCTTCCCTTTGGGAATCAGTACTGGATTTTCTTCCCTTTGCATTAACAACCTGATCAATTGAAATGGATGCCAGCTGTAAACAATGCAGATGGTGGTGGTACCAAGGTTGAATGTCAGCTTTCTCTGCTCTTTGTTGACAAATTCATTGCATTCTTATTTGGGATGCCTGAGAACTTCAGGATCAATCTCTCTTGTGGAATTTATAGTGTTTATTAAGGCTATTTGTTTGTCCAGCTTAATTTCCCTCTAGACAGTGAAATACCTAAGAACAGAACTGCGTTTACCTATGTTGTATCTGAGTCACTGATTTGCTGACCAGCATAGATATCCCTCAGTAAATATTTGGAATATTAATTAAGATTGTAGATGATACTGTGGTTTTTTATCCTAGACAAATGTAACTGTCATTATGTCATGCAAATGTCTGTATTTAAATCACACTTGCTGGGATATAATTTTGCAGTTTAGTTTGACACTGAAAAAGTGATTATGTGAATGTTTGTCTTATATTTAAAAAAAATTCCAGGTCAAATTCTGAAACCCTTTACTGCTCTTTAAAAATGTTTGCAACAGCAATAACCAGCATCAACTAACTCACTAGATTAGTTCTAGTTTCATCTCCTCCTATGAGACCATATTGTATGTATATACATTCCTATATATCTATGTATGTATGTATGTATATGTGTGTATATGTTGCAATAGAGTTATAGCTATGATTGTATGGAAAACTTAAAAAATTGTACTAAACTCCCTTTATAAGTTATATGCTTTCTACAATCTGTTTAGGTTGTAAAAAAAATCCTTCAAACCTGCAAGTACTCATATGTACAACATTTAATTTCATTACTTTGTTAAGGAAGTATGTATCTCAAGTAAACACCAATCAGCTACAATTATGCTTCAGGCTCCAAGAGAATTGAGGTTAGGATGTCAACGCAGAAAGATGTCTTTTATAGCATTACATTTACCCTCAGAATTATTTTTCCTGTTGAAGTATAGAAATGGGCCATTATACAGTTTTGCCTATCACTTAGGAATTTTTAAGAACATTATTGTTTACAGGTGCCAAATTTTACACAAAGCCCTGTGGTTTCAGTAATAATATGAAAATAACCATGACACTTTGTACAAACAATCCTATTACAGTGGAACTTTGTCTCATACAAATATTCTTCTTCTGGCTCTCCTTTGTCTTTCATTCATTGTAGTAATCTGTGGAATAAACCTTGACATTTTCACAAATGTTCATGTTAATTAAGTTAATGTAGAGGTTGTTCAGTAACCTTGGAAGAATGGTCCTTTTGAAGCCATCCAAAACCTCTTTCAAATTTGTTTTTACTCTGCTTTCTGTCTGACTTTCCCTGATTTACTCTGTTCTCTGGATCAAACCACAACAGCATGCCAAAAGACCTGGTAAGACATCTCAATTATTATGTCTGTCTCACAAATTATTTTGAAATTATCCATTCTTCAGACATTGCACTTGGTTAGCTTAAAAAATATGGTCTCTGTAAAGGGTAAGGGCTGTGGTCCAAAGTAAAAAAAATATGTAATGCTTTTAATTTTGAAGGAGAGTAGCTTCATTTATATTATTGTTAAGAATGTAAATTTGAAGTGAGGCAATATAAATGATGATTTTTGCATGGAGGGGCTCATACCCATCAGTATGTTTGTGATTATCCTCAAGTGATAAATATCGATTGATAACTGAATGGAAAAAGTGCAGGATGGGACATTCTTAGACATTATGAGTTTCAAATTAGACCCAGGCCAATATTCTCTATTCCTGCCCTGGTTTTATTTAAGTCTGAGAAGTTAAATATACAAACAGTAGTTGGACTGTGTATTAAAATAGAATCCTGACTCACAGCCTTTATCATTCTGCCTGTAAAGGCAACTCTTACCCAAAATGAACAGCCTAGGAAGCCAGCGTAGTTCAAGACTTAAAGAGTTCCAACTGCTATTACTAGTGACAATCCAGGTAAACAATTATTTTTAAAAATCATTGGCTATAAGTGAACAAATCATGATTAAAAATTGTACCTTCCCTAATTATTGCCATTATACCCAACCAAAGAAAACCTAGTCAATCACATGGAATGCCACATGGTCAACCTACAGCTGTCATTTCAAGTGTATTCAGTCAGGATACAACTTTGGAGTTTTCCTTGTTTCAGGATCAAGCTTTGAGTCTCTCAAAGCGTGAATGACAGTGTAGCTGATTCCCTTCCTGTTGAGTATGTGCTGAATAACTAGCCTTTGCTTATTCTCATTTATTTAGTTTTTATTCCCAATGGGCATTTTTAGTTGTTTTTTTTTTTTTTCTGGACAGTTCTATAGCTATTGTTCATTGGGGTACATTAACATTTCCCAGCTCTGGAGGGCCCTGTAGCTGAGATACACCATGATTCCCACTTGCCATTCCATGTGTGGAAAGGTCAGAACAGTAAAGTTCATTACTAAATGTCAACTCATGCATTAGGCATTACTGTCTGCAGGTCCCCTTCTCAAGCTACGGAGAAGGGAGGAGCAGAGAGGGCTCTTTATGACAGAGATCAATGGTCAACTGTTTTTCTTTTTAAAATGAAGTAGTATGAAGGAAAGCCTTTTGAAATATTGTCCTCAAGTAAGTGGAAATAGGAGATCTGAGTTTAGCAGGTCACCAAAGGACTAGTACTTGCTTATTGACAAGTTAACTCAGAACTTACAACTAACTCTTCTGTACTTTCATTTGTGCCAGTACCAGGACAAAGGACAATGGGAGTGCCAAGCATGGCTAGTTGTTTCTTTATCTTTCTCTAATGAAGATTCAATGGCATTTTAACCATGACTTCTTTCAAACCTTAAAGAACATATAAATGTTGAGAAGTTGGACCAGTTGCCAAGAAATGTTTGAAATCATATCATTCTTTAGCACTAAGTATATTAATTAAGTGTATCTTTTGCATTATATTTAGTTTCTTTTACATTAAGGGTAGTGTCTGTGTTTGCTATATTTGAAAATGGCCATGATGATGCTTTAATAGAATGAAAGAAAGAGGGATGTAAGAAGATATAAACACAATTTATGGAGATAGAGCTACATTATTTCCTAGTTATCTTTTATTTTATTAGTCAAGATTTTGGGATCCTCTGGCAATATACTAGTGTCCCAGTGGTTTTTCAAAATAACTTAATTTTATGAAGTGTTGATTAGATGAACCTGCAGAATTGAATCAGTGTATGGGAAAAGTGTGCTATCAGCATTATTAAATTTCATATTGTATTATTTTGTTTGCACTTGTTTGTTTAGAATTTAGTCAGGAAATTTAGACCCTTATTAGTAATTAATGGCTTTTCCTCATGTCTGAGGTCAGAAGAAGTACATTAAAAGGTATCAGAATCCATTTCCAAAATGTCAAATATTTCTGAATTTTCTTGTGCCATGTCTACTTGGTTTTGTTTTATGATGTTAATCTCTAACACAAGGCCTCATCCATGTTAGAACATCACTAACATTGAACTACATCCCAGTCCACAGAATGCTAACATATTCTAACTAGTACAAGTAAAGAACTTATCAGTGTGCCATGCTAGGCACTGGTGGCTCAAGCCTGTAATCTTAGATACTCAGGAGGCTGAGGATTGCGGTTTGAAGCCAGCCCAGAAAATATTGTCTGTGAAATTCTTATCTCCAATTAATTTCTCCAAAAGCCAGAATCTACAGTTGTGGCTCAAGTGGTAGAGTGCTAGCTAGCTGTGAACAAAAGTGCTTAGGACAATGCCTGGGCCCTGAGTTCAAGCCCCATGGTTGAGATATACAACACACATACACCTAAATTAATAATAATAATAATGAAGCATATGAGGCACTGTTCTTAGTATTTTCCTTCTGTTACCTTAACTAGCTTTATATTCATGAAGATTACAATAAGTCTATCCTAGATTTGTGCGAACATGCACACTGACAATGTAAATTTGCTATCTTCCCTTCTCCTTGAGAGGAATCTATTTTCTCCCTCTGACTGGGCAGGAGTTGTAACTTTCTTTGACCAAGAGACTATGGTGGAAGTGACATTTTACAACTTGTAAGGTAAAACTGTAATAGCCACTTAAAGCTACTTTTGCTCGACACTTGCCTCCATACTATATGTGTATCTGTTCTAAGCCATTCTCTCTGCAATCACCACAATCATTGTGGAATCATGAGTCAGGACTGACCTCTTAAATAAGTAGTACCATGTTTGATTGGTAGGCCAGTGTAAGGACTGTTAAATATTTGAAGAGCACCAATACTGCAAGCATTGTGTTAACAGCTCCATCTACAATATATCATTTTCTCTTAACAACAACTTCATGTGTCCTGTATTCTTAGTGAAGGGAATATCTTCCTGGAGGGCAAAACTGATTCTTGGGAACCAATAATCTTCTTTTTATTTTTCCTCTTTGGTTGTTGTTTTTTTTTCAGATAAAGAATACCTTTATTGTGGGGGAGGGACATACAAAACAACAAAGAAATAATCTTATAAATGCGTTAGAAACACTTGCATGAAAGAAACGAAAACATTAAAATACATATTTAACGGTTCATTTTCCTAACATCACATTATCTGACCTTTTCCGCTTGACTCATACCTATACTAGATATTGCAAATAAGGGAAACCATGGGACCTATGCTTCTTTGGGCCTGGCTTACTTCACTTAATATAATTTTTTCCAAACCTTTCCATTTCCTAACAAATGGGGAAATGTCATTCTTTCTGATGGAGGCATAGGATTCCATTGTGTATATAACCCCCGCTTTCACTATATTTGATGTCAGTATAACATGTGGAGGAGATGGGGACAAACAAGTCGTTTAAGGATTCAGGTGGACCTGTTGCAACAATGAGAAGTACAAAATGTCATGTCAAAACCAACTTTACAATGTCAGTGTGGGGGGGAGGAGGGGGGTATAATTGGGTGGGGGGAGGGGGGAGGCTGGGAAGGGAGGTGAAGGGTAAACAAAGGAGGAGGCTGCAATGCTTGGTAAGAAATGTATGCATTATCCTGCCCATGTAATTGTAGCCCCTCTGTACAGTATGTTCTCAAATAAAATAAAATAAAATTTAAAAAAAAAAGAATACCTTTATTTCCAAACAATGTCACCCCTCCCCTCACTCTCTCCCAATTTTTTCCCTCCTGTCCCAAGCCACAAATTGTAAAGTTCATTTTCAACATAGTGTCTAGTGAGTATCACAGCTGCATTTTTGATGAGTTTTTATAGGATGAAGCAATACTGGAATCCACTGATGAGGTTATTAGAAAGTTTTGGATAGAAAGGACATCTTGTAACTGTTAGAGACGGGGTAGGGTAGAGAAATATTGCGTACGTAGACTATCGCCTTTGTGAGCTAGATCAGGAAGAAGATATGTGTGTCTGACAGTTACAGAGGAGGCACAGCTGTTTGGATAAAGGGTGGGATTGAGTATGTTAGGACATAAGAAGAAAAGTAGGAAGTAGCAGCATATCCTAGACACAATCCAGAAGATATGAGATAACCATGGAGTGTCAGGCTTAGACAAGAATAAGATCACTAGCCAGGCATCTTCTTCCATTTAATGATGTTTTTGGAGAGGCAATACCAGGGTTTGAATTCAAATCATCACACTTGCTCAACTTGCTCGCTTGGCTGGCGCTCTACCATGTAAGCTACGTCTCCAGCCTGGCTTTTTTGTTGGTTTTTCTTTGGAGATATAGCCTCTCAGACTTTTCTATCTGGGTTGGTTTGGAAGTGTGACCTTCTGAATCTCAGTCTCATGAATAGCTAGGATTGTAGCTGTGAGCCACTGACACCAGCTTATTAGTTTTTATTTGTATAATTATGTAAGAACTTTCCTTTGTCAAACTGAATTTACATCTTCAAGATTAGAATTTTTTTTAATTTTAATTTTAATTTTTGTGAACATACTGTACAGAGGGGTTACAATTACATGGGCAGGATAATGCGTACATTTCTTATCAAGCATTGCAGCCTCCTCCTTTGTTTACCCTTCACATCCCTTCCCAGCCTCCCTCCCCCGCCGTCCCCCAATCCTCCCCCCATCCCCCGCACCAATGTTGTAAAGCTCGTTTTGGACATGACAACTTGTACTTCTCATTGTTGCAACAGGTCCACCTGTATCCTTAAACAACTGGTTTTTCCCATCTCCTCCACAAATTAAACTGACATCTAATATAGTGAAAGCAGGGGTTATATTGTGGGGGAGGGACATACAAAGCAACAAAGAAATATTCTTATAAATGCATTAGAAACAAATGCATGAAAGAAAAAAACATTAAAATACATATCTAAGTGTTCATTTTCCTAACATCACATTATCTGACCTTTTCTGCTTGACTCATACATATACTAGATATTGCAAATAAGGGAAACCATGGGACCTGTGTTTCTTTGGGCTTGGCTTACTTCACTTAATATAATTTTTTCCAAGTCTTTCCATTTCCTAACAAATGAGGCAATGTCATTCTTTCTGATGGAGGCATAGAATTCCATTGTGTATATATACCACATTTTCTTGATCCATTCATCTACTGAGGGGCATCTGGGTTGGTTCCATATCTTAGCTATGGTAAATAATGTTGCAATAAACATAGTTGTGCTGGTAGCTTTAGTGTGGTCTTGTTTGTAAACATTTGGGTAAATGCCCAAAAGTGGGATTGCTGGGTCATAGGGGAGCTCTATGTGAAGTCTTTTGAGGAACCTCTATACTGCTTTCCAGAGTGGTTGAACAAGTTTACACTCCCACCAACAATGAAGTAAGGTTCCCTTTTGTCCACATCCCCTCCAGCATCTGTTGTTGTTAGAGTTCTTGATTTTTGCCATTCTAACTGGAGTGAGGTGGTATCTCAATGTTGTTTTAATTTGCATTTCTTTTATGGCTAGGGAGGTTGAGCATTTCTTCATGTGTCTAATGGCCATCCTTTTTTCTTCTTCAGAGAAGTTTCTATTTAAGTCTTTAGCCTACTTATTTATTGGGCAGTTGTTTCTTTGAGGATTTGTTGTTGGGGGATTTAATTTTTTGAGTTCCAAGTATATTTTAGATATGAAACCCTTGTCTGTTGTATGGCTAGTGAAGATCTCCCAATCTGTGGGCTTTCTATTGATCTTGCTAGCTATGTCCTTTGCCATGCAGAAGCTCTGCAACTTTATGCAATCCCATTTGTCCAACCTTTCTTTGATTTGTTGTGTTTCCGGGTCTCTATTAAGAAAATTTCGGCCTGCGCCAAGGAGATTTTATTTGTGTACTTTTTGTCTTGTTTGTAAGTTTTTCTGAGTAAGGGGAAGCACAGAATTAGTAGGACAAAGGGTGAATTAATTCAGCAGTGATACTCACTAGTTACTATGTTGAAAATGAACTTTACAATTTGGTGGGGGGTGTGGGTTCAGGAGGGAAAAATTGGGAAAAAATGAGGGAAGAGGTAACACTTCAAAAAGAAATGTACTCATTACCTGACCCATGTAACTGTAACCCCTCTGTACATCACCTTTACAATAAAATAATAAATAAAATGATAAAAATAAATGTACACATACAGTATATAAATGTCAAAGGATATAAATGTCAAAGGATATAAATGTCAAAGGATAAACATTTAATGACAGGACAATTTTTAAATGTCTAAAAAGACCCCATAGAGGAATAATAATAAACAGTAGAAGAAGTACCACTATCTGGTATTATTCTTATCATGTAAAAATGCCTATCAAGAAATTAAATAATGTTCCCAAGGTCATAAAATTATTTTACAGGAAAGCTCCAATTCATACATGGTCTTTGCAAGGCAAAGCTGTCTTTATCCATCACCTCCCATTGTGTGATGCCTGTTCAGCTCTTGCCTCTTCCCTGGGTACATTTCTGCTTCTTTGTTTCTTATATTTTGTCTTCACCCTCCTTTGATGGCTGCATAGGTCCTTCCAAACTGCTATTATCCAGTCTAGGATCTGAACCCACTGTTTTGGCTCCATCGTTAATTGAGGAATGAATACAAGGAATGCCCTAAGAGTATTCATGCTACTTAGCATGGCTGGGGCTTTATTCCCAGGCCAGAGTAAGGGGGAGAGCAAGAGAGAGAAAAGTAGGGGAAATAAGAGAGAGGAGAGAGTAAGCCAGAGAAAGAGAGAACCAGAAAGGGATTGCGGGGGCGGGGGGTGGGGGAGAGATGTCTGCTGCTTTGAGGATAGAGGAATAGTGTTTGCATTTTAATGCCCATGCAGAGGAAATATCAAGGGACTAGTCTTTCCCAGTAGGATCTGAAGGTCTTTACCAGGCCAGTGGGAAGTTATTAAGAACTGTGTGATTTGTAGACCCATACACATTGAAGCAAGGAGGCAGCCAGATTCCTATCTCTATGGAAGCCCTCTGTGCTCTGCATCTTCATCTGACCTCTTTTCCAGGGTCCCCTGCTGTTATTCTATAAACTGGGATCTATAGCTGAGTTTCTCTGTGTAGCAATTCCAAGAAAATTCAATCTTCAATCTTCAAAACACATTTTGTAGTAAGCAGGAGCAACCATGAAAAACATTGTTGTTCCGTTCAAAGGCTGTTGTTTCAAAAGAACTGAATATTCTGTCTCAGCTTTCACTTCTTTTTTTTTCTTCCTTCCTTCCTTCCTTCCTTCTCTCTCTCTCTCTCTCTCTCTCTCTCTCTCTCTCTCTCTCTCTCTCTCTCTCTCTCTCTCTCTCTCTCTCTCTCTCTCGTCTATCGGGAAAAACTCAGTATCTGATGCATCTGATGCTTTCACTCATTGGCTGGCACTCTACCACCTGAGCCATGCCTCCAACCCCTCAGTCTCAGCCTTTAAATGAGGGTTTCTAGGCCTGCTTTATCAAGGATTATTTTCTCTTGTTGCCAAATGGAAGATTAAAAATAAAAGAAGTGACAACACACCAAATTTACATTAAGCAGTATCGTTCCGAAGGATACTCTGAGAATGCTACCCAGACAACAGATGCTACCATCCCTCTGCCTACCCAAATACAGCCTGCCTCTGCTCTGGAGAAAAATGGGCTTCCCCATCTTTACAGCTTCGCTGCTGCTGGCTAAATTTGAGTTAGTGGGTCCTGACTCCTGGGTTACTCCTTGCAAGAGATGGCCCCTGGTTGTCAAGGGAAAAACAAAACTGTTCAGAGCCTATTGTTCAAAAGGGAAACATGATCTCCAATTTCATTGCCCAAATACACAAGTTTTTGTTAAATGGTAAAATATGCCTGCATTAGATGCTTGTGAAAGCTGAAGTCAGAGTCTTAGAACTGTAATTAAGATAGTAGCTCTCATTTGGTAAATTTCTGTACTTTGAGTTCCTCATTTTTAATATGAAAATCATAAGACTGCCTACCTGTGTTCATTTGCTAGGGCTGTTGTAACAAAATACTACCATCTGGGTTGGTCACATGAGAAATTCATTGTGCCATGGTTTTGTAGGCTAGAAGTCTGTTGGTTGGTTGATGTTGTCTGAGGGCTTCTTGATGATAAGAACTCAATCCATTATACACAAAGGGTACACTCCTTTACATAACAAGTTGGCCAGTGTGGTTTGCTGGCAATCTCTGCCTTCATCTTGATATGATCTTTTCTCTGTATGCATGTTAGTTTCACTTACCCTTTCTGATTATTTTATTTTTTGTTCATTTTCCTTATTTATAAAGACACTAGTCATAGTGTATTAGGTTCCTATGTTATTCCCCTATGGCAATTTTCATTTGACCAGTTATTTCAGCAATTTTTTCATTTCTAAACATAGTCACATTTAGAATCACTTAGGTAGAGATACAATTTGATTCACAGTACCATGTCACTTTTGGATTAATTGAATATACAAAAGGCTGTGTGAGGCTTTGCTCTACATATGGCTGAATAGAAGTAATTCTCATTGCTACTTGAAAACTATTGTCAGGGATTATTTCTTACCCATCTTATAATTCTCATAGAAACCTTCAAAGTCTGGTCTTTATGTCCCTGTTCCCCAGTTTATAAATCTGTAAAATTGAAGCTTAGCGAGGTGAAATGATTCTGATGTGGCTAAGGTTTCACAACTTGTTTATGATTGTCAGCAAGACTCTAATCTCAACCTGATTATGAAACTCTTTGAATAATAGAGGAACGTTTAAAAATTCATAACTCTTTACTTGAAGCTTTGTATGTAAACAAATGTACTCTTTCTGTATTATGTATTGAGTTCCTGTAATCAAGATTCCAACATTTTTTATTTTTGGTAAAGGAGTTCAATTGATGCATAACACTTTTAATTAAACAAACA
This sequence comes from Dipodomys merriami, assembly GCF_024711535.1. Classification (NCBI taxonomy): domain Eukaryota; kingdom Metazoa; phylum Chordata; class Mammalia; order Rodentia; family Heteromyidae; genus Dipodomys; species Dipodomys merriami. The sequence continues at coordinate 6,498,858 of NW_027206290.1, forward strand.
CAAAATAGTTGTTCTAAATTCATCAATAATTTCTTTAAAATAGTGGGAGATTCATGGTATAATTGATATTCAGTAAACAGAATTCTAATCCCATACTAGGAATCCTCACATCAATAAAGCATGACACTTGCCTTTAATGAACTCATAGTTGGGTTAGATTGTTTCCTGACAGGATGGCCCAAAAAGTGAGTAGGGTAGAGCAGAGCTGGAGGAGTTGAAGGTCAAGTTAATAGTGTCTGGAGAAGGAATCAGAACACCTCCCAGAAAATAAATGAATCATTTCAGACACTCTTCTAAGGAAGATCTTGTTGACAATGCAGTTAACAGAAGTGAGACCCTATTTAAGTTCCTTGAATTAACTGTCCAACAAAGTTAAAAAGTGGAGATATTGGGTCAACTTGTATCCCTATTTAAACATTTTGTTTTTTCCCTTCCCCTCACCAAGTTAGAGAACTATATATACAAGATGCAGGGCACCAACATCAAATAGAGTGAAAATAGGGGTTATACCATGGGGGAAGGTACATACAAAGAAACAAAAAAGTCACATGGTACATTATCAATATGTTAGGAACAATAGCAAGAAAGAAAAAAACCACTTGTGTCCCTATCTTGGGGTTCATTTCACTTAACATCAACTTATCTGGTCATATGTACATAGCTTTTGACCTTTTCTGCTTGTCCTAGACATATACTAGTTATTGCAAATAAAGGAAACCATAGGACCTATGTTTCTTTGGGCCTGGCTTACTTCACTTAATATAATTTTTTCCAAGTCTTTCCATTTCCTAACAAATGGTGCATACCATTCTTTCTGATGGAGGCATAGAATTCCATTGTGTATATATACCACATTTTCTTGATCCATTCATCTACTGAGGGGCATCTGGGTTGGTTCCATATCTTAGCTATGGTAAATAATGCTGCAATAATGAGATGTGCAAGATACTATGTTGAAAAATGAACTTTACAATTTAGGTGGGAAGCAGGGGGATGTGGAGGTGGGAGGGAAGGGATGGTAGGGCAAAAACAAAGGAGGAGGTAACAATGCTAGATAGGAAATGCAGTCATTACCTTGTTCATGTAACTGTAACCCCTCTGTACAGTATTTTTAAAATAAAAAATGTACTTAAAAATGTTGGAGATTTATTTATTTATATCCATCCATGCCTGATTTTCCAGAATTATGGTAGAAGTTATGGTGTCATAGTCTAAGGATTTGTAAGGTGATTAAAGTAAATGGAGGAAAGAAAACCAGCTGTTTTCTCTTCAGGCCATCTCCCATGGGAATTTAGGCTAGAGCCGAAGGAAGTCAGTCATGAATTTCCCATCAACCCGCTAGGATTCCAGATAGAATGAATGCATTTCTGGAACTGAGACTGCATGGTTTGCAATCATTTGGAAAATCTTGTTATGGACCTATCATGTGCAAAACTGAACAGATGATGCCCCTTGCTTTAGAAGAACATACATTTTTTTTTTGTAAACTAGATACTCCAAACTTTAAACCTTACCTAACTGGATATGAAATACTTCCTGTTTTTGAGTGAATTATATTGGGACTGATGAATGATATTGGAATAATACTACTTTGTACTTGTAGTATACGTTTAACCTTTCAAAGTATGTTTCCTTCCATTTCTTTTGTCAGACTGTCAGGGAAGCCAATGCAGGCTGGGTTGAAAGGGGGACTGATAAAAGTTCTGTAAGTCAGAGCCTGACCATAGCTGGTACTTTTCTGAGTGAGGGAGATGCTTTACCTGGACTTCCTTTCCAGACTGTGCCAAACCAGCAGGTTTCTTGCCAAGAGGATATTTTGGGAAATGCAAAGCTCTTGTCTTTAAAGAGTATGGTGTGAGGATCATGGATGAATTAATGATGGAGAATTGAAGAATGTTGCTCAAGCATAGATATTGGTGGGAACCTATGTGATTGTGGAGGGGACTTCGAAGTCTTATGAATGTGGACAGTCTCACCAATGTTTGTTCAGGTTAATAATGACATAGTGTTCTCAGTATTGCACCAGGAGTTTTGGAAGGTTTCCTGGCACTCGTTTGTTTCTAGTTTTATATTACTTCCTACTGTATCTCCTGGCCCATTGCACTTTTCCTCCGTCTCATCTTCTCTCAAAGAGTCTTTTCCTCTCTAGTTTTGCCTCATCATGGACTAGGGCTGATATGGTTGTAAGGGAGTTCAGTTGGTGAGAAACAAGAGAAGCCACATTTTGAGAGGTTTTCTTGGGAGTCTTTATTGGAGAGCCTGAGTCTGCAGGTGGACTCCAGTCTCCAAGACCTGCAGCCCTGAACAGAGCTTGAACCAAGCTTTTGAGGACAAAAACCACATGCTTGGGTGGGGACACTCAAGCCCAACAAAAGCAGACCATGTTAGGAAGTAGGCCAGGTACCAGCAAAACTTCCATCTCGGGAAGTAGCTCTGGGGTCAGCTTAGACTTTCCATATAGGGGAGATACGCCTCAATCTTTCTGTATAGGGAGATAATCAAGGCAGAAGCAGAGAGTTCTCTGTAGCAAAGCTCTCCTAAACAGCATGACATCTGCAATTCAATGAATGGCCTCTCTCACCTCAAGGATTTTCAGGAAAGCCCCTTTCAACCAGCCAGACACCAGGATGGCCTCCTTCAACATATCTTTGGGAAACAAACTCAAAGTAGTTCCTCACTGCCTCATATTTGTAATCAGATGTAGTTTTTACACTTAATATAGAATCATTGGAATCCAAGTTCTGAGGAGAGAGGGTCTTGAAGGATGGCCCCCTTCTCCGAAATGATAGGCTCCAGAGCTTCCTAACATATGAAATGTCAGAACAGAGGAGGGAGATGCTAGTATCTTTCCTCTGATTATTAAAGATGCTCTGGCAAAAGAAAAAAGTATTGGCCTTCTGCCCCACTCTCACTTCCCACAGTGTGCTGTTTCCTTTGTTCTTATCTTCCTTGCTGTTGCCTTGGAGTCTCCACATATACCACTGTGTTCTGTGGAGCAAAGCAATTATAGAAGCCTAATAAATAATAAATTTCATTGCTTGGACAGATCAATAAAATGCATGATAAGAAGAGGCCATTATGGAGAATAAAAATTCACAGGAGAAAGCACACAGTGTGAGGCAATCTTCAGCCAAGAGAAGCGGAGCCGCCTCAAATATCAAGGACCAAACAAGGCATTATGGGGTTCTTTGAGGCCTTTCTTAGTTAGAACATCTACAGATGTTTGTGGTGGGTCTGTTTCCAACCAGCTCCAGTGCTGGGCATGTACAGAGATATCCTGTGTCTAGGAGCTCAGCAATTAGTGCAGGAGATCAGCTAATTATAATGCAATGCTATTGCTTCTGTGAATAGTAAAGAAAGGGTTCTTATGATGACTAGGGTGGGAAGGACCATTTGTGGATAGGCTTTTATAATCATTACTATCCATTATAGGTAGAATGTGATCTAGGGTAGAGCTTTGAGTTAAGTGTGAGGGGAACTATTTTCTAAAGTCAGGAATTAGCATAATGGCGAGAGTAATTTTTTTTCCCTCATAATTCCCAAATATTGAAAGACATCAATTAGGCCAACTTAGGTAACTTGACTTACATCCCCACTACATCTGCATCAAGAAGCTTTGCCATCTTTAGATTCACACATTCTTCATCTTCTTATTGAAAAGAAGAAACTCTGTAAGGGTGGTATACACTGGTTTACATACACTGGGCTATGTACCCCAAAGAAGAATGTCAAATGTGACATTAAAAACTTTTGATGTTGATACATGTCAAACGGAAGTATTTCACATAGGTTGGTTTTAATCAAGTGTGCTATTAAAGTTAATGTTGCCTTTTCTTATCTTTTGTGTGACGGACAGACTATTTAAAATTGCATCTATGGCTCAGAATACATTTAGATTCTATGACCCTGCTGTGAACATTAAAGTATCTTTATTTAGTGCAAACAGGCATCCTCTCATTCCTCTGAATGTTGGTTATCTTGGGTAGTGGGAATTGGGAAGCAAGATTTCTTTAAATGGAATTGGTGGTTTATAATTTGCAGAGGTGTCATTGGGATTGAAGAGCTTATATGAGCAATGCCTGGTGTGCTAAGGTGTTCATTCCCCAAATAGCAGCCATTATTATTTCCCACACCCTTCATCCAAAAGCAACATCTATAGTCACAGGAAATACTGGCTTTGAATTTTCTCATTAAGGGAAACATAGTTTTACTTCCTCTTTTTAATCACCTCTTCGAAATTGTATTTGCAGTACCAAAGCTGAGAGTTTTTGTTCTCCTTTGCAGCCTTTGTAATGTCACCATCTCCCTAAGCATACAGTTATAACAGCTAACCTCTCTCTGTAGCTAATCTAAGGAAACTGAGAGCAATTAGCTTCTTTGATATTAGGGAAATGGTTTTCAAGTCTAGCAATCTCTATTTAAAACCCTTTGCTTAGCTAATGTTTTTCTCTAATCAAATCACTGCCTCTTAGGTGCTATGGGAGGGGCCTAGAACTAAACAGCTATTATCCTGAATGGAGGAACGTGTAATTTTTTTAATTGTTTTTTCTTGAAGACACATAATTTTGGCTGCCTCCATGAAACCTACATTTTCTAGTATTAGTTTCTTAGAACCAAATACTTGCTTTCCTTGGCTGTTCTTTGTGGAAATTTAGCCAAGAGGAAGAAGGAGTCTGCCCCACCTTCCCAGGGCGGGACCTGACAGTCTTCTCCTGTGTTCTCTCTTTTTTTATTTCACTTCATTTCTTCCCTGCTCCCCTATTGACTCTCCAATTTTCCCTCTTCTCTACCATATTTTCCTTCATTCATGAAGACAAATATAAAAAGAGGATGATGCATTAGGAAGTCCAATAAAACCTGAGTCCAGCTTGAAGCAAGAATTCAATGAGATCCAGTAGTAAGACAATTTTTCCCAAATTCTGGCTTCCTTTCTATTGACATGGCTTTGAAAATTCTTTTGAGGCTAGTGTTTCCATGTCTTCCCATGAAGAGGTGACTCAAGAGAAGAGATTATGTTCATAGGTCCCTTTCTTTCATTCTGAAAGAATAGCTTAATGGACTATGATTCACTTATGATGTGATAGAATTCATCAGTTTAAAGTGTGGGCTTCAGTGAGTTTTAATATAGTCACACAGTCATGCAACCACCTCTTCTAATTTCTTTATATTCTTTAACTCTTTAAAAGCCAAGCAACCTGTTAGCAGGCATTTTCCATTCATTTTTCCTTCAATCCCCTGCAACTGCTCATCTATTTTCTGGCTCTATGACTTTTCTTATTCTGGCAAGAATAAAATGTGGTCTTTTGCGGCTAGTTTCCCACACAGCATATTTTGAAGTTATGTTTTACCAGTGATTGGTTCTTTTTATTGCCAAGAATATTGCCTTGTATGACTTTACCAGTTTTGTTTGTTGTTCACCAGTTGTGACACTTTTAGGCTATTCCTGATGCTGCTATGAACATACACATATAGCTTGTGTGTGTGGACATAAAACTAGGAAATTCTCTGGGTATATATTAAGGGTCAGAGTACTGCACCATGTGGTAAGGTAATGTGGCTTAATAATAACGTTATAATCACAAGGAAGAACAAGAAAAGTGGTTGCAACATTTAGGCATTCATATCTGGAATATATGATGTCGCTGTTTCTGCACATTGTTGCCAAAACTTGTTCTTGTCTATTTTTTGGATTTTAATTATCCTATTGATTGTGAAATGGTATCTAGTGGGTTTACTTCACATTTCTCTGTTAATTAATAATAATGAAAATCTTTTGTGTATTTACCATCTTTATATCCTTAGAGAAATGTCAATTTTCAAAATTGAATCATTTTTTATGTTAAAAAATGCTCTGTACATTTTGTGTTCAAGTCCCTTATGAGATGTAAGATGTGTAAAAATTTCCCCCATTCACTATATTGTCATTTCACTTTCTTGAAAGAATCATTGTTTATATATATATAACATATATTATTATATTATATATGTTTATTTAATTTTGAGTAAATTCACATTATTTTGCTTCTGCTGTTTTCACCTGGGGTCTCATCTAAGGAATTATGGCCTAATTCAAACAAGTTTCTCTTGGGCCTTTTAATAATGGAGATATACAGAAAAGCATAGTTTGTCATTTCTAACTAGCTCTTGTCAGGCCTCAATGGCTTCTGGACCAAGTTTGGTGGTGCTGTCACTGAAGTGTTAAAAATCTTGTTTTCATAGCTAGCTGGTGGTATGAAGATGGCACAGCTGCTAGGCATTTGGACACTGCAGCAATTGCTTTAATTGGACATTCCTCACCCCTCTAGTCTGACTTGTTAATGGCTTTTTAAGTGAGACACACCAGCCAAATGAATTAGACGACTTGGCAAGTCAGTTCTCACTCACTTGGAAGTGTTAATCCATGGAAAATAAGCAGAGGCCTTCAGCCAGGAGGAAACCTGAATTTTGCAGAGGTGAAAGAGAAAGAGCTGTTGTCTCTTACCAGCTGTTGTCTCTTTCCAAATGTACTTCCAAGGCCCTGGAAACACGCCTTCTTTTCTAAACAGTCTCTCTCAACCTTGTTTCTTTAATTCAGCAAAATGTTTTAGTGCCTGCCATGTGGCTACGAGGCATAACAGAAGAGTTTGCCATGATACCTGCCTTAAGTAGCTCCTATTCACTGGGAGGAATAGATAATACACCTGTTGAACAATTCAGACTCTGTTTAGTATGTCTTGGTATCAGTCAACTACTCTTTTCAAATTTTCCTCACAGACAATAACAGTCATCAATAACATCATCGGTTGCCAAATTTGATGATCTTTCAAGTAAGTTTGTGTTTATATTTTTGATCTTTCTTCTGTGAGCCACCTCAAATTTCTACTTAACTATCATACATCTTTACATAGAAATTCTTACAGGACTTTTTTTTTTTTTTGTCATAGGGTTTGAACTCTGGGCCTGGGCACTGTCCCTTAGCTCTTCAGCTAAAGATAAGTGCTCTACCACTTGAGCCACATTGTCACTCCTGGTTGTCTGGTGCTTTATTGGAGGTGTGATTTTTTTGTTGCTTTGTATGTCCTTCGCCCACGGTATAAACCATTTTCACTGTATTTGATGTCGGTCTAATTTGGGGAGGGGAAGGGAAAAAACAAAATGTTTAAATAGGGATACAAGTTGACCCATTGTAACCATGAGAGATACAAGACACTGGTGAACAACGAACTTTACCATGGGGGGGGGGGGGACAGGAGAGTGTAGTTGTAGAGGTGTGGAGGGAAGGGATGGTAGGGGAAAAACAAAGGAGGAGGCAACAATGCTTGATAAGAAATGTATTCATTACCTTGCTCATGTAACTGTAACCCCTCTGTACAGTATTTTTACAATAAAAAACAAATAAGTTTCAAGGTCTTTCCTGCCCAGGCTGGCTTTGAACTATGATACTCAGCTAGGAGTATAGGCATCAGCCTGGCTTACAGAACAATTTTTTTTTTTTGGTCAGTCGTGGGGCTTGAACTCTGGGCTTGGGCGCTATCCCTCAGCTCTTCAGCTCAAGGCAAGTGCTCTACTGCTTGAGCCACAGCACAACTTCTGGTTTTCTAGTGGTTTATTGAAGATAAGAGTCTCATGGACTTTCTTTGACTGGCTTTGAACTGTGATCTTCAGATCTCAGCCTCCTGAGTAGCTAGGATTATAGGTGTGAGCCCCCGGCACCAGGCCAGGATAATTTTTATACCTAAAGATCAAACTTAGTTTCTCTTTTATTTTGTGCCTGTACCAGTTGAACTCATGGTCTTCTGTACTAACTCAGCACAAGTGATGGTCTACCACTTGAGTCCTGCCTCCAGTTCATTTTGCTAGTTAACTATAGATGGAGTTTCACAGGCTTTTAAATTAAGGCTTGCTTTGACCCAAGATCCTTCTAGTCTCAGATTCCTGAATAGTTAGATATGAGCCATGAGTGCCTCACAAGTTTCTCCATTCTATCTCTACTTTCCTGCCCCCACCAGCCTGTTCTCTCCTCTCATCAGTATATAACCCACCCATCCTCTCATTTAAACCCTCCTGTCATCAGATCTGATGTATTTATGTTATTTCCTTTTTATTTACTCTGCTTTTGCCTACACTTTATCTCTTTCCTATTACCAGAAATGGCTTCTTCCACATTTTAATTTCTTCTGTAATCCTTTGTCTGTATTTCTGTCACAATTATTTGCAAAACGACAAAGCACATACTGACAGTTCTTTGTTCACACACTGTCAGTTACTCTCCAGTTCCAGAATAGGGTCTAAATCTCTGCATCATATATAAACATACTAATTTTCACCTCAAGCTCTCTTCTAGCCACATCTCTCCTCACTCTATTTTTTAAGTGTTTTCTCATCACACCCCTGTCTTCTCTGAATCCACACTTTCTATCCAGTTTCCTCTGCTTGGATTGTCTTTTGTCTTCTCTGTTAGGTAAATTCTCACTGTGAACTTGCAGAGCCTCCCTTGAGATTAACACATAGGTTTCACTCGTGGTTTTTTAATCATACTTTGTGAAGAAGTTCCCCCACTTCCTCCATTGCATTTTTCAAACACTTGCTCTCCTTCCTACTTCTGCCAGTCTCTGTCTTAAATCTCTACACTCAAACCTATCTACCCCTAAATAAGCAGAGAGCTGTGCTGTGTGAACACTCCAGAAGAGATGTTCCATGAAGGGCCCAATGAATGAACATACTGAAATAAATACTATTAAAACTGTCATCCTCATTCACCAAAGGCAAACATCTCTGAATTTCACAACGATATACAATCTGGTTTAAGTGCTTTTTGTGTGATAATTTGTTAAGTTGTTTGATGATGGAAGGAGTTGTGAGTGCAGGAATAGAAACCAAAAGGATCAAATGTGAAGAATTTAATGATACTGGATTATCCATAGAGAGACCAAGCCTGGAGGGGCTCATCTGATCCTATACATGGTGCTTGTCAGGTTGAGTGGCATTGTAATAGGGTAGCTACATGGACATTGACTCTACAGGGAGATGGAATTGAAACCCAAACTCAGTATCTTCCACTATGTTGTCAAACAAACCCTCCCTGGAGGGTCCTGTAATAATAAATGATTAGAAAAACATACTGCAGCACTAAGCCAATTTTGGCAAGTACTCATCAAATGGAAATGATTCCATATTTATGTTTTAAAAGTGTAGATAGATAGATAGATTTATATATATGCACATGTGTATAATATCTATATGTGTATATATGAATACATATATGTATATATAGAAAATAATTTGGAAAAAATACAGATATTGTTTCTAATATATCTTGCCAATTCCTTTGAGTTCAGTTCTATTTCTATGTTTGTGTGTGTGTGTGTGTGTGTGTGTGTGTGTGTGTGTATGTGTGTGTGTGTGTATGGGGGTGTGGCTGTGTGGCTGTGTGGCTGTGTGTATATCTGTGTGTGTTTCCAGTGTGCATGCTCTGGAAATGAAGCTTTCATTCCTGGGTCGTTAAAGGCAGTGAAATGAAATTTTGCAAAGTGAAATTCTTCCTAGAATTTATCCTTGGGGGTATTTAAATAGCAATGTCCAAGCCTGTAAACACTGCTGTGAAATGCTGTTATTGCATTTAAGAATCTCTTCTCTGTAAAGTTAAGACATCTTGATTTAATTGGTAAGCTGCTCTGTGATAGTGTTCAATTTAAATGAGGTTTGTGGAGTAGAGGATCATAAGGCAATCTCTTGTGTAGGAAGATTGCTGATGAAGTCTACCTTATTGCCGTGTGTCAAAAAATTAAATCACTGTCTGCTGTCATGAACGAAATCGATCAGATTCTCATTTTGATGGTATAGTGCTACGAGGGAAGTCTAAAAGGCAAGAATATAAAACAGATTTTTACCACTTCGTTATTGTGTCACTCACTTTATGGTATTGGAAGTACTCTTGGCTTAGTGTACTAGAATACCAGTCGATAAACACAAAAATGTAACGCTCCTCCTGCGCACACATTTGTGCATCTGTTCACACATGCACACAAGTATATGAATACCCCTAAAAGAGTGGAAATCTGAAGGAATTATATAGGAAAATATGTTTTTGCCTTTAAAAGTACCAGCAACCTTGATATCCAATGATTAGAATTATTTTGAACTTAAATACTTTTCATAGCATTCTTCTTTTAATCAATTTGGAGAGGGAAAACAAAAGAATATGTTCCATTTTTTTTTTTTTTTGGGTCCGGTTGTGGGGCCTGAACTCTGGGCCTGGGCGCTGTCCCTCAGCTCTTCAGCTCAAGGCTAGCGCTCTACCACTTGAGCCACAGTGCCACTTCCGGCTTTTTGCTTATGTGGTGCTGAGGAATCGAACCCAGGGCCTCATGCATGCAAGGCAAGCACTCTACCACTGGGCCACCTTCCCAGCCCCCTGTTCCATTTTTTTTTAAGAAGATGGAGGTAGAAATGCATCTTTGCTGAGTTCTTTATGGTCCAAACAAGGAAGTAGTGTCATTACTGTCTTTGGCCTGCACAAAGATGGAGGAATTTATTTCAAATGTGAAAACTTCACATGACCCTTAACTGATACAGAATCAAAACTTTCTTGAGAGGACTGACTATGGCAGCACACAAGATCTCAAAAATTGATACGAAACATCAGACCTTTTAGGATATTTCATGACTGTGCTAAACTGTATCCTGTATTTTCATTAAATTTCAGAATTGTTTTTGCTGGGGAAGCTCTCCAAGGAAAAATTATTGATGCATTTATATTAACCCTAATCACTGTGGTGCTGTACAGCTAGTATACACTTGGCTAAAAACATGAGAAGGTAGGGAAAGCCAAGCATCCTAAACATTTTCCATTGCACTGAGAAGTTTCCAGTATCCTAGCTGATGGCACAGATTGTTGGGTACAATCAGTCACCTGTGCACTGACACATACCATCCAGTGGGATTTTGTGGAAGGCTGGGGTGTGAAGCACAGATCCTAGGATCTGTGGTATGAAGTGCGGATACTAGCATCCTTTAAAAGAGTCTCAAAGCTACACAGTGGCCAATCAGTATTTAAGAGTGAAATGGTGGTAAATGAAATAGAAGTCCTTCGAAGGAAGCAACTTTATATTCTCATTCTAATAATTTTCCCTAGGACCATCATATGACTTATTTCTCTGCTTTTGCAGATGGAAGGAAGCGTGAAATGTGCCTTTGAAATCTTGAAAACACCGAGATGCAGAACATAAAAATTAACCATGAAGCTTTCCTATATCTTTCAGGAAAGTTACTATTTCTAAACCTAGGCAGATCAGAGAATAGTGCTCTAGAGCTCTAAGAAGGATAGATACTTGTGTGTTTGGCTTCAATTATGGAAGCTACTGGGGAATTAATGAACTCATCTTTCATTAGGATGACAAAGCCGTGTCATGCCATGTTTTTTATTTTTCTCTCCTGTTCAGATTGTTAGAGGTCTCTCTTTGTGGCAAGAGAAAATGACAATTTTCTTCCTCTTGTGGTGTATCTATTTTTGGTTAGCAAAGTAGGAGGCAGAGTTTATACCGGCTCATTTCAAATGTTTTGTGTGTGTGTGTCTGTGTGTGTGTGTGTGTGTGTGTGTGTGTGTGTGTGTGTGTGTGTGTGTGTGTGTGTGTGTGTGTGTGTGTGTGAAAATATTCCCTCTGATCATGGCAAAATGGTAGAAGAGAGACAATAGCTGGCTTTTATTTTTACCAGATTCAGCCTTGCACAAAGGTTGAATTTAGATTCAAGGCTTTCCTCCCATAGACCTTCAGAAGCTAGTTTTTTGATACTACCTGCCTGTGAATTTCTGGCCTTCAACTGTTATCAAGTGTACATTAAGCTGTCTTTTCCCTTTGATGTGTCAAAAATCAAATATTTAAACATATTGAGGTTAGATAACTAATTGATTTTTTATTAGCCATAAAAGAAAAACTGGTTTCAATGAGGCAGTTGATCAGAAACAAAGAAACAGCACCATAGATGGGAAACACCATGTTGTTATTTCAGGTTAGTTTCTTTGCGTAGGTTAAAACGGGAAGCTTCCTTTGATGGGCTCAAAAGTGGACCCTCCTGACTGATTGCTGTGAATCTCTTTTGGAAAGTGGTCTTGTTTTTGAGCTTAATTCCATTGTATGGAATGACTCCATTCTAGCGTGAATGACTCCATTCTGGAAGTGTGTAGACTGTTCACACCTAGTACAGGAACTGTCAAAAACAATGGCCTCCCTTAAACACTATTTAACAAACCTACCTAATCCCCTCATGTCAGTTTTATCACTAGTTTGCTTCATGTCTGAACACCTTACTTCTCTGTGCCTTACTTTTCCCATGCATGAAAATTATAATAAAATTAACAAAGTGAAATAGGGCGTGCAATGTTTGCTTGGTGTTTTGAGATCTTTGATCAGTAGATACGATTAGAGAATAAAGTATTACTTTTGGAAGTTTGAGTCATGAGGCAAGCAGGGTTAGAGTTTTGGTCAGGGATATCGGTCCCCATAAGCCACAGAGGTTTTATTTTTGTTTTGTTGTTGTTGTTGTTGTTGATTTTATGCTTAGGGAGAGGAAAAAGTATTAGTAGAAGGCTAGTGTGAAGAGACAAGAATTAAATGGTAAATCGGTAGGTGAGGTGCATTGTGAGGCAATCTGTATGCAAATTTTGGATTATCTGTTATTTCATATTACCTATGCTCTATAGTTTTCCTATAAAAATAGGAGAATCAATTGAACTCTGGAAGAAGGATATAATGAACTTGGGAATAAAATCCTGCAGACATTGCAAAGTGGCCATGATAGGCTAAATTTGGCCCTTGTGTGTATTTTGTTCAGTTACTATAAAATTAAATCTAAATATATTTAAGAGGCTTTCAAATCCACTTTGCCACAGGCCTCATTGCTTCTTAATGCTGTGTACCCTTCCTGTGCCTCCATGTTGCAAATCATTGAACAATATTAAATTTGCAACCCCTAGTTTAAAGATTTGTTCCTTCGATGAAACTGTGGATGCTCAGGGACAGTGCCCAGGCCCAGAGTTCAAGCCCCAAGACAGACCAAAAAAAAAAAAAAAAAAAAGAAGAAGAAAAGAAAGGATATACCAGAACAATAATTAGAACCACAGTAGAAATAAAAGGACAAAAGTGAAAGGCAATGTAAAAAGCAAGAAATAATGATGTAAAAATACCCTTTTTTTGTGGAGGTGAGAGGGAAGGGATGGTAGGAGAAAAACAAAGGAGGAGGCAACAATGCTTGATAAGAAATATACTCATATAATTTGTGGAGGGGAAGGGGAAAAAACAAATTGTTTAAATAGGGATACAGGTGGACCTGATGCAACTATGAGAAGTACAAGTTGTCAGGTCAAAAACGAACTTTACAACTTTGGTGTATGTGTGGGGGGGTATTGGGAGAGGGGGCCGGGGGAGGCTGGGAAGGGATGTGAAGGGTAAACAAAGGAGGAAGCTGCAATGCTTGATAAGAAATGTACTCATTATCTTGCCCATGTAATTGTAACCCCTCTGTACATTATGTTCACAAAAAATTAAAATTAAAATTAAAAAAAAAAGAAAACGAACTTTACAACTTTGGTGTGGGGGGGAGGGGGTAGGATTGGGTGGGGGAACTGGGGGGGGAGGATGGGAAGGGATGGGGAAACAAAGGAGGAGGCTACAATGCTTGATAAGAAATGTACTCATTATCTTGCCCATGTAATTGTAACTCCTCTGTACAGTATTTTCACAATTAAAAAAAAGAAAAAAAAAAGAAATGTACTCGTTACCTTGCTCATGTAACTGTAGCCCCTCTGTACAGTATTTTCACAATAAGAAACTTATTAAAAATACACTTTTTACCATAAGAACTGCTATAAAAAGTGGTAAAAGCAGGATATAATGATACAAGGTAATAATAAAATTAAAGAGGCTTTGTTTTTTGTTTTCTGGTTTTTTATTGTTTAAGAGTCAACAGGAATGCATGTTTAGATACAATTAGGAAAAGCTATAAAGGAGTAGCAAGCCTGATGTAGCAAAGCTGAAACTATGTAATATTTTAACAATAAAAATTATGGTACTTTAGTTTAAAAATATATTTTTGCTCTGTGTACAACCATACTGTTTGACTTGTTATAACAAGTATTAAATTACCTTTAAAATTAAAAAAAAAAGAGCAGAAAAAGCTAATGGGCTTCCCTCCTTCCAAATTCTGCTTCTTTGAAAGCACCATTGTTAAATAGATTGCAAATCTGGGTATTTTTTGAAATTGTAGTAATTTTAAAAGACAGTCCTCATGTAAGAGAAGGCCAGGTATTTAGAATATTCCTTGATCATCACAAAAAGGCACTGAAACCAAAAGCAGCAAGAGACTCCATAAAGGGTACAAAGAGTAGCAATGGAAATAAAAGCAAATTACCCAACAGGTTTCTCTCCAGCAGGGTAGGTGTGTGTTAAAGCTGTATGGAGAGTGGCAACCTACTGCTTCCCTGAACTTAAATTGTAGCAACCAAATCTGAAGCATAAGCCCCTTTTAACAATGAGAATTGAGAGAATATACATAGTTTGGCTAGAGAGTTTTTGTGGTTGTTTTTAAAGTAAGATTTAGAAAATCTCTTTGGGTACGTATTATGTATCTAGAGGATGGCAGAATATATCTCTGAGCAAGTGGTGTATGATTAGAGTTCATAAAGTTCTGAGCCTATAATTACTTAGGATGGGGAAAAAAACAACCTCCAGGAATCTTGAGAAAACATGTCCTCTAGTCATAAACAGGATACACCAAATAGTATTTTCACAGGAGTGGGAAAAATACCCCAATCACAGAAGTGAAAAATCTGTGTAAAGTGACGCATTCACAGTTATTTTGAATATCCTGTCTCTATTCCGGCCTGCTGATTATACTTCTAAAGAAAATTTATAAAAACCAGATGTCTGCCTGGCAATTGGTTTTGATGAATCTCCAAATTTCAGCAATGAGAAAAGTTGACAGTTGTCAGAAAACAGCAGTTAATATGAGTCTGCCAGGGATTTTGTCATCGGTTTTGAGTATAGAATTGTTACAGGGAATATTGCTCCATAATGTCATGTTTATAAAGATCATCCCAGAGCTTATGATTTAATCTAAGTTTTTTTCAGTGATAATTCATTTTCTTGGATGTCAAAGGGTGATCTAATATCTATGCTACGTGAATATGGTTTTATTATCACCAAGGAAAAGTCTGTATTTCTTAAAGTAACTCATTTAATAAGTATTGAATTGATGAGAATTTGTGTTACAACATTGACGTAGCTTATATCAGAGGTCCTAAGCCTGTATATCTGAATATGTATCAGAATAATTTTGGGACTTCATTAAATCTCCAGTGTCTGTGTGCCTCCTGAACCCTTGAGATTCTGATATGATAAATCCAAAATAGACTGAGGCAAGTGTGAGCCACCATTGCCCAGCTAGACATTTATATTTTTAACTACAACATGATCTATTCTAGAGAATAGTCAGGTTCAAATAAACACTAGTTTAGTCGACCTGGTTTATTGAAAAGAAATTCCAAGAACCTTAGTTTCATTCTGTAGTAATAGTAGGTCTTTGTATTACTGTGTATAATCCAGTAATATCTCTGCCACTTATTCCTTCATTTGCCTGCTTTGAATAATTTGCTCAGTCTCTGACTTTTGATCCCATAGCCACTATGCTCTAAGGAAAGGTGATAGCTGCTAAAATGAGCTGAAATTCACAGTAGATACAACCCAAGAATGAGTGACATTTTATTCTTTTGCATGATATTGGGGAAAAAGAGAATGTGCTAGGAGCCAAATTATGTACTATTAGTTTTTCCAGTACCTTTACAGCATTGGTTGCTTTTCTTTTCACCAAGTAGCATCCTATTAAAAAAAAAGTCTACTCTATAAAGCAAATAGGACATAAAGCTGCTTGGACTGGCCTTCCTGTGACCCAGTCTTTGCTTGTCCTGATCTTCTCTGCTTGATGTGAACCTGAAAACTGCTGTGGCTTTTAATTTGCTTTTGTGTCCTATACAAAGGCAGTAAGAAGACTGTGGATGCCTTTTCATGTTTCAGTAGAATAGGATGGAGGATATGCTCTCTGTCTACAGATAGTGCTTAATTTAGGTGACTCACAGGTGATTTTGTTATATTGGAATTTGTTTGCAAAATACAGAGAAGCCACACTTTGAGAGGTCGAATCGGGAGTCTTTATCAGAAAGTCAGTGACTACAGGTGGACGTCTCTCCCAAAGACCTGCAGTCCAGAATGTTGTGAGCACAAAGCTTTTAAAGGCAAAAACCACATGCTTGGGTTGGAAACCAAGCCATAACAAAAGTGTTAATTAAAGCAAACCATATAGGGGAAAAATCAGGGGTAAGCACAGCAAACCATCTAGGGGAGTAATCTGGGGTGAGCATTCTCTGTTGTAAAACTGCTGGCGCCAAATGGCATGGCATATCTGCTTATCTTCTGGAGTCCCCAGTTGGGTGAAAAGCCCCCATCACCCAGCAAGACGCCAGGATGACTGTGAGGACAAGGCCTGCTACTTGACCCAGCATCCTTTTTCCAATCCTATCTCCAAATTTTATAGGGAAATTCAACTTGTTACTAAAACTATGTTAAGTTTATTATTTTTTGGAAGAAAGTATTTGTTCAGTAGCTACTCATTAAACACTTTCTAGAGAAGGTATAATTCAGTTTATACAATATGATATGCCTCCATGCAGAATTGCCTAATCTTTAAACAAGGAGGATAGACATTACTATCAAACACTGCCTCTTCAGTTCCTTGTTTTCTTAGCTCTTTAAAGAAATGGCAGTCTCTTGAGCAGTTATGGGTTTTATCCAGATGGTAATTCTACAGGCATTAGGGCTTCAGGTTTGGCAGAGAAAATCAATTTTATTGTCATTTAAAGTATCCCCTGGGATGAAGCAATATTGGAGAGAGCACTGTATTCTAGAATGTTGACTATTTGGAGGCTTGGAGTTTGCTTAAAAAACAAATGATTGCCAATCCAATTAAACTTTATTTGAGCACTTACTATATACAAAGTATTCCAGAGGGCTGGGCATTGTAGGGTATGGTTTAAGTCCTCTAGGTTTTCATCTAGCTAGAAAGTAGGGTCTGACAATAATAAAGCTTGGTGAGACCAAATGAAGAGCTAACACTCAAAAGTACTGCAGAATTCACAATGGAAGTGAAGAAATGGAAACAATTGGGCTATATAGCAGACTAAAAAAACCAAGCAAGTCTTTTTGTATGTACTTGTGACCCTCAAAATGTATTTCCTCCAGATTTTCTAGCGACATAGCGGAATCAGAGTTCCAAACTCCTTTAAACGTGGTGAGTGTCTTGATTCCCAGAGAAGATTTATATTCTCCCTGCCTTTTCAATCCTGTTTTCTTATCTTCTGTGCTATAAACCAAACCCCATTCAGGAAAATAAAAGATGAATGCATGTTCCCAAAGAATAACAAATGATGATGCTCAGCTGAAATGGCCATAATTTCTTTTAGGAGATGAAAAAAAATTGAACACGTGAGTGAGAAGCATAAGAATGAAATTCTCTAGGTTACCATGTGCTTACCCGCCCCCCTACCCCCCAAAAAAATCAAAGGCAGCTGCAGCAATGGAACTTGTAATGGCAAAACAAAACAAAAAAAAACTCAAAAAAGTAAATGTTGCAGACAGTTTGGATGAGGATGTGTGAAGCCTGCATAGATTGTAATGTAGTGGTACCAGTATAGAGTCTGAGAAGAGAGTGCCTGAAAATAAATCCTGCCTCCATCACTGACTGGAAAGGCTTACTTGACCTCTCTGTGTCCCTGTTTCATATGACAATACCTATCATTTGCATTGTTGGGTAAAACACTTAGCATAATGCTTGGCATTTACTCACTGCTCATAAGTGCTAGCTGTTATCATTACCATCTCCACCAACATCATTTGTTCTCTAATAAAAATTAAACTCCCCTCTCTTGGATAAGCTCATAATTTAATACCAGTGCCTCCTTTTAACTAGTTTAAAAGCTCTACCACTTTATAGATTGCTGTGAGGAAAACTGTAAGAGAATTGGGCGCCATGACCTATCTGGTGTTGAAAATAACATCATTTATTAGTATATAAAGAGTAGCACTGGGTATATATACTCTGAAGTTGAATGGAATTTGGAGCAGTTAGCATTTTTACTGTTAATGAGTTTTTGTATTTGCTGTGGGGTTGGCTCAAAATACAGAAATTTCTTCTCAAGTTTATGAATGGATGGTTGGTCTAGAACCTGGGACAGCACTCATTGTGATTAGAGACAGGTCCCTCATCTTCTTTGCACACTTTTGTTCTTGTTTTCCTCTTTCTCTGAAAGCCTAGAATAACTGTTTTCTTCAAGCTAATTATCTCACCTGCTTTTTTAGCCCAAGGCTAAAGACCTGTGGCAAGCAGAAAGCTTTTGAGACCACACTCCACATTTAGAATAGTCTTGGTTTGAAAAATGTAGGAGGGAAGCCGGGCAGCTTGAGAACACCATGTGTCTGCCTAATCAGAAAACGTTGAAATGGAAAGATGTTGGAATAGAAAATCAAATGTCATTTATTCATCAGCCCACACATTCCCAAGTACCTTCCTGGAAGCCTATGCATACTCTTTGCAGTGGTGGCCTTTTAAATGTCACACTGCAGAAGGGTTTCTGTTTTTAGTAAAAGCTGATCTCTTAGGGAATGAGATAATAGTTAAAGTGATAGCTGCCACTTATTGAGCACTTGCTGTGTGGCAGTACTGTACTCAGCATTTTTCTTTCTATCATTTCCTTCGATCGGGTCAACATCCTTGTGAGATAGGGCATTATTATCATCATTTTGTACTCAAGGAATCTGAGGTGTAGAGATAGCTACTTGTCCAAGGTCACAGGAAATTGCTGAGGGGAGATAGGAAGCTGGGGCTGTCTTATTTCAAAGCTAGTGCTCTCTTCCACTTTACTAAACTTCATGTAGGTGGCATGGGCTACAGCTTCTACTGAGAGGATGTTTCAGTTTGACAATAAATCAGGTCAGGCCTAAGATAATTAGGAGTGGATTCAGATCATATTAAATATATTTATCTCTCTTTTAGTCCTCTCAAGCTCATTTAAAAGAAAAAAATTATTTTTAAGGATTGTTTTGTTTTGTTAGTTTATAACTCCACTCCACAATATAAAATGGATATCATCTCTCCATGTATGTGTGTTATTATGCTTTATAAGAAGTTTTAAATTGAAAAGTAAAAATTGTTTAATTCATATATACAAATGATGTTTCCACATTTGTATAGATCGGGTAACAGCTAATTAAGCAAGCCAAAAAATCTTATTACTTCACAGTTATTTCTTAATGAAATGCTTGCTATGTAATTGATTGCAACATTCCAATATATAGTTGTAACATGATTTCGTTAGGAATAGCTTTGTGATATACAGCAGACCTCTTGAACTTATTTGTCCTATCAAATTGAAATTTTGTGTCCTTTGACCAACATATATCCATTCCTGTGTTAGCCTCCTATCCAGTCCCTTCTCTTAGTTCCAGGTTTTAAATTCAGGGACTTGCAAAGTGCTAGACTAGCACTCTTTCACTGAGCTATTCTAGCTGGATGTATTGGTGATTTATTTATATCATAATTTATAAGTGTGACATTGATTTGAATATACCATAATTTAGTCAATTTTTCTTTTATCAGTACACATTGGTTCTGTTCCATTGGAGAACATTTTCTAATACTACATGTAACATGAAAGAATTAAGAAAATGACAAAAAGTATTCCTTCCTCACAATTGCATGTATCTTTGTAACAACAGAATAGGTTAGTTTCTCAGATCCAGTGTTTCATTCTTTTGGAAATTACTGGCTTGATACCCTTTTTCCCCTTTAACACCACATCTCTATCCAAGTACCAGTGTCTTATGCCTGCAATCTTAGCTTCTCAGAAGGCTGATCAGAGACTCATGGTTCAAAGCAAGCCCACGTAGAAAAGTCCCTGAGACTCTTGTCTTCAATTGACCACCAAAAAGCTGTATGTGGAGCTGTGGTTCAAGTGGTAGAGAATTAGGCTTGAGAAAGTAATCTAAGGAAGATCACTCAGGCCCTGAATTTTCACACACAGAAAGAAAGAAGGAAGGAAGGAAAGAGGGAAGGACGAAAGAAGGAAGGAAGGAAGGAAGGAAAGGAAAGGAGAGAGAGAAAGAGAGAGAAAGAAAGAATGAAAGAAAGAAAGAGAAAGGTGAATAAAGAAAGGAAAAAGGAAGGAAGAAGGAAGGAAAGAAAAAGAGGAAGGAAGGAAGAAAGAAAGAGAAAGAAGGAAAGAAAGAAAAAGGAAGAGAAAGAGCAAAAGAGAAAGAATAAAAGAGAAAGAGAGAAAGTCCACTGCATTTCTTGAATGCTCAACTCTGGCAATTGACAGACTCTTTTTGTTGACGAGTTAGAATCACTTATTACCTGGTCAGGGCCATTCTTGTTGAGGGCCTTGGAAGCACATTTTTTTCATCTTTCACTATTTACTACCTTTTGTGACCAAGTATCAATTTGCAACAGGTGTCATTTGGTCAAGTTAAGAAAGGATCTGAAATGCAACAGCAACTGAGAGGTACTGGGTAGACAAATAATAGTAGTTGTATCCACTGCAATCATGGTAGTGGAAACAGCAATAAGAAGAGGCTGCCAGAATTTCAGCATCATTTGGACCAGGTGCTCACCATTGTTACTTTGTCCAATATATAGAAGCCACTATACATGATTATATCTGGAAGGAGCCACAGAGATTGCTTCTATTTCCATCATTTTACAGAAGGGGAAACTTCCTGCTGAGTCAGTAACAGTCAGAAAGCCTATTCTAAGCAGGAAAGGTGTCAGGAAGAAGCTGGGGTTAGCTCTAGCAGCCATATCTACATCATAGCAGTGGCTTCAATTTATCTTCATACTGTACTGGATTCATTTGTAGTAATGAACCTGTCTATCTCTCTATAGTATAGTCATCAAATTATCTTGAGAAACCATATTGGTGTTATTAGCTTAAACTTTTAAGATCCATGAAACTACTTCAATTCACCAAGCATGTCTGTCATGTGTGCTTAAGGAGATTCTTCACTGAACAGAAATTGTAATAACTACTGCCATGGCTTTGTAATATCTTTCATAAAAATAACAATTTCAGCTTCAAATGCTCCTTCTGTAAGTTGCTCAGAGTATCTTTCAGGACTCATTTCCTGAAATCCATCCTTCGAATTGGAAATGGAGTAGTTTCCAGGAGAGCAGCTCAGTGGAAGGAGGGGCAGAGTGCCTGAAGTACCGAAATCTAGTCCTAAAATTGTTTTATCAAGATGTGATCCTGTTTATTGTATTAGAATAACAAGTTATGTATTCAAGTGTCATTTGTGTTTATTATTGTTATTGTTATTATTATTATTTTGGTGTTGGTCTTGAGGCTTGAACTCAGGTCCTGGTTGCTGTTTCTGAGCTAGTGCTATACCAATTGAGCCACAGCTCTACCTATGGCTTTTTGGTAGTTAATTGGAGATAAGAATCTGATAGACTTTCCTGCCTCCTGAGTAGCTAGGATTGCAGGCATGAGCCACCAGTGCCCAGCTGTTTATTTAGTTAATATAACCTCTAACGTAGTAACAGTAGATATCATGAGACATGATTAAAACAAGGTGGAACTTCTTTTGGACCTGAAAACATTCAAATATTTAGTGATGGAATTATACTCCAAGACTCTTGATTGTAATTCTGATGATTTCCTACTAGATGATATTACATACACATACATTTTCCTGGATAATACAGTGAAAACTTTAAGGAATATAGTTTATTCCTCTAGTTTATGAAACAAAAATTACTTATTTTATGTAACTGGTTAACTCTTTCGGGAGCATCAGAAACCATTCAAACATCCAACAGTAAAACTCACCAACTTTGTTCCAGGAGCATTTATGCTTGACAGTTGATAGTAGACTTCCCTACCCCCATCCCCCAATTTATCCTTGAGAAAGAGGAAGAAAGAGGCCATTATGACTAGAGTCTCAGCAAGCACAAGATGTCATGACAGCTTTAGTTAGTGATCTTTTGCTTATGAGTATTGTACTTTTGAATATATTCATGCACATTGTCCTGTGCTGGAGTATTCTCTACAATAGTTATGAGAAATTCCCAGACTTGTTTTCACCTCTTACTCCTTGCCCAAGGATTGTGGTGCCATGGGCCTGGTTTAGGGACCAAGGAAGCTATAGATTTGTAAGAAAGTGGTATAAGTAGCATGAAGATCATAATTAGAAATACCATGCTGTAGATTCTACAGCATGGTCTAATTAGTCTTTACATTGAATTCTTCAAACTTTATTTCCAAATCCCATACATTTTTGCACAGCAAGAAATCACAACACTACTAGTAGTTACTGGTTGGTCATTTGACCATCTGCAGATAGCTATAGTAGAACAGGAATAAACTTATTTCCTTTTAAAGGAGCCCTGGGCATCATATCCTAGGAGACACTGTGTTTCTCATCCTAGAGATGGTTTTTATCAAATAGATCCACAGGCACTTCCCAGTTCACACTGCTGGACTCTCTACCTTGCTCCAGAAAGGTTCTGAGTCTCACAGGAAGTTGTCTCAGAGGAAGAATTAGCGTGAAGCTTCTGCTTTTGGAGGCCATATTCTGCATGCCTGGCTCAATCCACATGTACAGGCTCTTATCATTGGATATAGAACACAGGCTCCTGGGACAGCAGCTGTGGTTTCCTGTCCATGAAGGTAGTATTTTTCTAAAGCCTGGAGGTTGATATTGGTCGCTAGGGATAAAAGAACAGCAGATGTTCTCAGCACATCATCGAACAATTGGCTCAGTAGGTGCTATCTACAATTCCCATCCATCTGTTCCTTTTTGATTCCTGCTGACACATTCCCTGTGAGTGAATCAGCCACTGACTGTTTTCCCTTATGTCCTACTTGGGGTTTGCACAAAACAGAAAGTTTGGAAGTGATGAAACTTCGCATTTGTTGTTTGCCTCTCTGGCCATGTATTAGGCTCTGTGGCTGCCCATAGTCTCTGGCTCAGCTCCACTGCAGGACCCATTCCAGTCAACACAAGGTTGTATACCATGTAAGGCCATACTCAAGGACTTGTTGAGAGAGAGGCAGCAGAATGGATGGTGAGAGAACTGGGCTAGGAGCTGGTAGTACCAACATGAAGTCCCTCTGTGTCAGCTGCTTTGCAACCTTGGTCAAGTGGCAAATCTCTCAGGAAAATGCAGCTCTCCTTCTAATCCTATAGAGTGTGGAAATGGCAAATAGGCCCTGTGATGGGGTCTCTTCCTTGTAGTACTCTGACCTCTTTGCCACCACATATTAAGATAGATGATGGGCCCTAAGAATCCAACTTTGTGATCAAAATGCCTTGCTTCCTTCTTCTTTTTTCACTCAGCTTTCTGGATTTGGTCATTCATCTTTTTCACTATGATCTTACTAGACTGTGTTCTCTGTCTCCTGCCTTCCTATTCTGGCCAACTGCTGTCTAAAGTTAGATGAGGTGAATGTGTATCTCTCTGTAGTTTCCCCTCATATTCTGCTTTTCCTTTTCTGAGATGAATACCTGTAACCACTCTTGCTGTGTTTTTACCACTGTATCTTTGGGACCCCTCTCAAAGCAAAATATAATACTAACATTAGCAAGAATCCAATATCCAGCATTCTTACATTTGCAAAAAATACGTATTTTTCTGAAGAAAGTAGCATTTACCTTAATTATCACCTCTGTAAAATTGCTGTTAGAAGCTTGAGAAACACTTTTGTTCTATGTGTAAAATGAAAATAAAATGAATTCATGTCAACTAAGTCCCCAGCTCTAAAATCAGTTCTTTGTGAATCAAAAGCAGCCAATATTCTGTAAATCCTCCCTAGACAGGATTTCTTAAAGTAATACTGGCTGACTCTGTAATGAATTTGGCTCCTTTGATATGAGGAGTCAGTCAATATTTCATGAAAAAAGATTTCAACTTTTTACCTTCTGCAGGAGAGAGAAGAGGAAGTATAAGATGATCTCATGTCCACTTGACTTAGAAACCAAAATGCTTTATAATTTTTTAATTGATTCATCTACAAAGAATCTATTCCCTGTGGAACTCACAAATCCCCACTTATGTACAGAAGAAAATTGTAGTCATCCTCATGGCTGCTCGAAATTCCATTATTGATGTGAAGAGCTCTTTGTTCATCATTTTGATATAGATAAGATATTGAACTGCAGAAAATGCACAAAATATATCTTTCTCTACTATTAAGCCAAGAAATGGTAGCAATGCTATCTGTTAATTCAAGATTTGTTTTACTTTGCCAAGTGGATTTACCATTAATTTCACTCAGGCCACACAAAACTCTTTAGCAGTAACATGCAAAAAATAGAGGTGCTATTGTCAAGGACTAGCCAGAATTTATGTTGATGATACTTGATGCAGCTTTAAGAGAGAAAGAAAGCAAAAGTGATCCATCCTGCTGGGGTGCTCTAGTCAGGAGAGACTGCCACTGCAAGCAGACCCTTTCCTTTCTGAGCCTGTTTTGGTAGCATTCTACTTTCCCTTCAGTATGCACATAAAAATGTGGTGTCAGCCATGCATCTTGATTTGAAGAGAAAAACAGAAATTGGATTTCAGAATCTCAAAGCTCAGGTCCTTATGCATTAAGCTCTAAAAAGCATTTCACTTTTAACAAGCTTGGAGATTCCCATTGTACTTTGAGAACAACTGAAATGAAGAATATACTTTAAGAAGCAAAGTAGATTTGCTAGAAATTAAGGTATTACCTGGTGGCTGAATGAATCTGATACCCATTTCTCCTTCTGTTTGGATACAATTTTTTCCTTTATGCTGTTTGTGTGTATTCTGCTTAAACAGGGGGCACTTTTCTTATGAGATCCAGCCAAGGGCTGGAACCAGAGGCCAGACCCCTGTAAATTTAATATTGTTTGATACAGTGTGACAAACTCTTTGAAGCCCCTTGACAACCAGAGATTACTAGGGTCTCCTTGACACTATCACTACTACCAAACATTTGGTTCTTTATATGTCCTGTATTGCTTTATGTTTCATGGGATTTAATGTCACTATTATAGTCAGATTGTACTTCACTAAAGAATGAATGTTTGATGTCATTTTGGTCTCAAACTGTAAGCAATGATCATTATGAAAAAAATCTAGAACTATTTGTAGTCCACATCCAGCAAAGTATACAGAATTAAACGGTGATTGTTGTGGGATGTGACTTAATTCATGGGCTCATCTAATTGTTTCTTCTCTTCCGTATCCCTTTCTGTTTGCTGTTGTTCTTTGGTAAGTTTGTATTAATGTTTTTAAGAGATTAGATGAAGTAGAAACTAACATAGGTACTGGGGCTTAGGGAAATGATCTGGCTAGGTAAGGTAGCCTGGCCTGTTTCTGCATGGTTGCTGTTAATACTGGCCATGCTGGAGTGAGGGTAATTTATCAACAGGTATTTTCAAGAGAAGTCAGAAGTCAGAAGTCTAAATCTTTTAGGCAGTTATAAAGTCTCAAATTTTATAAGCCTGTATATATATATATATATATATATATATATATATATATATATACACACACACACACACACACACACACACACACACACACACACACACACACATTTATATATGGAGACAGAGAGAGAGAAAAAGGAGGTCATATGTGTGTTTTTGTACATCTGTCTATTTTCTGTCTGTCTGTCTATCTGTCATCCACCTGTAAAGAATTGGGGCTTAATCTGTAGCTTTCCATTGTATTGCACCACCTGCTTTAACATTTTGTTTGGTAGCTCCCCAGATATAATTTGATTGACCATCCTGCCATGGCTCTTTTAGTATAAAGCCATGAGTGTTTGGTCACTTGCCAAGTGTTGTTTGCTGATTAGCAAAAGCTGTTGAGGATTCTAGGAAGGAGAAGAAAAATGAAAATCTAGTTTAGTTTTTTCAAAACTGTGGGCAGGGTCACTTTCACCCTGAAAATGCCTTCTAATCTCCAAGACCTGACTGAGTGTTTTTTCTCCCAAACTCTATAATGTATATGCTAGATAATGTAAATGTTACTGACACCCAATGACAGACACTTCTATTTCAGCCTAATGTGAGATCTCCAGTTAGACTCTGTCCCTGACGGAGTCATAGATTGAGATTTTTTTTTAAATCATTCTAGGTAAGAGATTCAAGGTTGGTATGTAAGTACTGGTTACAGGAAATTTTCTTACACATACAAAATAACATTAATTGTAACAAGTTAAAATTATTATGTCTAGTACTAATTATTTTTTAATCTGGACCCATAACTCAGTTGATGCCATATCAGGGAAGCAGAGATAGACAAATGAGAATGGTTGAGGGACTCAGATGAGAATGGCCAGGTTTAGATTAGTCACTTGTTCAAGGCAAATGCATCCTTGGTCAGTTCACTCTTGAAAGAGATTTATCTCAAAGTTTTGCAAAAAAGTCAGGGTTTTGGGGGTTGTTGGCCTTTTCTATTCTTTGAAAGAAGATGTATTACTCTTGAGAAACAAAAGATCTGCTTGTCAGTGTGTTGGAATTCGGCACACAGATCTACAGATGGCCTCTAAGGAAGATAGGCTTACAGCACATAGATGATAGTATGTAACTTTGACCTATTTCATAGGTATATCACCAAGCCCACATTTGGGGGGCCTGGCTGGCTGCCTAGTTTGCTTTTATAAATTGATCCACATATCTTTTCTTTATTTGGCGACTGTGGAAGTCTTTCTCTTGTTTGAACTTGAGTCTTTGTGGGCTGCCTTTATGCTTATCATACAAAAGTCTCTCCTATTCTTGCTGAGAACTTTGAAGGCTATGGAGTGGGTAGAGATTGATTGCTTGAAGAGAAAGAGTCTATCTCTATTTTCATATGCTGTTTCAGTGCTGTAACTATTTAGAACCAGAGAATTTATTAGAGGAAAGACAGAAAAAATAATACTCATGTATTCACAATTATTCAGTCATTTACTGAATTTGCATCCTATGTCTGGTTCTACTCTAGATCAGGGGCAATAACAACTACTAACCAAATGAAAATCTGTTCTCAGTGTCTTTATGCTCTAGTAAGCAAAAACAGACAGACTCAAAACAAAATAAAACAAAATAAACAACATAGCACTAAAGAGCATTCCAACTGGACATGGTGGCATATGCCTATGGTCCCAACTACCTGGGAGGTAGAGGTAGAAGGATTGAAGGCAGCAGCCACAATATGAAAAACAAACTAAATACAAAAGAACTTGACTGTGTGACTCAAGTGCTAGAGTGCTTGCACTGGACCTTTGAGTTCATTCTCCAGCAATGGAAAAAAGGAAAGGAGAAAAGAGGAAAGGGGAAGAAGAAAGGAAAGAAGAGAAGGGGAGGAAGAGGGAGAGGGACCGGAAGAGGGAGAGGAGTATGACATAGAACAGGAGTAAGTTGTTACTCTGCCTGGAAAATGGAGCCAAGCAAGTATGAGCAGGAGTATGGGAAAAGACACTGTTATTCAAACTGGGGAGGTCAAACTTGGTCCCTTGAGGCAGAAGAGGATGGGAGTTCCAGGCTTTCTCATTTTTATACACAACTTTCATTGTATTTATACTTGGACCATAAATCGATTTTCCAATTTAATGTCAGTCTCCAACTGAGTGCCAGAAAATGTTCTTTTCTATACCACTGAGACAGGTTGATGAGCCCATTCTACTTCCTTTGTCTCTATTATCAGATATCTTTCCCTCAAACTTGTGAGTCCTTCACTAGTCTAGTGCCCCATAAAGACTGCTCTTGGGACTGACTGACCTAGGAATTGTGAATAAGGACAGGGTAGGGGAAACAGCATACTCACTAGCTTGGCAGTCACAGCAGCAAGAGGAAGAATAACAGAGAAAGCCTATATGAAATGGAAATTGAAGACTATCTTTGGCTCTAAACAACTTTAAGTGTAGATCACTATTCAGACAACATAACAGAGGTAGGATGAAGTAAGACTGGGCATTTTCTGGATCAGATATAGTTTATTTTATCAAATTTAAATGTTAGTTTATAATGGTAAATTCCTTAAAAAGAACATTTAAACTACTTTGAGTAGTTTAAGACATCAAACCATTGTAAACTTGCATTAACTAATGTTCTATTTGAATTTTACTGTATTAAACATTGTGTATTACTTTATTAAATTTCGTTGAAATCCAGTTCTATATTTGGGGAAAATAACAATATTTTATTCTTAATGAATAAGAACTTACTCTTAAAAATCTAAAATCCTTATAATGTTCGTATTTGCCTATTATATCATTGCCTATCTGTTTATTGAACTTACTCCATACATGAATCCATAAAATTACAAAAAACAACTCTGGGCATTTACAAAAGTATTCAAAGGCTTCACTTCATAGTCCTTTCAGTGACAAGAATTTTATTATGTTTAAACTTGAAAATAGAAGCTTTTTATTTTATATACACACACACACACACACACACACACACACACACACACACACACACACACACACACACACACACACACACACACACACACACACACACACATATATGCATATATCCTGGTATAGAATGAGTATTGAAAAAATTAAGACATCTGGGAAAACATCCAGTTGTACTTCATGTCATACCATTGGCAGATATGAAGATCTCCATGGATTAGTATTTAAAAGGAAGAGTAATAAAAAAATTTTCTAAGAAAATATAGTCAATATTTATTTATTCTCTAAATAGGGTTTGCAAGTTTAAAAACATAACAGGATAAAAACATAACATTAACACATAAAAATTAACACAGACCAGAACAGGGTCCTAATAAATATTAGACAAAAGGTTCATAACTTTTGTATGTAGCTTGAAGAGAAATTCCAAGCCTTAGTAGCTAATAGAACTGAAAGGACTAATTTCCAAAAGTGGAAAAAAAATTTGACAAATAAGCTTACCAGACAAAAGGTCTGCTTCATTTAATAAAAGAAGACAAGAATTTAAACTGAAAATATAATCACTCTTCCGTTTGTCCAATTGATAAAAGTTAAATAAAGTTGAACACTTAGCTCTAGAAAGGTAAGAGCAACCTTTTATTTTTTTCATGGTATAAAAATGAGCTCTCCTAGCTGTAAGAATGCAATACTGAAACATTTAAGGAAACTTTAGATATTGCCATTCATCAATCCATGAATCTAACTTTCCAGGCACTATCTTAAAAAAATTGAAAGGCTAATGTTTGAGCACAAAATTACATTTTTCCAACAAAAATTGCAATCAAACTAAATGTCCATTCTTCAGTTATGTAAGTAAACTTTGCTATTGTTATGTGATAGAATGATGTATCTACTGTCACAGACCATGTAGCATTCCTGTGCTTTATATACTATGAAAGTGTATTTCTCACTACTTCACTCAGTGATAATATGTTATAGGGCCCAGAGGTGAGGACGCTGTTTATCACTGAAACTATAGAGTAAACAGAAAACTTTAGGAAGGAGGAAAGAAAAGAGTACCTGCTAGACCAATATCAAAAATCAGGCATATGTAATACTTCAAGCTTTCTAAGTTTCTTTTATGAGTTTTTAATTGTGAAAATATTGTACAGAAGGGTTACAGTTTCATGAGCAAGGTAATGAGTACATTTCTTATCAAGAATTGTTGCCTCCTCCTTTGTTTTTCCCCTACCATCCCTTCCCTCCCACTTCCACAGCTACACTCCCCATTCCCCCCCTTTCTAAGTTTTGAAGAAAATATTTGTAGTTCAAGAGAGTTTTGCTTAGTTGTTATCTCTTGACTAAAGAAAAAATTTCTTCACACTGTTCTTTTGATTGTTCATGCATGTGTGGGTGCACTGTGTGTACATACGTAGATGCATATATTAGTATGTTTATATCCTAGTTCTTCAAATTATTAGGCTCTACTTCTATTCCAATTCACCTTACAATTTTTTTGTTTGTCATGGGGCCTGAACTCTGGGCCTGAGCATTGTCCCTCAGCTCTTCAGCTCAAGGCTAGTGCTCTATCACTTGAGCCACAGTGCCATTTTGGCTTTTTCTGCTTATGTGGTGCTGAGGAATCAAACCCAGGGCCTCATGCATGCAAGGCAAGCACTCTACTACTGAGCCACCTTCCCAGCCCTCACCTTACAATTTTGAGAATCTTTCCCCCACTTTTTTATGTACCATCACTGGGATTTGAACTCAGGGCCTAGGCACTGTTCCTTAGCTTTTTCATTCAAGGTTAGAGTTCTACCTTTAGAGCCACAGCTCTACTTCCAGCTTTTTGATTCTTATGTACTTTTCTGGCTGGGCTGGCTTTGTTGAATTGCAACCAAGATCTCTGATCTCAGACTCTTGAATAGCTAGGATTACAGGTCTGTGCCACCATTTCCCAACTAATCTACCCAGGAAACAGCTGTGAAATCTGTGCCCAGTGATCAGGGCAAGCATGGGACATTCCTCTGTGAGTTTGTCCTCCATGTCTCAGCCTCCAGGATTGGAGTGTTTCACTTTGGTCTGACATCTCTGATCAGCTCACTCTCATTACTCATCAGCCCTCATCAGGAATCCACAAGCAAGCAATTCCAGAACTTTGGGTGGAACGTGAGTGAAAGCTATTTTTGCAGCTCAAACCTCTTCAATCAATAGAAGTATGTCAGCAGGACTCTAGTGTGAACTTACATCATTCTGATATTATTCTGATATTATGTTTAAAATGCTAGCCCATCCTCTCCATCTGATTTCTAATCTCGAAAGGAAACAGTAAATGCACACACAGGCATTTTTAGAAGGATAAAGGTGGAAAGGGGTACTTTTGACCATTTCTTGAGAACTCATGTGGTTTAAATGTTTCTGATAAAACCTTTCACCAACCACCCATTAAGGGGATAGCAGAAACACTCAAACTCAGGGAATACTGAGCATGTTGGCATGAGTTCAAACCTGGCCATTGATTCACTACAAAGTGAGAAAACGTCATTCTCTGAGATGCTCATAAATAGGATATACAATGATATCTTGTATACTGAATGGGAGATGATGTCACTCTTTAGATAGCAGCTGGCGTTTTGAGTGGGTGCAGCATTGTCTAAAATGCATTGAGTACAAATCTAGCTTCATGGCTTGTGACAGATGTTCTTCTGGAATGTTCTTTGCTGGAAGGCACTTAGGGTAAGACTTATGGCAGGACATTGGTATTCACACCGATCAACAAGGACAGGCTGTAGCATCAGATACCATAATCTGGCTTACCTTGGGAACTTTTGCAAAAAGGCTTTGTCTACAGAGCAGACTTGACTCTTGATCTCTAAGTTCCATATGTAAGAAGTAGATTATTTTATTTTTATTTTTGCAGTGTTTGTTATGATTTTAATGCCTCCATCTGTCCCAAGTGGAGACTGTGGCCTCTTTTGGTACGCTGCTTCCACCTATAGAGTTCTGCTCATCGCTTGTTTCCCCGCATTTAAACAGTTTCCTCTTGTTTCCTACAGTGACCAGATCCCGTCCTGCGGCCAGGCCTCATGGACAGTATTTGAGTCTCCTTCTGCTCTTGCATCTTGCCACAAAGATTTTTCTTTCCTCCTCTGAGTGTGACTGGTAGTAGTTTCCTTAGGAAGCTTATTTCTCTTTAGTTTTTAAGGTTTTTTTTATTGTGAAAATACCATACAGAGGGGTTACAATTACATGAGCAAAGTAATGAGTACATTTCTTATCAAGCATTGTTGCCTCCTCCTTTGTTTCCCTTACCACCCCTGCCCTCCCATCCTCCCCACCAAAGTTGTAATGTTTGTTTTTCAACATAACATCTTGTACATCTCATTGTTGCAATGGGTCCACCTGTATCCCTATTTAAATAATTTGTTTTTTCCCTTCCCCTCCACAAATTATACCAACATCAAATACAGTGAAAACAGGGGTTATACTGTGGGAAAGGGACATACAAAGCAACGAAGAAATCATCTTATAAATATGTTAGAAACGATAGCAAGAAAGAAAAAACATTTGAGTCCTTATCTTGGGGTTCATTTTGCCTAACATCAACTTATCTGACCATTTCTGTCCCAATTTTATTTGCAATAACTAGTATTTCTCTTCAGTTTTTAGGCAAGAAAGAGATAGACAGGTCTGGACATTTGAGTTGCCTATAAGTAGTAGTATATGCTTCAGTATGGTCTTGATCCCACAGTTCAACAATGTAGTTGAGGTAACGGTTTTATACATCTTCTACACTTCATTGACTGCAATACAACATTGATCCTACACTATATCTCTTCATGAAGGGACATGACTGGAGCATTTTCTCATGTTGTGTTTTCACATCATGTTTTCCTACAATGGCTTTGAGTAGGAGAATCTATTTGTCACAATGATGTTCATCAAGCCTCTCCTCAGATCTTCTTGGATTCCACTGTATTTCATAAACTATTCAAAATTGCTTTTGGCTATTCTATACTACATATAGTATCTAATACATATATAGTTACACACATACTGCATATGTCATATATATGACATATATGTGGAGAACAGTACAGTGAATATCCTTGGAAGTAACACAGGTTAAGTTTATTTTCCTGTGTCTTGCATTTCTGTATAAATTCTATATGAATTCTTAATCATTATAATGTTGCATTATAGTATTGCACTATTTTAAATTTGTACTCTGTATTGCCTATGTATAATCTATTACCTTATTTTCTTCTGTATTATCTATGTGTATTTTTCTGCAACTTAATTCTTTTTTCATTTTTTCAAGGTTTGTGAGGCTTGTCTATACTGGTAGGTGAATCTGTTTATTCATTGTTACTTTAATTTATTATTACACTGTGAATAAGCCATAGTTGATTTAGCTTTGATTGATAGCTCTTTAGGTTAGTTCCAATTTAGGAATATTATGAAAAGTTGTTTCCAAACACTGCTTATAATTCTTGTGCTTGAATGAAAGGAATATCCAGGTATACATTTAATTTGATGTATTTGATGTTGGTATAGTTTGTGGAGGGGAAGGAAAAAAACAAATTGTTTAAATAGGGATACAGGTGGACCCATTGCAACAATGAGATGTACAAGACGTTATGTCAAAAACGAACTTTACAACTTTGGTGGGGGTTTGTGGGGGGTAGATGGGAAAAGATGGGAAGGGGAAACAAAGGAGGAGGCAACAATGCTTGATAATAAATGTACTCATTATCTTGCCCATGTAATTGTAACCCCTCTGTACAGTATTTTCACAATAAAAAAGAATAATGTTACTAGATGAAAAAAGTACACATTTTAATGTTAGTATATAATGTTATTAACAGTAAAAGTAGAATATTTTAAATTCCACATTTTGCTAATTTTATCATGTATAATAAAGCAGTCAAATTGGTGTGTATGGAATTTGCTTTGTGGTTCATCTTGTGACAAATTAATCAGGCTGAGAAGATTTTTTTTTATGCATTGGTAGTTTTGTTTTATCTTGTGAATTACCAATTTATGACTTGAACCTATTTTGATTTTGGCTTGTTTTTATCTTCATAATTGATTTTAGAAGCTCTTAAGTATTCCGCTTACTGATTTAGTGCGAGTATACTTCAAAATCTTCTCTTGACTTGTGATCTATACCTTCACTTTTTAAAATATTTTTAAATAAATTAAAAATTTTAATATAGTCAAATTATCACACTGTTCCTTATGGTTAATATTTGGTGGTTTATTCAAAAACTATTTTTGTACTGAAACTGTGTGTATGCATGTGCACACACACAAATTTATGTTGATGTGTGGTACTGACACAAAGTCAGATAAACAGAACACAGAATACACCAGGGAGCCAAGAAATGAAAGTTCATGCCTGTGTAGAAATGCAACGAAAGAGGAATCATTGAAGATCATTGGGAAGGATTAACTGTACTGTGTATATATATATATATATATATATATATATATATATATATATATATATATATATATATATGGGTATATATGCATGCATGTCTATGTGTGCATGTGTTTAAAGTCTTTAATTCACTTTTCATGAAGACGACTAATTTCATGAAGTTTTTTTTACTATGTCTGTTACTTGTCTCAACTGTTTTCCCAATGTTCTATAATAACATCTCTTATCTACCAAATTTTCATGTGTGTGTGCATGCTTTCTGTGCTCTGTATTACATGCCATTAGCTTCTGTATATTTACTGTAATGTTTTCTTTTTTTTAATCTTTTTTTCTTTTTCTATTTTTTAGTGGGGATTGAGGGAGGGTGCACTTGCATGGTGAGTGCTTTACCACTTGACCCACACCTCCAGACCACTTTTCTAATATTTTGAGGTAGGGTTTACATTATGCCTGAGCTGGTCTTGGCTGCCATCCTCCCACTTATGCCTTCCTATGCCACAAAGATAAGCACACAGCATTAGTACATAATACTTCCTCAGTAGCTGGGATAACAGGTGTCTGCCACCATGCCCAGCCATTGGTTTAGATGGTCTTAGGAACCCTTGGTTGGGAATCTCCAGATTTTCACTTCTCAAGTAGCTAAGATGATAGGCTTTGGCCACCACACCTGGCCATTTATTATAATGCTTAACTATGGCTAGACCACTCTCTTTCCACTGTTATTCAGGAATGTTTTGGTAGTGCTTGGTCTTTTGTACTTCTGTGTAATTTTGTAATTAGAATAAATTTTTCCAGTATTTTATTTACTTATACTTTATGGATTAGACAAAGAGCTTAAAACTTCATAACATCATTATATTAAAATTTCTATCTCCATATTGTAGTTGTTTACATCCTTAATATCTTTAGGTTTATATGTTTGGCTGGTTGGTTTTTGTTGGTCATGGGCTTGAACTCAGGGCTTGGGCATTGTCCCTGAACTATTTTGCTTAAAGCTGGCTCTCTACTATTTTAAGCCACAGCAACAATTCCAGTTTTTTAGTGGTTAATTGGAGATAAGAGTCCCATGGGGACTTTTCTGCCCTGGCTGGCTTGTTGTTATTTTTTATTTTTTATTTTTGGTGGTTGTGAGGCTTGAACTCTGGGCCTGGGTGCTGTCCCTTAGCTCCTCAGCTCAAGGCAAGCACTCTACCACTTGAGCCACAGCGCCACTTCTGGTTTTCTGGTAGTTTATTGGAGATAAGAGTCTCAGGGACTTTCCCATCTGGCTTTGAACCACAATTCTCAGATCTCAGCCTCCTAAGTAGCTAGGATTACTGGCATGAGCCAGGCCACCAGGCTTATTGTTATTTTAAAGGTATCTTTGACCATAACTTAATCTAACTACTCTTTGGCCTTCGTTTTTGCAATGGACTTCAGTGTTTACATAGATGATGAAGAGCCTTTTATATTTGTTTTTTTGTTTGTTTGTTTGTTTTGGTCAGTCAAGGGGCTTGAACTCTGGGCTGGGGCACTGTCCCTTAGCTCTTCAGCTCAGGGTGAGTGCTCTACTGCTTGAGTCACAACGCCATTTCCAGTTTTCTAGTGGTTTATTGGAGATAAGAGACTCACAGACTTTCCTGCCCAGGCTGGCTTTGAACTGCGATCCTCAGATCTCAGCCTCCTGAGTAGCTAGGATTACAGGCGTGAGCCACCTGCGCCTGGCTTATATTTAGTTTTTGTACTGTTTGAAGAGCCTAAATCACTCAAAGAATGCATAATATTGTTTGCCTGACTATTTGAAAGGAAAAGAAAGAGATAAAAATACAACGTTGCAATTTTACAAGTTTAGTAAATTTCAAGTTCAGTAAATTTGCTCACAACCCCTACAGGATTTTTATTTAATTCTAGCCATAGTCTCTCAAAGTAGATATTGTTTCTCTTATTTTAGTGAAAGGAAACCAATATTTAGGTAAGCAAGCATCTTGTTCAAAGCCAAATATGTTTATAATAAACCCAAATTTTACAGGCAGGTGTATTTCACTCCAAGAGTTCAGTTCATCACACTGGCTTTTCCCTCCAGGCAGCAAGGATGTTCAGATTCTCTAAGCATTGGTTTCAGTGATTAGAATGGATAATCCATTCAGTAGCCCCATTATGTAAGTCTCTCCTCCTGCCTTTACAGCAGAGGTTTGATAACTACTTTATCCTTCCTCTTTTTGTCTCTGTTGCTGGCTGTGGCAGACAACTGGTCCCCAAGGCAGGGTTTTTGCTCACCTGATGAGGCAGATAGCAGACAAGAGCAAGTTATTTCACCTAACTGCATTTGGATGCACACAGCCCAGCCAGGGGGATGGAATTGTAAAGCAGCAGTCTGTGTGGAGTCCTTTTTAATATTTTCCTTAAATAGTCTGTGATGAAAAACTCTGATAACAATGCAAATGAAAGCTTATGGCTCTGAATAGTCCCCTGTGTAGATTCAATTGGGAAGGATTCTCTGCTGAAAATGGCTTGGATGCCCAAGCACCGTGTTCTTCAGTGAGAAAATTACCACAAGCCATCTCGCCATCTGTGATTCTCAAAGGTGGAATCTTCTTCCCGAAGACACAGCTGCCATCAATCACCTGCACTTTCCAGCAGGCCTGTGGAGCCTGTGGGGGAATGGCGGTGAATGTTGTTGTAGCAGAAACAGCAAAAAGCAGGCTTTGTGTGAGCAGGGATGACTGGTTTTCTTACTGGCTTGTCCGAGGCATCATCAGGTGAGCACAGCCTTTGAGCTGGGTTCAGAGCTGTGGCACCTACAGGAATGTCTGCCCATCGCTGTCTGAGGCAAAACTGAGGCACCCACAGTGATGTGTCTGGTAGTCTACATCTTAGGGCTGGAGGGTAATGTGATGCTTGTACTGGGCACATTGGGCCTCAAGACCCTGTCAAGGCTCTTTTCAGAATTCAAAAATAATACAGGAAGAAGTTGACAGAACATATTACAGATCTTCATAGATGCACTTTATGAAACAAGGTACAGGCAGAAGTTAGTCAACTGGGTGAGTTCATTGTGTTTCCTTGTTACAAAGCTAAAGTCTGTTAGGCTCTATCTCCAATTAACCAGGTCTGGAGATCTGTCTCAAGGAGTACAACACCAGCTATGGCCAAAAAAGCTGAGCAAGTGCAAGTGTATAAGGCCTTGAGTTCAAGCCTCAGTACTAGACGCTCACAAGACAATTATATGCATTGTATAGCACAAAAACTTGGATTCACAAAGACCTCTGCTCAGATCCTACTGTAATTACTTTGCTGTGTAAACTTTGACAAGTCAGTTTAACCTATATAAGCCTCAGGATTTTGTTCTATAAAATAAGGTCAGTAATACTTTTTGTAAGTTGGTCCTAAAAGAGAAGAAAATAATATGTGAAATCAACTAAGAGAACAGATACTCACTGAATATTCTTCCCTCTACTCACTTCCATGGGCAGAATGATATGTGTGTATGTATATTGATTATATAATGCTTACTTTGTGTTATGCATTGGTCTGTGTTCCTTGTAAATTTGATACTTTAATATCAAATAACCCTTTTTAGAATTTTCCATTATGCCACTTTGTAGATGGAGAAGCTGAGCACAGATAGGCTTAATAACATGCTCAATAATGCCTGAGTGGAAAATAGTAGAGCCACTAACTGGTATTTATATAGACTTTTTATTCTTGTGGAACAATTTAGTAACATGTAAGGACTCATTCAGCCTTTTCCCAATGTTCAGACATATTGCCAAGATTCCAGAGACTTCAGATATACCTCACCCAAATCATTCCATCATACACTGAGGGCAGCCACTATTACTCATGACCTTTAGGTTTTCTTATTAGTGTATCTCAGCTATTAAGATTTGTGTAGGTTTCTTGAGGTATCCCCCCTTTTTCAACGGAAAGTATTATGCCCCTGAGATACTGCTTTGAAATCAATATAGATTTTCCTATTGAGTCTGCAGAATTTCTCTTTCAAGGCCTTAAGGTAACAAAAAGCAACAGTGAGCAAAATCACACTTAATTACAAGTTGATTTTCTGTGTTAATAATAGCAAAGTGGCAAATGAGTGGCATAATCTACAAAATATATTCTTTTCTGGTTCTAGTCCTAGACAGAAGGAGCTGTGGGATTATAGCCCTGGCTGCTTGTCAGCTGTGAAGCTGGCTAGAGGTGGCTGCAGCCTCTTGGGTCATGCTTTGCCTCCACACAGAGCACACAGTGTTCAGAAGTATACAGATGGGGATTCAAGTAGGGCCAAGAGCCCAGGGGAAAGTGTTGAAAAATGAAACCAGTGCAACAGACAGTGTCCTTCTGTTTAACCAGATCCCTGGAACTAGACCCAGAAAATAATAACTACAAAGTGGTTGTGGTTGGGCCTTTTTCAACATCTTGGTCTCATTTTGTTGCTTGGTCCTTGGGAATGGCCCAAACCTCATTTTACTACACAATAAACTGACCTAGTTAGGAGTTTTCAAGGGAAAGTTAATATGGTGGTCTCTATTCATTATTGTTTGAGAACATTGTTAGGCACATGTTACGTTAGGGACAATGATCAGCATAGAGTGGAAGGGATGGAATGTATCTTGAGGCCATCACAGGTGTAGGGGTGTGATGCTGTACTGAGCATGTCTATGTATTTCAGCTCAACTGGTGTCATCATAAATATGGAAGTACCTTCAGTTACAGTGGGAAACTAGAAAAAGACTTGAGAGGAGTTTCAGACATGGAAAATAGAATTGGAAAAGGTGGGATGCACCTGAGTCTCTTTAATTCCAAAATTGATGCCTCATGTCACCTCAAGTGATTAGAATAAATTTATAATTGGCCTGGTTTAAGAGACAAATGTTGTCTTTCATATATTTTCCACCTTTTGCCAGCTGAAAGAGTTCTAGCTCCATTGTCTAGTTCATTTCCTTCCCTTTGTCCTGTTTTGAGAGACTGGTGAAATTAAGCTTCTGTGATGAATCTGAGCAGAAGTATTGATAGCGGATGAGAAAAGAAGATATGAATACATGTGTTGTTTTCTAAATGTATGAATATATAGATAAATTTGATGTAAATACATTTATGTAAAAATAAACATGGACATTAAAAATTCAATTAAGCCTGAATTTAGTGATGCGTTTTAACCTTTAAATATTATTTTAAGCATTTTCCCTATCAAACTATTTAAAGTAAAAGTATTATTATTATTTCTTTTACTATTATCTTTAAGTAGCTGTACAAAGGAGCTGCCATTTAATAAGCAGTTTATGAAAACCATATTGACTAAGACTATTCAGAATATGCCAGTAGTGATTGTGGATATTTAGTGAACAATTTTTAGCTGCAATCAAAACTGAAGAAATTTAATTGCACAAATTCTATTTCTCAGGAACAACTTTATTTAATGTTCTAATGTCAGAGGAATAACTTGTATTTCATACTGTGTGTGTGTGTGTGTGTGTGTGTGTGTGTGTGTGTGTGTGTGTGTGTGTGTGTGTGTGTGTGTGTGTGTGTGTCAGGTTTACTACTGGCTTGCTAGGCAAGTGCTCTGTTACTTGAGCCATACCTCTAGCACATTTTGCTTTTATTTTTGAGAAAGGCTCTCACTTTCTGCTTGGACTGTCCTGAAGCATTATCCTTCTCTATGCACTTCCTGAAGTGCTGAGGTGACAGGCACATACTCTCATGCCCAGCTTTTAGTGGTTAAGATAGGTTAGCTTTTTGCCTTGACTGGCCTCAAATCCCAATCATTCCAATTTTAGTCTCATGATTAGCTAGAATGACAAGTGTGAGTCTCCCTTGCCAACTCAAATTAATTATTTTTGAAATACTGGACACATTTTTGAAAGACTATCTTATCGAGATTGTGTATACTAAATGACAGAACTACACTTACTTTTTAAAAATCTACAGTGACCTTTTTCATGTTTCTATCTATTTAAATGTAATAGGAGAACCTTTGCTTTTAATAAAACTCAGGCAATTTGGTTCTAGAGCTCGCTGAAATGTTTGTATCTGAGCAGGACTATAAGTCTAACTGGTGGCTTTGTTACATTAACTCGGGAGAAGTCATGATAACTTGACCCATCGTTTATATTGAAAATTAGAAATAAACTAAGTCTGATCTGCTTATACTTTTATATGTTCTATCCCTTTGTATACCCTGCTCCAGTTGATGTTTGAGAAGTTAGCCTTAGGTATCTATAATGATTTTTTTTTATTTTATTTATTCATTTATTTTGTGGGTTGTGGGGCTTGAACTCTGGGCCTGAGCACTGTCCCTCAGCTCTTCAGCTCAAGGCTTGCACTCTACCACTTGAGCTATAAGGCCACTTCCGGTTTTCTGGTGGTTTATTGGAGATAAGAATTTCAGGACCTTTCCTGCCTGGGCTGGCTTTGAACCGTGAACCTCAGATCTCAGCTTCCTGAGTAGCTAGGATTACAGGCGTGAGCAACCGGCGCCTGGCTCTGTAATGATTTTAAATGATTAAAAGATCCATCTTTCTCCTCGCTTTTCTGTTTCTTCAGTGACTGGAGTGGGAGGAAGAAGGAAATAGAAATACAGCTCTAACTTTAGTGTTTTTATTGCAGCTCTTTTGTTTATACCCAGTAAAGTGAACCTCTCTAAATATGTATGAACTATCTATTCAAAAAATAAATATTCGAGTGTCTTTTCTTCAGATATTTCTTCAGATTTTTTGGGAATTTCTCAGGTTGAGGCTAACTTACAGACTCCATGTGACACTCTAAGGAAATCTTCATGAATACGTTATTAGTAACCTCATCTCTTTGTCATTCATCCCTTTCTGTGCCCTTGGCTTGTGGGAAGATCAGAGTTTTATGATCAGTTTAAACCAATGGGAAGGCCAGAAAGCTGAGTTAGATATGCATAGAATGTTGAAAGGACAGAAATTTATGCTTTATAAATTATTGCCATTATTAGATTTATAATTTTATTTTTTCATTTGGTCTTAGATAAGGTCAGTCATTCACAAACCTCTGAGAGAAGAAGGAAAATACAAGTACAAGTAGATATTACCAAAAGATCAAAGAAGGAATTCATTAGCAAATAAAAAACAAACTGGAAGAATACATCTCACAAGCAAAATCTGGTGGAAAGGAAGGCTTGGGGGCTACAAACAATCAAACAACCTTTCATTTTTAAAGAACACATGGGGTAATTTTGTATTCTTTGGGGGCCAAATGAAATAGATAAGAAATTCTGATCGAACAGGTGGGATTTACTTGTTTTGCAAAGCTTTAATAAGCAAAAAGAAAAAAAAAGCAGAACATTTTTTGGGTCCAATTAGCAACATTAAGATAAATTTAATGTGCTGCCTTCCTGGGATTTGTGCCTTCAATTTACAAGCTTTGCTGATAAAAAAAGAAAATCAATTTCATTTTATTCTATTTCCTGGGGAGATAGCAAAAGGCTTGGGGATTTGCAGAGGGGGACTTGTTAATTAGGACTATTATAGAAACAAGTTAAAGAACCAAATATCAAACTGAGAAACTATCTCTTGAGGATAGATTGTGTATGATGTTTTGATTTGAAGGCAAATTATTGTCAAGAATTAACAGGTAAGGTTTCTTAATCTACACAGGTAAAGGTTGCTTCTGCCTTACACCCTGTGTCACTACTCTGCAATCAATCCTCTATGCAGACAGAGCGAGCAATCCATGTCATGCCAAGAAATCTTTGAGAAATGATGATGGGTTAACTCATGCCATAGCAGAGTATCAATGTGTGTTTTTGGACTGTCTGGATGGCCAGACAGTTCTATTACGTTCTCTTGGGTTGCTTTTCAGATAAGAGAGGCAAGAGGTTAGAAAAGGAAAGGATCATTGGATTCCTTCTTGGGTTTTAAGCTGCATCTAACTCAGAGTTAGAGTAGACTTGGAGTTGTGGAGAACTC
Source organism: Dipodomys merriami (assembly GCF_024711535.1). Taxonomy (NCBI): domain Eukaryota; kingdom Metazoa; phylum Chordata; class Mammalia; order Rodentia; family Heteromyidae; genus Dipodomys; species Dipodomys merriami. Next base: position 6,540,649 of record NW_027206290.1, read on the forward strand.
TTTTTGCCTAGAAACTAAAGGAGCCAGGAACACATACTTGTCTTATTTCTCTCTGACAGAAGCTTAGATCTTAGTAGAAAAGACAAATTTATCACTCTAATCTATGAGAAATAAAAGAATATGAAATCAGAAAATAATGTTAGCGCCAAAGCAGTGGAATGAGCTACAATAATCTAGCATGATATTTTCCAGTCCAGAATAGCAAGCCAATATCTTGGTTGAGAAAGTTGTTGTTGTTGTTGTTGTTGGTGGTGGTGGTAGTGGTGGTGGTGGTGGTGGTGGTGGTGGTGGTGGTGGTGGTGGTGGTGGTGTGTGTGTGTGTGTGTGTGTGTGTGTGTGTGTGTGTGTGTGTGTGTGTGTGAGAGAGAGAGAGAGAGAGAGAGAGAGAGAGAGAGAGAGAGAGAGAGAGAGAGAGAGGCTTATCCATTAGACATTATAGACACTATAGCTAAGGTTCACAAATCTTAAGCTCCACATAACATTTTAATTAAATTTATTTTAAAATAAAGAGAAATAAGTGATGATCACCATCTCTTCTGTCAGCACTGCCATCAACAAGTGTACACTCATTAATGGAGCCTAGATTACATTTACATTACACCAATGTAATCTATCTGTCTGTCTGTCTATCTATCTATCTATCTATCTATCTATCTATCTATCTATCTATCTATCTATCTATCTATCTATCTGTATGTTCTCTTGAGGAAGAGCCTTACCTGCCTAGGGCAAAGAAGGTCTTCATGCCTTGACAGACTAAATGACAATGAAAAAGGGGCTCAGGGAGACTAGCAGAGAAGCACAAAGAGAGCAGGAGGTGGTGTTCACAGAATGAAGAGAGGCAAAGAGAAAGAAAGGGGCATGGCTAAGCATTAGCACACCAACATTGTAAGCCCTGCATTCCACTGTTCATATTTAGGCTGGGTTCTACTGCCCATCCAGGCACATGCCTGAACTATGATCCACCTACTTGGGATTACCACATCTTCCCTCTGTGGAGACTGGCTTTCATGGGCTTTGCTTCTTGGGCTAGCCTGGCATTACCCTCCTCTCAATCTCCTAGATAGCTTATGATGATTGGCACAAGCCACTGGACCAAGAAGAACTTCAAGAGATTTTTAGCCCTTCCTGGTCTTAGAACACAGTTCTCTCCCTCTCAGCCTCCCAAGTATTATACCTCTTCTTTAGGTGAATTAAGATACTATAAAGTGTCTCAGTTGCTAGAAAGGAACTAACCTCATGATCCAGACAAACCAGCTGGGAATCCTGGAGTTGAAAATGGTTTGGAGCAGGGAATTCTCTGCCTTGACCCTTAGGAGAACTACCTGGTGTATATACCAGAAAAGTAGAACCAAAGAAACCTAAACACTTTTGCCACTTAATTAAAGTTACATAGTTTCTTTGATTATATCTGGAAATTTGGGGGAATAGGTGGATAGAGAACTGTTTCTGAAAGACCGAATAAGATTTACTGTATTTAAAATGCCCTACAAGAAACCCTCTGAGGTGAAATAATTTACAACTAAAAACCATGTATTTCAATCTGGTCTGAATTTGGGGCTTCTAGTCTTGCCAGAGATGGTTATAGGAAAAAATCAATAATAATTTTTTTAAAAGAGAAGTTATTAAAGCTGAGCTATAGCTTGGCTCTCTTGATATCAGGGCCAGAGAGGAAGCCATAGGCAAGGGGTTTTTAAGAGCACAGTGCCAGCCTTGAGGAGGTATTGTGGCCTCACATCCTTGGCTATAGAAAGTGTTTGTAGGTGAAGTAATTTCTCATTTTGCACAAATGATTACAGTGTGTGTTTGCTTGTGAAGTTAGCCACAGCTACCATCCAAATGATTACAGAGATAATTTGCTGAGTTAGGAGAATAAAGACGGTTGGAGTTATTTATAAATTTGCTTTTTGGCACTTGCAGGTTATTTTTCTGGTGTAGGTTGACCCTGGTGGAGAGTGGGATGGTGAATAAATCCTATCAGAATTGGAGTTAGATGCTCACAGTGACCTGGGGCCTTTCTTCTCTTGAAAAAAATAAAAAAGCAATTACTTTTGATTCCTTGTAGGGTGCAAGAAGCCAGTCTGTTTAGAAGATGAATAGTTTATTTAGGATATTCTGAAAGCAGCGGGTTAATTAAACAATGACTTTATCATCACCAGCCTAAATTGCAGATATTATGAAAGCAAGCCTGTTTGATGGTTGCTGTGTGAGAAATGCACCATTGGTTTAAGCATTGTTAAAAGTTATTCCAGCTGGGTGCCGGTGTCTCACACCTGTAATCCTAGCTACTCAGGAGGCTGAGATCTGAGGATCGCGGGTCAAAGCCAGCCCGGGCAAGAAAGTCTGTGAGACTGAAAGTGGCACTGTGGCTCAAGTGGTAGAGCGCTCGCCTTGAGCTGAAGAGCTGAGGGACAGCATCCAAGCCCAGAGTTCAAGCCCCACGACCAAGAAAAAAAAAAGTTATTCCATTGAGTGAGTTTCTCTCTCTACATTACATTTATGCAAAGAAGATTTACTAGTTCCCCTTTTCCTGTAGGCATACACTTTTCTGAATAGGAATACTATACAACCAACAACAACATTGTTCTGTGTTCCATAGTTAATTACTACTACAACCTTTGGGGGGGGAGGGTTGGGAGGTGGGGCAGGAGGAGGATGGGATGGGATGGGAAGGGGAAACAAAGGAGGAGGCTACAATGCTTGAAAAGAAATGTACTCATTAACTTGCCCATGTAATTGTAACCCCTCTGTACAGTATTTTCACAATTAAAAAAAGTCATTACAAAAAAAGAAATACTGTTACTAAACCATGTGTGTGTATGTGTGTGTGTGTCTGTGTGTGTGTGTGTGTGTGTGTGTGTGTCTGTGTGTGTCTGTGTGTCTGTATGTCTGTGTGTCTATGTGTCTGTGCCAGTCCTGGGACTTGAACTCAGGTCCTAGACATTGTCCCTGAATATTTTTGCTCAAGGCAAGCACTCTAACAGTTAAGCCACAGCTTCACTCTGACTTTTTGGTAGTTTATTAGAGTTAAGAGTCTCATAGACTTTCCTGCCCATGCTGGCTTCCAACAGCAATCCTTAAATCTTAGCATCTGACTAGCTAGGATTATAGACATGCACTCAATACAACTAAACCCACTTTTATAGATTAGAAATTAAGCTGAGTGTAATGGTGCATTCTTGTAATTCCAGCTATTCAGAAAATGAAGTAAGAGGATTGTGGTCCAAAGCAATCTCAGGCAAAAGAATGAGACACTAGATAGGGTCTAAAACAAACCAAAAATGTAGAAAGGTCTGGTGACATGGCTCAAAGAATAGAGCTCTGGAAGAACCTAAGTTCAATTTCAGAAATTAATAAAAAAATTAACTAACTTGTTCAAGGTTACACAGCTTTGAGAATAGTTAGTTTACCAGGCAGCTGCCTTGCCAGCCTGGTTCTCTTTGCATGTCCTTCACTGCCTAGTTGAAAACCCAGGTGGGGGAAATTGATGTCTGTTTGGACTTTTGAGTGTTAATTCACTATTTTGCTGATGGGTAGATGCTTCTGTTTACCAGAATTGTAATCTGCAACTTTGATAGCATATCACCTAAACTATTTCTATGGCTGGTAGCTTTGGAGGAAAGGTAAAAGGTATAAATTTTATAGTGTAAAATCATTGTAGACACAAACAAGACCACACTAAGGCTATTAGCACAACCATGTTCATTGCAGCCTTATTTACCATAGCTAAGATATGGAATCAGCCCAGATGCCCCTCCATAAACTAATGGACCAAGAAACCATTCTATATATACACAGTAGAATTTTAATCATCCACCAAAAAAAGTGATATTTTACCATTGGTAAGAAGATGGAAAGACTTGGAAAAATTTATATTAAATGACGTAAGACAGACCCGGAGAAACATAGATTGTATGGTTTCCCTCATTTGTGGTAGCAAGAATGTGCTTATAAATCTAAAATACACTAAATGACTAAAAAATACACTTGGACATGATAAATTATACAGGCCTCTATGCAATCACACACAGTAAGACTAAAGGAGGATATTCTTAGTATAGAAATTACAAAGGTGCAATACCTATGTACATTTGATCATATAAAATGATATTTATAGAAATAAACTCCAGGAAATGAAAATGAAATTTTTTCTTTGTTGCTGTTTTTGGTTTGTTTTCTTTTTGTTTGTTCACTTATCTGTCTTCAATAGAGTAAGGGAGAGCATATAAATGGTGGGACAAAGAGTAAACAAATACAGCAATGACTAGATACTATGTTGAAAATGAATTGTACAATGTGTAGGTGGGAACAGAAGGAAAAAACTGGGAGAGAGTGAGGGAAGGGGTGATGTTATGTGAAAATAAATGTACTTTTATCTGACTTATGTAATTAACTCCTTTGTACATCACCTTCATAATAACAAAATGCATGATAAAGCAAACAAAATCATTGTAGAAGCTTACTACTAAAATGTTGATTACTTCATTGAGTCAATGTGAAATCTATGATTTTTTAATCCAGTAGCCTAAATGCTGCTTATAGAATGATCTAAGTAATATGTTCTTCCTCATTATGTGTTTCAAAATGCATGTCCTAAACAACAATTTAAGATCAAACACTAATCCCTAAAATGTGGCATCTGTGAGGGCATTACTCTATTTGCTGGACCTTGGAGAAAGCATTCACAATTGTAAATTCTACTAATCCAATCTATGGTCTTATGTTCTAAGAGTTGGAATAGCTCAGAAATTTGTCAAATGAACCTTTAGTGAAAGAAGATTCTGATGAGTGGTACACACAGCGAATGTTCCTTAGATGAGAAAGAAAGGACATTGGGCTGGATGGTAGGATCTCTAAAAAGCAGACAGCATGTTTTATCAGGGCTGGGCATGAGATCCAATTTGAGGTACTTTCTCAAATATATATATTTCATTTGTTTGACTGGAGATCAGAACATTTCATGTGTAGAAGTGAGTGAACAAGACTCTGGGAGGGTCTAAAAGCCGAAAAGTGGGCAAAGTCAATAATGGGAGCACTATTTTGGAAATTTGGGGCCACGAGGTTGGAAAGACACCAACTGACAAGCTCTACTTTAGAAAGAAGACACAGGCAGTAGGTTCTTTCTCAATTGTATAGGAAGATTTATGGCTCAAAACTGGTTTTATGTGGGGCATGGAAAACCAGTCTTCACCCTCCAAAGTATGTCTCATGCTACTTTATCTTCTCATCTTTTCTAAGAAGTTGTTCTGTTCAGTTCCATAAATTCCAATGGGAACACATTTGTTCTTTCCGCATGCTTATGTTCCAGAAAACTATGTTTATAGAAACCTATGTTACTTATACTCTAGTGTGTTACCGTTCATTTCAACCTCTGTTGGATACAAATACCACTCAAAGCTGTCAACTTCATTTGGAATAAACTCCGTTTATTTCTGTGCATGAGACAATGGATTTTCTCAAACATTTTGGGCACATTTCCTGAAAGGCAGCATTATGCAATGGTTATACAGAGAAAGAAATTAGGTTGTCTTAGATTCGATCTCTGCTCTGATGCTCATTGTTGAATCTTAAGCAATTTCTCTTTACCTTCATTACTCCTCTAATTTTGGAAATTTAAATATGTTAAATTGGTACAAATCTTTAGCAGAATCTGACCCATGAAAAGCAATAGTTAACACTCATCATGTGTTGTTTATAGAAACAGCCATTCCCCTGATGGAGCAAATCTTTAAGTTTCTGCATGATATGATTAAAGAAGCATTTATGTTTTGGGGGAATGGGGGACAAAAGTAGGTGAGAAATTATACTCAGTAAAGTATTGATAGAAAGAAATCTAAAAGCAGTCTATATTTCAGACTTAGAGGCCAATGATCATGAGGAAATTTAATCAACAGGAGTTCCCCAAGGGACTGCTGAGGCTACCACAGTCACTTTATGTTTGACTGCATAGTAAGGTTCATAGTGGGAGCAGTTCTGTCTGAGATGGTTGCCTTGTTCTACCTGCCGTGTGCAAAGATACACCTGCATGTGTGTGGTTTTGTCTAGGTAGAGTTCATAGGAAAAGCTCACTCTGCGTTTTCTTGATTTTTAAAGTAGCTTTTTGAAAGTACTCTTTGAAATAAAACTTAAATCACACATTTAGTAAGAAAATGTGTTATTTTTAAAGGAACTTGACATATTACAGATAAAGGCAAAAATTTCCCTAATCACTTCTAGTTCCAGTTTCCTACTCTCCTTTACAGGGCTAACACCTTGACTAGTCTGTGTACCAGAACTTGGTTAAAAATTCATGTCAATCTGTAATAAATGCCATCATATCTTGTAGATTTTCTTAATACTAACAACCTATTCCTAGTACAAGTTCCTTCCTTCCTTCCTTCCTTCCTTTCTTCCTTACTTCTTTCCCTCCCTCCCTCTTTCCTTCACCCTCTCTCTTCTTCCTTCTTTCTTCTCTCCCTTGGCTGATTGATTACATTTTGGAGTCATTCCATAATTGGGCATGCATATCTACCTCATCTTATTAAGCCTCTCAGCCACATGGAGTGAACATCTCATTATTCATTCAGCCATTTCACCTTCTACTAGAAATTTGTGATGCTCCATTTTGTGTTCTATTATCACAGCAGAAATGTTGCCTCTTCTGCCTCACAGCAGAAATGTTGTATGCTTCCACAGCTATTCTTTGAAAGAACACCCAATTAGTAAAAGTCACTGAGTCCCAGCAACATGACACACAGCAGTAGTAGCAGGTTCATGACCAGAAGTTAGGTCTTTCATTTCTACATTCGGCTTTGGTGGTTAATTTCCCCCTTTTCTTCCTCAGATACCTCCATCCATATCCCAAGACTGGGTTATTTGCAACTTACAACCTATTTCCTGTATTTGCTGTCTATTTGCTGTCTAGGCCTTGCTGTTCCTTGTCTTGCTTTAGCTGGTAGATCAGCTAGTGTGTGTTCCCTGGAGGAAAGTGGCTTTCAGGAGGTGGGAAGCTCTGTGTGAGTCAAACAAGGAGCAGGATATTGCACTGGTGACCAATTCAACCGATTACCACACTGTTGTACCAGAACAGTCAGTCTTACTAACACACAGCTGAAATATGAAAGATCCGACTGAGAAATGTCAAGAGGGCCATGCTTAAATTATTAAGGAGGAAGGTTGGCAGGGGGATGGAGAACCACAACCTATAAAGCTGGCTTGTTTTGCACAAGGAAAGAAGAAATGGATGTTCTAAGTCACCACTGTATTTAAAATAAAAGGGATCTTTGAATTTCAGAGTCTAAAGTTTTCATGATAAGCCTTCTTTAATACTCTACAATGGCTTATTGGAAGAGTTTCTTAATTAAAATCTCTAGCATGTTGTTGCAGTGGGAAGACTGGAATTGCACTGCCCTATGGCAGTGTGCCCCCTCATCAGCAGCTCCAGCTGAGGGGCCCTCCTGCAGCTCTGTCAGTGGGGATCCTGCCAGAGTAGATGCCCGCCAGGGCATAGAGCCTGACCAGTTTCTTGTGGCCTTACTGCCCCAGCCCAGCCAGGACACTCCCTGGGACCCAATTAGCAGCTTAGAAATAGCTTCCAAGTGTGTTGCAACCACTGAGTTAAAGAGGAATAACAGACATAAAAGAATCAAGTGGGAAAAGAACGTTTTGGATCCTGGAGGAACAAGTTGCTTGTCAGAGATCTAACGAACTGAAACAAAATAAGTTGCTCCTTCTTAAGAATTGGTTTGCTTAAGAAAAAACACTAAGTTGCAAAAGGGGGAAAAAGGACAAGGAAATAATTATTTCCATGTTCATTTTTTTATTTACCATCACTTGTCTTTTTAAGGGTATAATAAAAAAGGGAGGGCATCAATAATTTTCAAATCAGCAAAAAATGAAAAATGATCTGCTGATTAGTGATATGCAATTTGTTCCTTTAACATCTTCAATAATGTGTGAATGTCACATTACATAATACTTATAATGATTAAACCAGAAGATGAAATGTGATAGGATAGATCTTGTGTTCTTCCCTTGACTAGTGGACAACGCATCTCATTAATCTCTTTTGAGCTTGCAGCCTTAAATTGAATAAGCAGTGTTATTGGGTGAGATTTATAGCCAAAAGACTGAGCAGCTCACTGAGAAAATTTTACAGCACTATCTTTGAAAACCCTCAAAGATAATTCTTGGGATTTGTATTCATTGTAGCCTGTCATAAAACATTGCCCTAACCGGTAATGAGCAATGAACCCTCTCAGGAAGGTAGTATTCTGACAGCTACAGTAAAATAGGCAGTTGTTGATGCTCCATGTCAAGGGAAGTTGAAACATTCCGAGTTCCAACTTAAAAGTATTTTGTTACAAAGGGTGGCTTCAGTGTAATAGGAAATGTTACACTGATACATCTGAGCTTTGAGAAGTGCACATCCTAAATCAGTGAATTTGCCATAGAGCAAGATCAGACCACTAGGAAGAAAGCATGAAGATGCCTTTATGAAATGTTTCTTTTTGAAAGAATGGAAATGGAACTGGTCATCATGACTCCTCCTTCCTTCATTTAAATTCCTGTGACTAACATCTTGACATTTGGTGTCTACTAAATACCATTAAATAAGACTGGATCAGTTTATATAAGTTGTTAAGAAAATGCCTTGCACACCTTGGGCCAACAACCAGGAGTTAAAGTCAAAAGGGGAATGAATTAGATGGTTTAGTTTATTGATGCGATTAACATCGGCAAGAATCAATCACCTCTCAGTGGCACTTTCAGCTGAAGATTAAGCCAGTCTATGAGCCATTAGGGGTGTACTTCATATTCAAAGATGAGATTTCTCCCATATTTTTGCCTTATTGTAGGCATTGTATATTTTGCAGATTTGATCATTAAAGTTGGTAACTTAAAAATGTAGATGTTTTGATAGATGTCACTAAGGCTCTCTTCTCCCCTTAAGACAACGTTAATCTGTCATAGGATGTGGTCATTAGCCCTACACAAATGTCCACATGTAACTGGAAGTGATTTGAGAAAATATTAGGCCCATTTATCTGTTCTCTTGATTTTATGCATGAGGAAATTAGGTCCAAAAGAACCTATGGCAATATTGCTGGTTAATTGAGCAACCTAGACTAGAGCCAGGACAAATGCCTGGAAAGGCAGCCTTCCTTTCTTTAGTGTCATGGCTGATATACTTGCTATCATGTACAAGGTCAATAGGAGAAATGAGCATGTTAGAATCCCAACACACTGTAGCTTCCCTGTCTAAGGTCATATAGAAGTGTGCACTTGAAGAGAAAGCAAAAGTAGTGACCTTTTCTACTAAGACCTTCAGTAAAGTTTCTCCTATTTCTAAACATGAAAGTTCCAAACACAATAGGTGATGTTACCTCACACGTGCATACTCTGTAGGAAAGTCCCTTTATGTGCATACAAATGCAAGAGAATGTGCAAAACTTTATTCCATCATCCAGGAGTGGTAAAACAGGATGTCTTCCTGGTCAGTGAAAATTGCTAGAAGGAAGACAAGTTTGCCACTTATGTAAAACCATTTGGGAGCATGTAGTCTTGCTTTGTGCAAAGAAAACTATTTTAGGAGAGACTATACATTTATTCAATGAAAAGAAAATAGCTCCTTGTACATTGTTAAAGGAACTGCTAGCCATTCATTAGTCTCAAGTGTCATTGTTCCCTTTATTCAGCATTTAAAGACACATAATATTATGGCTTTACTGCTACTAGTCAGTATTTTCCAAGAGCTCTTTTCTACAAATTTCTGAAACATTGGACCCTGGACCACTTTTCTCTTAAGTGTACATTATTATTGATTGGAATAGAAACAGTTGTGTGTTTTCAAAATCAAAAAGCACTGAGAATAAGTTCCTTGTAAGGTCTTCTTAGTACATATCTTAAGTTTAAGACTATGTTTTTTATGTTTATTTCAAAGGTGATGAACAGGGGGCTGGGAAGGTGGCTCAGTGGTAGAGCGCTTGCCTTGCATGCTCAAGGCCCTGGGTTCGATTCCTCAGCACCACGTAAGCAAAAAGAAAAAGCCGGAAGTGGAGCTGTGGCTCAAGTGGTAGAGCGCTAGCCTTGAGCTGAAGAGCTCAGGGACAGCGCCCAGGCCCAGAGTTCAAGGCCCCACGACCGGACCCAAAAAAAAAAAAAAAAAAAAAAGTGATGAACAGGGGGTTACAGTTACAGAAGTAAGGTAATGAGTACATTTCTTTGTAAACAGTTACCCCCTCCCTTATTTTCTCCTGCTTACCCCTCCCCACTCTCCTCTTTCCAAGTTGTAAAGTTTATTTGCAACATAGTGTCTAGTAAGTACCATTGTTGCATTCATCCTTAGTCCTGCTGTTCCTGTGATTCTCTTTCCCTTCCACAGCTCAGATAAACTTATATACCAGACAAAGGGTACAGAAAATTAAAACAGAAAAAAAGAAATAACTGTATACAGGACATAATAAGAACCTCTTGTTTCCAATTCTTACAGTTCATTTTGATATACTTCCTTATATATGGTCCTATACACTTAGCAACTCAGCTATTGTGATTCCCTTGCTAAGAATATCATAGACATATTCCAATTATTACAAATGAGGGAAACCATGCAACTTACATTTTTTTGAGACTGGCTTGCTCACTTAAATAAAACATTTTTACAGGTCTTTCCATTTCCTTATGAATGAGGCAATGTCACTCTTTCTGATGGAAACATAGAACTCCATAATGTATATATACCACATCTTATTGATCTACTGAGGAGCATCTGGTTTGGTTCCTTAACTTAGCTATGGTAAATAATACTGCAATGAACATGGATGTGGTGGTAGCTTTAGTTTGGCCCTGTTTGTGATCATTTGGGTAAATGACCAGGAGTAGGATTACTGGGTCATAGTGGACTATATTATTTTTTTAAAGACTTTTAAAATCTATTGTTTCATAAGAATTGTGTGCAGAGTGAATGTTAAACTCAATATCATTTAACTGGAGGCCAACAGAGACTATCATATTGCACTTCTAATCAAAAAATAAATTGAACATAGCAGTAGGCTTACAAAAAGAAAGAATTAGATTTGATTAGATTAGCTTTAACCTGCCTGAAATAAAACTGTCTGCTTCCCTGTTACTTGTCAGTGTTTATAGCAGGTTTTGTCTACAAAGCTGCACTATTATTTCCAGCTGGTAAAAGGCAGCCATGCAGAAAAGACATTCATAAACGTCAGAAAAAGAGTAATTTTTTTTTGCATTTCAAGGGCTTTGAAGGTCAAGTTCAACCCACTTAATGAAAGTAGAGTGATGGGTATTTGATAGCATGTTGTTTGCTGGTATATTTAGGCATATAATTTATGTGGAGTTAATGCACTTGTCCATCACTCTTAAGAACGCAAATGTCCTGGGAAGCTTTGATTTGTTTTTATATATTTTGCCCACCTTTTAGATGACAAAAACTTCAAATTGTGATGATCAAAGAAGAAGTTCAACTTGTTTAAAGCTGTTCAGTTTGTGGAGTGTGTAATTCCTTCCTGGTTCCTCTTCCTCTACTCTGGTCATCTCATCTAGTAGCTGTTCAATACATACTGTAGAAGGAAGAACTGTGTAAAGAATGTTTGCAAATCAGTGAGACCTCTTGAGCTCACTCTGGAAGCCTTTAGTGAGATGTTTTCTTTCTCTTTTTCTTCTTCTTTGTCTTTATGAGACTTTATTTTTCCCTCACCAGGAGCCTGAGCAATTATAGTTTAAACCTTACAAAAATGGGGATATTCTTTTATATCAAAGAGCTTCTTGAAGATTTTTCTAACTAAGGAGATCCAGAAACTATATTCTTGTTTTTTGTTTTTGTTTTTGTTTTTTGTTGGTCACAGGGATCAGCTCTTCAGCTCAGGCTACTGCTCTACCACTTGAGCCATACCACCACTTCCCCAGAGATTATATTCTAAGGTGTTAATATCATGGCCCTTTGGAGTTAAAAACTATCTGTAACAGTCCTACCACGTAATTAATCTTTACTTCAAGATCTTGAGCCTTAGTACTACTGCATTTGGTTAAAGGTAGAGTTTGAGTGTTCATGTGTTGTGTGTGTGTGTGTGTGTGTGTGTGTGTGTGTGTGTGTGTGTGTGTGTGTGTGTGTGATGAGAGAGAGAGAGAGAGAGAGAAAGAGAGAGAGAGAGAGACAGACAGACAGACAGACAGACAGACTGAGCTATATAGAGACAAGGAGACAGAAGAAAGAGAATGTGTATATACACATTGAAAATGTATTTGCAACTCTGTTCAACTGAGTTGTATCATGATAAAGAATGGTTAGAGAAAGGGTAATAGTAGAGTAGACATTCATTAAACCCTCAATATATGTTTGACATATACAAAAATATATGGAAGGAAAGCAGAAAATTATTTCTATCCCTTTGAGAATTAAATTAACATATGCCACAGAAGAAGAAAACATACAACTTCATTCAATTTAGATTTTACATGGTATTGGATCTTCATGAGAACATGATCCTAGAGACAGAGTTAAACAGTTACCTACTATTAGACCAAAGAACAGTAAACTGTGAGTACAGAGAGGAATTTAGATGGTTAACAGTGATTTTTCTCAGACTCTTTGTGTATGTATGCTGGTACTAGTATTGCTGTCCCTTGGCTTTTTCACTAAAAGCTACCACTCTACTACTTGATCCATAGCTCCATTTCTGGCTTTTTGTGACTAATTAGAGATAAAGAGTCTCACTAATTTTCCTGCCCAGGCTGACTAAATTCAGACTATGGTCTTCATATTTTAGCCTCCTGAGTCTCTATAATTGCAGGTATGAGTCATCAATGTTTGACTCTGCTTGATAAAAATGTCAATTTTTTTGTATAAGAAGATATTTCATGTGGCATTCACATGGGAATTTATCACTTGTGTCTAAGATATTAAAGGAAGATCAGGGATCTTCTTGTACATTCTGATTGTTTGTCTTCATGTAGGCAGCACAGTCTTTAAACTCAGGACCAGAGGAGCTCTCTCACTCCTCTCTTTCTTCTGTCTACCCACCGATCTGTCTACTTGGCTATTCATTCTTTAAGAATCTTTAAACAAACTGTCTGATGGTACAATAGGAAGTCTGGGGAAACTACCAAAGAAGAGATTTCTTCCCCCAGAGCCTGAGACAGAGTTTTCTTCTCAAATTTTGCATAGACAAAAAAAAAAGCCATGCAAGTTCAGTATCCCCAGGTCCAAAATTCAATATCCAAAATACTGTGACCTCTACATCATGATGCTCAGATTTTTGGATTAAATATTTTCAACTGATAAATCAATGCGAATGTTCCAACATTCCCCAAATTTAGAAATCTAATAAAACCCTTGTTGTCTAGAACATTTCTACCAAGAGATACTCAGGTATTTGAGGTTATCAAGCTGTGGAGAGTTTAATAAGAACCACAAGAATTGTACTGTGTAAACCTGCCTCATTCCTCATGGAGAAGGGATTGGGAAGGCAAAGAAATGAGTTTGGATGAATAGCTCTTTCCTATGTGAGGAAAGAGCTTTTGTGGATGAAATACAATGACAAAGCATAGACACAACCTTATTTCACTTGAAGAGAAAATGACCAATTGAAAATAGAAGTGTTTGAAATGTGTATTAGTTTGTGGAATTCTTGTTTGGGTGAAAAGAGGATGGAATCTACTAAAATGAACAAGGTATGATCTGTATTTAACAGAATCTTTATGATTGGTGGCAGAGGGGAGGTGAGATTTCTTGTAACATGTACCATTAGAAACTTGTAAGCTAACGAGCTTTACAACGTCGGTGCGGGGGGGGGGGGGAAGGGGGGGAAGGGGAAGGATTGGGATTGGGATTGGGGGGGAGGGGGGAGGCTGGGAAGGGATGTGAAGGGTAAACAAAGGAGGAGGCTGCAATGCTTGGTAAGAAATGTACACATTATCCTGCCCATGTAACTCCTCTGTACAGTATGTTCACAAATAAAATAAAATTAAATTTAAAAAAAAAGAAACTTGTAAGCTGTGCAGTGGTGTCTTACTCCTGTAATCAGAGCTTCTCAAAAGGCTGAGATTTGAGAATCACTTTTATCAAAAGCCATTCTGGCTAGGAAAGTTCCTGAGACTCTTATCTCCAATTAGCCACCAAAAAGCTGAAAGTGGAATTGTGGCTTAAATGGTAGAGTGCCAGCCTTATGCTGCAAAGTTAAGGGATGATATCCTGGCCCTGAGTTCAAGCCCCAGTACCAGCACAGAAAAAAAAAAAAGAAAGGATCTTAAACCAAATTCCAGGAGAAACATGATGTAGTAGAATTTTTCAGTCCAAACCACCCTGAGAAAATTTTGACCCTTGCATGGCAACTTCTAAAGCATCAAGGAGGCTATAGAGTGGCTGAGCCCCACATGAAACAAAACTTGGCCTTTTCCCTGAAAGTCAGCATAAATATTTGATAATGTCTGCCTTCCTGTGAAGGGGCTTCTCTAGTATCCCTTAGCAGGATTATTTGTTTTCTTAAGCTTTTCTTTATGTCCTCAAGGCAGATTCTAAAAGCTCTTAAAGTATTTTGATTTTTGAATTCTCACAAACGTATTTTTTTTCCTTTCACAGTAATTCAATATAAAAGGCAATAAAAGTGATATATTCAGAAGTATTCAGGACCTGCTATCAGTGCCACGTGGGAATAAACTACTTTGCCACTTGGCCATCTCATGGGAAAAACGAAGCACAATTCACGTAGAGGAAATACTGTGTGCAGTTTGCCTCTGTTTTGCTTGTATTGTCTGCTCTGCTGAAAGGCAGATTTTTTTTTTTTTTTTTTTTTTTTTTTGCAGATAAAAGCTGCCCTGTCTTGCTGAACTGCTCATCTATTTTACTTAGAAAGAAAAGGCTTTGTCAAAACAGAAGCAAAACCTGAGGTTTGCAGAATACCACCACCCTCCTCCCCCCCCAATAAAACATGTGCATATGTCAAAATATGCTAAGGATATGGGCCAATTTCATGCTCTGGAAAATTATCTAACAAATTTGGTGAAGATTGTGTCTAAGTGAAAAGGACTTACAGGTTTTCAATCATCCTTGTAGGAATGGGTGGTTAGGTGTTGGAGAAGAAGGAGGGCATGGTGCTCTTTCTCTTCTACCTACACTAAGGTGAGAGATTAGAACTCAAACAAGCACACTGTACCGGTTCACACTCTGCCCAAAACCTGTTCCTGTATTCTTGGGTGTTTCAGGCTTCTACAGGCCTCACTTCTAACTTTAAGCAGTTGAGAAAATTCAGCCATTGCAACCTAATTCTTCAAAGAATTCCCATCATGGTTGGAACCCAGTGAGAGTTCTGGATACCAGAGCTGCAAGTTTTGTTAAAATATTCAAATCTAGCACAGACTAACTCCTCACCAATTGAGCGTGTTTGTTAAATTTAGAGCAATAGCTCAATTTCTTCACAACTATTTATTGGCAATTCTTTCTCTGGGAACTAACTTCATGCCTATTTTTATGATAATCTTTACTGAATAAATATGAATTTTTGGCTTATAGAATCAACAAATAATCTCCAGAGAAATTTTCATCTTTATGCAAAATTTTCATCTTTATACAAAAAGATATTTTCCCCCTTTGCTTCAAAAATATACATAGAATGGAAATTCTTAACATCTTTTTGTTTTATGTAGCACTGTTTCCAAAAAATTGCAAGTCTTCACAAAAGAGTGCAGGGAGTAGACATTTAAAATTCTCATTGTGATTGCTAAGGTTTTGTGGAAGTTGTTTGACCGTGTGTATTAACCCATCAGTGGCCATCTACATATGAGAGAATGAAACTGATTTAGTATCTACAGCTGCATGAAAAAAAATAATAGAAAGACTTGCTTTCAACCAAGAGTTAAAAAAGGAAATCTCATTCTCTGCAAACTTTTTCTCAGCAGGTGCAAATAGCTGCAATCAGGTAGGCTTAGGTAAGTGGCAGCTGCTATCTGCCAAGTTGAAAGATCACAAATTCTCAACCCATTTCTGTTTCAATTACATAGACACCAGCTTCAATTTGTGTGTCTATAGGCATGCCTAACTCAGTGATAAGAGTTGGGTCTGGACCCAGAATCCTGTGCAGAGCTGTACTATGAACTTCTTTTTATTACAGTTTCTTTCTTAGTTTCTTTTTGGCCAATCAGGGTTCCTGGGTCATTGTTACAGTCATTAGACTAAGGAAACAGTAGAGATTCTTAGAGAGAGAGAGAGAGAAGTGCAGATGAATAAATCCAGGCTCTGAGATGTCAATGGTGTGACATGTGGTCACATGGTCTACAGACTTTCTAGGATAATTTCTGGCTATAAACTACTGCCCATTTAATAAATGATAAATTGATTAGCATCTGCCTAGAGCATTTTGCTGAACAAATTCTGAAGTTGTATCCAGTATCTAAGTCTAGATACTTAGGGAGATACGGTGCTGTGATTGATCAGCATTGTCTGTCTGTGAAGAAGGTGGGATATAGGGCACGTTAGATTTACTGAATGAGGTTGATTGATAAAAGTAGCTTGGTAGCCATATAATTATTGTGTGAATTATGCGTCTGTCATAACAAAGTGCCTGAAATCTTGAAAGGGTAGGAGAGCTTCACAAAAGAAATGACATTTGGATTTTGTCTTGAAGGATAAGTCACAGTTATTGAGACAAAGGGGAGAGAAAGGAAAGAAGGCATTCCATGAAGAAAGTATAGCTTTGTGAAAGGAACCTGGTATATTAATTTTTAAAAATTAATGGTTATTAATTGCCTGCTATGTACTGGGCAGTAGGCTGGACACTTTTTGTGTTATCTCATTATTTAATTTTCATATTGACTATGATTTTTATAGATGAGGAACCAGAATAAGATGTTTAAGATAATAAGATGTTAATAAGCTGTTTTGCAACAGCTACTAAATAAAGCTGACAGTTTAATTGTTAAGTCTCCAAAGTAACAGATGGAGAAGTATGGAATAAGTTTGGATTTTTTAGATTTGAGTTGGTCTTAGGACATCAAGATTGAGATGTGCATTAAGCTATTAGGTATATGGCACTGATTGATCTGGGGGTGAGAAAAAGTATCAAGGACTTACTTATTGATAACAGACTTAGTGCATATAAGCTTTTGCTTAACAGTAGAGATCTTTCAGCCTTCATGATTCTAGCACAGACATCTTTAAATAATATATTAATATGCTTTATGTTCCAAAGTAGTTCAAAATACTGCCAATGCAATATTAAATCCCATATTGATAGCAGAACTGTTCTACTTAGAAATCCAAGTATTCCTGATACCACACTATTTATTCTTGTCATGAGACCTGTGTTCTGGCAAAACACTGCTTGTGTTTCAGTGAAAGTCTCCTTAATATGTATATATAACTCTGTGAAAGTTGAACTTTGACATGTGAGAGAACAGTTCATATTTCTTAGAGACACACTGGAAGGTGCTATAGTTGATTTTCATGCACTGGGCCATGGGATATGCCTACATGTATGAGATGGTCTAACCCATGTTTTTAAAATGACTTGTTTTCTCATGGGAATAATTTCACCTTCTCATGGGAATAATTTCACCAAAACTAAAAAACAAAGATGGTGTGTGTGTGTGTGTGTGTGTGTGTGTGTGTGTGTGTGTGTGTGTGTGTGTGTGTGTGTGTGTTTTGTGCTGGCTCTGGGGCTTAAACTCAGGTCCTTGCTGCTGTTCCTAAGCTTTTTGCTCAAGTCTAATAATGCTCTACCATTTGAATCACACCTCTACTTCCAGTGTTTTGGTGCTTAATTGAAGATCAGAGCCTCACAGACTTTCTTGCTTGGGCTGGTTTTGAATCTCTGTCTTCAAATCTCAGTTTCCTGAGTATCTAGGATTACAAATGTGAGCCACAAGTACCTGGTTACAAATGCTTTATGTACATTGAGAAACTCTTATGTCTTGAGCAGCTCCAATTCAGTTATCTTGTCTTTATGTGCCTGCGGTTATGAAATATTTGGGATATGAGATGTGGGACAATGTTGAAAGCAATCCAGGCAACCTTCCTGATTCTCTTAGTTCCTTTGAGGTTTGATGCTGCTGCTGCTGCTGGTGGTGATGGTAACTACAACTATGAAAATGATATTCTCATATTTAATTAACATGAAAGATGTTTTTCCATGTTTTTAAATATCAGAGAGTGGAGTGTGTCCAGATCAATATCACACTGCATTCCTTAAGAGATTTCAACATCCAGGCTCAAGTTTGAGAACCGTAGGAGGAAGAACTCAGGAAATCATGGCTTCCATTTTCCAGCTTTGGGATGATCAGCCAGCAAAGCTACTGTGAAACCAAATGTGAAAAATGATGTTGTACAAGAGAAGGACTTGGAGCAATCAGCTCAAAGAATGACAAAGACCTATTTTTAAGATGAACTTGTTAGGATTGGAGAAAAACATAACTTACAATATAACCAGCAACAAATATGGAGGCAAAATGTCATGATAATCTAGGACAGGACAAGTCTGATTGCTTAAGGTTTCTTCTCTTCATATTGGTCTAGTAAGTGAAGAAGAGCAAAAAGTCCTAAAGATGAATAAGGAAGTCACAATGTGGCCCACTGAGGTTTTAATCATGTTATAAAAACAATAAAGTCTGACTAAGCCTGAGGTAGCTCATGAACCAAATGAGGTAACAATTTCAGTACTGTGACAATTTTAGAAGACTCCCACCCTCAGAAACCACTCACTACATGTTCCCTGGAGTGCAGCACTGCTCAAAGGAAGAGTGCTGAGATGGGTCTGTAGAAAGCACCAGATAGCCAAGAGTTATCTGGACCTTGGAACAAGAATATTACCTCTAAATGGGACTTCCAGAGAGCTGTTTGATGAAGTATCAACTCATTGGTCTGATGAGCAGCAACAGGAACAAAATTCTCTTGACTAGAAGAGCATAATATTTTGCTGTTTGGTTGGAAGGGCACAGATGCTGTATAGGTTATATGGGGCTGAACACACTACAGTTGAGTCAGGTGTTAGGTGAAAAAAAAGAGATTTCAACATGCTAAATGTTTAGACAAGATTGGTGGTGTAGCATGTGATCACTTGGGATCAGTACCCATCTGGCACCAAGTTTTAAATACTACTGGTAGTATAAACTTATGTCAAGAACTTGCATGAGTAACTGCTTTGTGGCTCATACTCATACAAAAGGAGAATATTCTTTTTTTTAAATTTTTTAATATTATTTTATTTTATTTGAGAACATACTGTACAGAGGGGCTACAATTACATGGGCAGGATAATGCATACATTTCTTACCAAGCATTGCAGCCTCCTCCTTTGTTTACCCTTCACCTCCCTTCCCAGCCTCCCCCCTCCCCCCACCCAATTATACCCCCCTCCCCCCCCCCACACCGACATTGTAAAGCTGGTTTTGACATGACATTTTGTACTTCTCATTGTTGCAACAGGTCCACCTGAATCCTTAAACGACTTGTTTGTCCCCATCTCCTCCACATGTTATACTGACATCAAATATAGTGAAAGCGGGGGTTACACTGTGGGGGAGGGACATACAAAGCAACAAAGAAATAATCTTATAAATGCATTAGAAACACATGCATGAAAGAAACGAAAACATTAAAATACATATTTAAGGGTTCATTTTCCTAACATCACATTATCTGACCTTTTCCGCTTGACTCATACCTATACTAGATATTGCAAATAAGGGAAACCATGGGACCTATGCTTCTTTGGGCCTGGGAGAATATTCTTTTCCTTTCTTTTCTTGGTGTAATTTTCCGAATGGCAGATTTGAAGCTGGAGTATTCTAACTCACAGTGAATAGTTATTTGATGTTTTAGTTTTCTGCAAAGTTATCTTCTCAGACTCTCTAGCTTATTCCCTTTGTATTTTAAGTAACAGTGAATAACAACTTATGGTGTCTTATAGTTGATGAAATAGTCTAACAATAAAAGGTCACATTTGCTTAGTGCCTTTTTTTTGCCATGCAGTGCCCTAAGGGGTCTTTATATATAATAACTCATTTAAACTTTGCCAATCTTGTCAGATGTATACTATCCTTCTCTCCAACTTCAGGTAATAAGACAGTGTCACAAGAGACTAAGCCAGGTGGTTAAGGTTGTATATGTTGACTTTTTAGGGTACTCTGACTATGAAGTCTATAGGTCAAGCCCAGGTTAAAAAAAAATTCATCCTGAGAAGCATTGGCATGGTACTGTACACTTGCTGAGGGCATAGAAAGGTGCTGCAAATCCCCCTCATCTCAGAAAGGAAGACCATTCTTGACAAAAGGGTAGGATACTTCTGTTATTCACTTCTTTCATGAGATTCAACTTTAAGTGTTACTGTCCTTTGACAAGAGTTGAGTTTCAAAAAGCAGGAAATCTAGACTTTTCAATATATACAACAGAAACTATGTTGCTCTGAGCAGGCCGACTAGTTGATTGCCACTCTGATTTATACGTTCTATCAGGAACTTCAATGGAGTTTCTCAGTGAAAAGTCCCATTTAGCAAATACTCAAGTTTCTCTTATTCTTTATATTTCCCATCATAAACCTCTCCCTCCAGCTTCCTCTCACAATCACATAAATTCCACACAGAAAGGAGGAAAAGAAAAGAATAATTTGTGAGGTTTTATTCCTTAGAGGAAAACACACTTTCCCTAATAACCTTAATATGTAACTTTTCAGATAATTGAGCAATTCTATTTAGAGAACAACAGCTCCTCTGACTTTTCTTACTTAATTTATTCTTTCATTGCTTCCCCAGATATTTACTGTCTCCTATGCTTGAAATAGACACAGTGTTTAGTGCTAACATGAGAGATGTTTCTAAGGTTTTATTCACTTCTTCAAGGAATTCTCAGTAACAATATTTAAGAAAAATATTACCCTCTTATTTTTCCTGTATTCTCCTTTCTCCTTTTCTCTTCCATCCTTTTCTTTCACTCTTTTCTGCCCCGTTCATTCAAACACCAGGACTCAGGAGGAATGAAGAAAGCTTTAGGGATAAAACTATTTCATTGAGTTACTTTGTAAGTTGTAGAGGTGGAGTGGATGGAAAATAGGAGGCAGGAATGAGCACAGTGAACAAAGTCATGGGATCTCTGTAATAAAAGGCAGTTGGAAAATGGTGAAGAGTTCAGCAGGACACAGGGAGTACTGGAAGGTAGAGAAAGGAGAAGAGATCTATTATACATCTTTCTGGTCTTATTTTACTGGTGATAGAGACTCATGTCAAGTGACAGTTTAGAATGTGCTTTAAGAAAAGAGACACTAGCGAGGCACTGGTGGCTCATGCCTATAATCCTAGCTACTCAGGAGGCTGAGATCTGAGGATCACAGTTCAAAGCCAGCCTGGATAGGAAAGTCTGTGAGACTCTTATCTCCAATTAACCATTAGAAAACCAGAAATGGTACTGTGGCTCAAGTGCTCAAAACAACTTGCCTTGAGCTAAAGAGCTTAGGGACCTCACCTAGGCCCAGAGTTTAAGCCCTACGACGGACAAAAAACAAAACAAAACAGAAGACAAACAAAGAGAAAGAGATGCTATATAATGTAAGAGTTTGTAAATAAGGTGCTGCTGGCTAGCTGGTAGACATAGCTACTCAGGGAGCTGAGATCAGAAGATTATAGTTTGAGGTCAACCATGACAGAAAAGTCCACCAGACTACATCTCCAATTAACCAGCAAAAAGCTAGGCTGTAGTCATAAATGAAATGGTAGAGAATTAACCATAAACAAGAAAGCTGAGCAATCATGAGTCTCAAGTCCAAGCCATGGTATTCACTCACACACACACACACACACACACACACACACACACACACACACACACACACATACACAGATGAATGTATAGATTCACATAAAAACAAGAGGTCCTACTTAATGATAGCATTACTCTCATCAGTCACCATCATCATTCTCAGGCCTTGGCCAGGATTTCCTCCTTAATGATGCTAGGACCATCAGAATGTCTGCATCTGTTCTGCTTCTGTTCCATTTTTGTGTCCTGGACTCCTTGACAATGAGTAAGATTCAAAGATACAAACTTATCACTTAACAATGAAATGATTAGAAGCAGGTGTTTGCAAAATACAGGTGCCAATGAAGATTATTAGGTGACTAAGAATGAAAACAAAAGCACTTGGTCTGATTACTTGATAATTTTCCCTGTCTCTGGTTAGTTAGTATCTTAAGAAAATGCTCAGTGAGGGAGGGAGAGAGGAGGAACTTAGAGAAGGTGACAAGTGGGTGGGAGCATGTTTCTTCACATAAGAATAATGGTTTAAAGGAAAAGAAAAATAATCTCAGCACCATCTAACCCAGTTCTTTTCATCATGAGAATTAACCATTTGGATTAAATATCTGTGTGTCAGCCATACCACACCACGAGAATGTAAGAGCCTTCATTCTGCTTCTTCAGCATACATCTCCAAGTTGTATTTCTGAAGAGCTTTGATTTCTTCCTGTACAGAGGGCACATACTGAGGTAATATGATAAATAGGAACAGGCAAAAGGAGATAAACATGTTTTTGTTTATTATTAAACAAAACAAACCCAGTGAAAATTTAGTCATAATCACTTTCATGTGATACCAAAACATGTTTATAGAATAAGTCTGGCCAGAAAAACCTAAAGCTATTCCTTAAGTAAAATAAGAAAATGTACCAGCATATTAAACACTCTAGAGATTTTTCATTATAGTTTTAGTATAGGTGTTAGAAAATCACTGTGACCTATTATATCTTCTGAGAATCTCATAACTACTCAGTAATGTTAACTTTAACTTCTCTATTATGTTTTCATCCTTAGGAAATCTTCCATGGGTAAAAAACTTCCTGAGAGGGGTTGGGAAGGTGGCTCAGTGGTAGAGTGCTTGCCTTGCATATTTG
The DNA here is from genome assembly GCF_024711535.1 of Dipodomys merriami. Classification (NCBI taxonomy): domain Eukaryota; kingdom Metazoa; phylum Chordata; class Mammalia; order Rodentia; family Heteromyidae; genus Dipodomys; species Dipodomys merriami. The sequence goes on from NW_027206290.1 coordinate 6,563,515, forward strand.
AGGCCCTGGGTTCGATTCCTCAGCACCACATAAGCAGGAAAAAAAAAAGCCGGAAGTGGCGCTATGGCTCAAGTGATAGAGTGCTAGCCTTGAGTTGAAGAGCTGAGGGACAGCGCCCAGGCCCAGAGTTTAGCCCCCCCCCCCAAAAAAAAAAAAAACTCCCTGAGAAAATTTCAGCCATTTATGTTTCTCCTTTAGGGCTAGATTTGTGCATGGAAGAATTTGTATAACAACAGCACCCATGAGATCTCTATTGTCCTGATGTTTTGTTTGTTACATTAAAATTTTTTACTTACTATATACATATCTGACATTTTGGAACCTATCCCTATTCTTACAGCAGATTGCAGTGATGAGCATGTCTTATTACTTTTAAATTTTATGGAACTACCAACACCTTTTGCTATTTAAATTTTATTAGAGCACAGCCTCTGGAGTTAGAACATCTGAGTTCAAGTTTCATCTTAATCATTTCCTTAGTCTGAGGTCTTCGGTAATGTGGGAACCTCTGTGGGCACTGTGACTGGCGGCGTGATATTTGACTGGTGTTTGAATGATACCAGTGGAAAACCCTGGTTGTGTGAATGTTTGACATTCTGCAGTAATCCTGTCACCAGACAGGAGGAATTCCCTGTATTTACCTCTCTAACTGATTCCTGGCATCCTGGTTCTGTTACAGAAACTGCCTACCTCAGTACTTCTTGATTTCGTGTTATCTACCCCTTGGCATGTGCCCTTTTATTTTTTCCTTAATTCCCTTAAGCTATCACTCCCTACCCCTTAATGTGAGCCTATAAAAGTAGAGTTTGGGTGTGGGTTAATCTATTCCTCCCTTCATGGTAGTTTTGGATTCTTATTTAATATGAAATTATTAAATATGACATATCACTACTGGGCATTTCTTCATTCATTACCTTGAAATCTGCTGGTTAGAACAGGCAGGGAAAGTTATTCAACTTCTCTATAACTTTCTTTGGTGGGAAAAATGACCCTTATATAGTATGCTATGACTGACAAAACTCATTAAATATTATCTTTTGTAAAGGTAATAATTATTCATGCATTTGTACTCTACTTGGACACAATACTCTAACGAGTTACCCCTAGTAGAGGAAGAAACCCATATCTCTGAAAGCAATAATTGATGCTTTTCATACTAGAAAAGGGAATGCAAGTTTGAGATAGCTCATGAGGTAGCTTGAGCTTTCCCACTTTCCCATCCATCCATAGTCCACCACCTCTAGAATGAACTTTCCACATCTAGGTCTATTCCACATCTAGATCCCTTTTCTTCTACAGGGTGAGGGCAGACTCACAGGGCAGACTTGTGATGTATAGACTTTTCATGATTATGTTCCTTCCTTATACTGTAGCTCTTGTCCTTCCTCCCTGTTTAAAGCCTATTCTTATTTCTTTACAATTTCATCAGCTTCCTAGATTCTCACTTGTGATGAATCATCTCATGTTGATCTTGGTCAACATTCACTAATCTCTCATTGATAATCTCAATGATTCCCTTAGCAACTATACAGTATAAGGTTGCTTTTGATAAGCAACTGCATAGATCCCTTCCATGAGGACATCCCACCTTTTTATTTCTCTCTACCCCACAACAAATAAATGAGATTTCCCCCCAGAGTCCAATATAGTTTAATAAGCAGGATTCAGATCACTGCTTTAACAGATAAAAAACAAATGAAAGTTTTATTTATATACTCTGTGCTTTGCTAATTCATCTGTGTGTAAATGGCTAGAAGTTTTATTGTCTTCAGGGAGATTTAGAGTTGGCCAGTGGCACAAGATAGATATGCATTGATAATATGATTTTTTATGCGGAAGAATTCATATTTGATAAGATCACAAACAACAGGAAGGGATACAACAATGTGTGTGGTAACTGAATAATAATATAATAATAATGTAATACAGTTGGCATTGTATTTTAAATTTATCATTTGATAAATAATGTCATGTAAAGAAAAGTTAACACCTGTTACCCTGGTGCACAGCTACTTCAAGTCATTAAATAATACTATAGAAATATATTTTCTTATATAATATATTATGTAGAAAAAAACATATCTTTATTCTATTATCACTTATGAAAAAGAAAATTCAAAACATTGAACAACCAACTGGATTGATAAAGTCTTTATGGTGAATGACAAATTCTGTGGTAGAAAAACATGCATAAAATTTATGTAGATTGCAAAAATACTGGGTCCAAATCTCTGCAACTGTGTGTTCTTCCCACCTCATGAATTCCCCTTGGTTTCATTTTGAAGTAGGGATGTCTACACTAAAGTCTCATAAATTATATTCCAACTCTAAAGAGCAAGCAATTGGAATGTCACATTTTTGATGCATATTTTCGCAGCACAAAGGGGATTAAATTCTAAATGTCTCAGCTGTTAAAGGTCCCTTTAGATTTGCCCAAAATGAAGAACAAAGAAGGAGAAAGCTTTCCCCACAGCAATTCATCAGATCTATTGGGACACAGTGACATCCTTCCACAGCTTCTATAGATGCATTGCACCAAATAGTTCAAGGGTTTGCAGCTGCTTGGGATATTTGAGAAACAGATTTGTCTGATTCCTATCATGAAATTTTCATGTCCCAATCAGTGTTTACCAATTGGCCAGTACCCATCAAGGATCTCACAATTCCCAATTATATCATAATTGTGCCTGGATTGTGCTCTGCTTTTTCCATCCATTTGATTTAATGTGCCAACTTCTCATCTTTGGAGAAAGACTGTTTATTATGTTTACGTCTGATTTTTTGCAGTGTGAAAAAATATTGAATTATTTTATGGTATAAACTGATGAGTACTTATATTGATTTCTCTAGCTTAATTGTAGTTGTTTGAAGAGATTCTGACTCCTATATAAAGGCAGCAGTGTACACTTCCACAGACAGAACACAGATATCTCAGGCCAAATCGCCTAATTTTGAGGGTTTCTGGACTTAAAACTGCTACTAGAACATGGCCATTCAGAAGGAATTTATTGATGGAAAAAATCAGACAACTGGAAACAAAGTATTGTGGTACATGTCAATTTCAAATATACTAAAATAATGCATTTTCAGTTGATTAGAAAATGAATAATATTTTAGAATTATAAGATGTGGCATTGCATCCATTTGTCCTTTCATTACCCTAATGTATAGTAGATAGGACTGATAATTACATCTCACTTAATGCATTTGTGCTTATTAGTTTTGGTTTTATGATTTGAAATCTTGTCTACCAGCCTCTCCTACTGTATAGAGTCTATGTAGTCTTCTTACCAAATAAAGGTTTCTGGTCAAATTACAACTGTCAAGTTGCTATTCCTCTGCCATTCCCTTCTGCTCACTATCTCCTCGCTATCTCATTCTTTAGGACTCCACTTCAATCCCATTACCCCAGACAAGCATTTCCACAAATGTCCCTCCCGTAACTCCCAGACCTGCGCTTTCTCTGGGCTCCCAAAGCACCTTGTGCATAGTCCCCTTTACTTTATATGACACACAGTACCGGTGGTGTTTGATTTTTTCACCTTCCGCCTCCTCCTCCTCCTCCTCCTCCTCCTCCTCCTCCTCCTCCTCCTCCTCCTCCTCCTCCTCCTCCTCCTCCTCCTCCTCCTCCTCCTCCTCCTCCTCCTCCTCCTCCTCCTCCTCCTCCTCCTCCTCCTCCTCCTCCTCCTCCTCCTCCTCCTCCTCCTCCTCCTCCTCCTCCCCCTCCTCCTCCTCCTCCTCCTCCTCCTCCTCCTCCTCCCCCTCCCCCTCCTCCTCCTCCTCCTTTAGTTGTCTAGCATTTATACTTATGTTTCTGTTTCTCTTTCTATACAGAATATGGTCTCAATGAACAATTTCAACTTAAAGTTGTGAAAACATCCATGATGAACATGCACAGTAGTACTTTTCTAACACAGAGATGTTATATGATGGATAGACTTCAAAGTGTCTCATCCAAGGTTTGCTTTGCAGTTGCTGAAGGTCAAGGTCAGGCTCTGACAGAAGTGACTTCCCAGAGAAGCACATGTGTGTTCAGTTTCCTTGTCTTTGCCATCTGGAGCACAGCATGTCCTTCCAGTTTTACCTTTTCTAGTAAAATTTCAGGGTGATTTTATGTTGGCACTATGAGAATACTTTCATGCTGAACAAGAATACAGCAACACAGAAAGGGTAAGAGTCAGGTTGAGACAACGTGACAGAAGTTAGACTGAGGTCTGAGCTATAAAAGGATACCTCCGCCCAGTGTGAATTCAATTCCAGGTGGAGTGCCGAGAGGTGGGTGCTGGGATTCACTCTCAGTTATTGCTCTTCCACCCTCTCTGCACTCAGGACTTGGTTCCTTTTGATAGACATAGGAGGCAGACATGGATTACCAGCGAGTAGGCTTTTAAGACTGTGATTTTGTTTTGTTTTGAAGTTTCTCTCAAAATGGTTGGTTTAGTTTCTTCTCATGTATGCATTATGTATGTGTTGCTGCTTGTGATCAGAAGATTCAGAAAGGCCCTCTGTGCCTTTGTCCCTCAACCTGCAGCCAATGCAGTGCAGTTCAGCAGCTAAGAGAAAGAACAGAGTCACGCTGTGCTCTGGAATAGGCAAAAGCAAAGATTCCATCTGGTTCTCCTTCAAAGCATGCTGCTGCTTTGTATCCAGCTACAGTATGCTGACCAAAAAAAAGTGAAAAGGTTCTTACTTGTTTACTTAATGGGTGACTGGCCTCTTTGCTTTTATTTAGCCATCTGTTCTGGTCTATGTCCTTTTAAACTTGTAAGATCCATCACCTCATTTAAGCTGTTACCTTGACACACTGCAATGTTGTGGACATAATGATTCCACAGAGGAGCAAATTAAAATGGTTTTTCATGATTAGAAGGTTAAATGAGGTAAGGCTGTGGTAGTTAGTGGTGAGATAAGGGGTTTTGAGGAGGCAGAGCTCAAGGGACTTTTAGGTGATTAGAAAATTACACTGGCTAGACAGAGGAATGTGAGTTTTACAAATTACAGGAACTGAGCAAGAATGAAGACTTTCTTTTAGGGGTCTGACTTGTGGGAGCTGATTGTGCTGCTTGGGCAGGGCTGTGACCCTTGGGCCCAGGGAGGATGTTGGGCCATGTTTGGGTTTCTTTTCCTCCTTGGGAGATTCAGTGAGGAGAAAATTCAAGCGGATTCCCCCTGAAAATGGCCAGCTCAAAACATAACACTGATACAAAAATATGCAGTTATTCTCAGAAAGTTATTTGGCTTTCCTTAATTAAGTTTAAAGAGTAATCACAGCTCAAGCTCAACTTCATAATGGAATAGTTCGCTCTGTCGACCCTGCGCTTTACAGGAGAGTTTTTCCTAAGGTCTATCTTTTGCTCTTTCTTTTTACTTTTACCTTGATCTAGATCTTACTGACCTACGAAGCCAAGGCTTCATTTTCTTTTTTTTTTTAATATTATTTTATTTTATTTGAGAACATACTGTACAGAGGGGCTACAATTACATGGGCAGGATAATTTCTTTGGGTCATCAAGAGATGCCTGTTTTCACCCCTCTGGTTTCTCCCGATATGATCAAATATTATTGCCATTTCTTAGGCCCCAAGTCTCTGAAGGTCATGTCTGCCATGTTTGTTCCAAAAAGAAAATGAATGAATAGAAAAGAAACTTTTGGCTTTTCCTCATCTGGAAAATTATACATACTTCTTAGTTTGGTATCTGAAAGAGTCCATCATAGTGCTAACATGATCATTTGTGTTTCTAGACTTTTCTCTTTTATGCTGCACTGCAAGACAAATTATTCTGTGTCTATGGAAGACCCCTTGCTTTCTTATCCTCATGCCTGTGTTCTCTGTCTGGAAAGTTCAGCTCACACATCCCTACTAATTAAAAATTGTGCATTTTGTTAAGAGAAATCTGTTTCATCTCTGCTCTCTCCTATTCCAATCAGATGCAGTTGTTACAGCTTTCATTCCATGGTAGCATATATAGGGGAAGATTCTTACATTGTTCAGCATGAAATGACTCCTTTAGCATTTCTTTTTACCAGCCTGGGGCTTGAACTCAGGGCCTGGGCGCCGTTTTTTTTTTTTTTTTTTCTCAAGGCTAGCACTTTACCACTTGAGCCACAGCGCCACTTCTGGCTTTTTCTGTTTATGTGGTGCTAAGGAATAGAACCCAGGGCTTCATGCATGAAAGACAAGCACTTTACCACTAAGCTACCTTCCCAGCCTCTCCTTTAGCATTTTGAATCCAATAAGACAGAAGAGTTTTGGGCCCATAAGGGTGCTATATACAAAAGCACAGAATGATAGAGAAAGTGTCTATAATAATGTGAAAAATCAATTAATCCATCTATGTATCTTTCTGTGCAACTATGTATGAATGAATGTATGTATGTATGTATGTATGTATGTATGTATGTATATATCCATCTATTTGTCTATCCATCCATCCATTTCAATCAAGTGTTTATTGAATGCCTATGGTGTATAAGGTTTGAAGGATTATTCTAAGGACAATGAGATATAGTATATCTGTGATATGATATAGTATAATCCAGTTTTCCATAAATCCATAATCACATAGAAAAAGATCATATAATTATGAAATAAAAAACAAACACACTAGAATTACCTTTAAATATGGAAAAAAGGGGAATTCTCATTTAATATAGTATAAACAGGTTGAGGATGAAAGGATGGTGGAGAAGAGGGAATTGAACCATAGAAAAGGCTTTATCTAAATTTGATTTCATTTGATAAGAGGATGCAGTGAATATAAGGATAAATGGAATGGTGGAAAGAGAAGAGAAGCAGACCAGAAAACTATTCTGCTTGCTCTCAGAGGTCTATCCTGAAAAAGCAGCCTGCTCACCAAATGATTATTTTCGGTTGCCGAGTTAAATATATTAAATGGTGGAATCCTGTGATCCTTATGAAAGAAAAAGGAGAGGACTAAAGGAACCCCTTCTGTGACTGTTCTTATTTAAATTCATTCTTTCTTCTCTTCCTTTTTTTTTTAATGTTTTATAGAGAAAGTCAGTGATTGCAGTAAGCTTTGTAGCGGCATTCCTCTTCCTGCTGGTTGTGCGCCTTGTAAATGAAGTGAATTTCCCATTGCTCCTAAACTGCTTCGGACAGCCTGGTACAAAGTGGATACCATTCTCTTACACATACAGGCGGCCCCTTCGGACTCATTATGGATACATAAATGTGAGGACACAAGAGGTAAGACTTCAAAGGGTTACCTAGCATTTGAGTATCTATGGTAACATGATTTTTTAGGAGCAAGGTGGCTTCTAACTCACTGCCCTTACTTCTTATTTCCTAGAGAGATTCTATGACATCTCTTTTCTTATTCTTAGACACTTAATTGATATACACACTCATCTAAAGTTTGTCGCATCTTCCTACACCAAATCATCCAATTCACTGGCTTCGTATGGAGTTGAGGATGCAATTACCTGTTTTCCTAGGGGTTTGTGGCATAACATACATATCTCTTCATTTAGACACTCTGATCAGCAGTTACCAGCTGGAGAACTGACTGGCTTTATTTCCTGTAGGTCAACTGGTTGGGGACAACTCTTTATAGAGGAACTTCAGAAAAGCATTTGTTCTTTAAAACTCTATAATCCTTAGACCTGGAGCTAGAAAAGGCCAAGCTGATTTTAAAATTTGCAGTAGCTGCAGAGATAATGGGATTTAAAGAATTTCTAAATGTAAAGAGGTTAAAATAATTTAAATCCTATAATCATGAAACTTTAAATCTTTGTAGCTGTTGGTAGCACAGAAAAGGATGGCTATATATTGACAACTAGAAAGTGCATTGTGTGATTGCTTTTTTGGTTGTTGTTGTTTGTCATGGGGCTTGTCACTTTTGTCATCAAACATTTGTGTCCTGAAGTAGAACAACAAATGATGAACCTCACAAAATACATGAAGGACACACAAGTAATTATTAAAATTGTTTTTATTATTCATTTCTGTGGAGTAGATTAAGTGTCAGGCTCATTTCTATAGATGCAAATGCCAGGCCTGTTTGAAGGTGTTGGTACAGGGCAAGCACCAGGCTGTCTGTATGAATGGAGAGTTTCAGGATACAATTTCATTGAAAAGTTATTTTGTAAAGATCCTGGAGGGGAGAGTCAAACACAGAATGCTACCCCTGTTCTGAGAGCAATTCCTAGTTCTCAGAGAGATATTGACAACTAGCTTAGCCTATCCCACTTTGTGAGCAATATCATACCTGAGCAATTGCTTCTAGTTCATTTGACTTTTTGAAAATTGTTCCTGTGTCTGAAGAATTTACAGGCTTTTTATTAGATCATTACAGTTGGGGGTAAAAGGCACCATTAATAACATATAAATTCCTAGGAGTCTTGCCTTATGTTTGTCCTTTAATCATTTTTAAATTAATTTGAAGTGTCTATTGTCTGAATATGTTGAGTGTCGTAATCAATTGATTACCTGTATGAAGATATGTCTCTTAGAGAACAGTTTCTCTCACTCTTCCTTTGTTCCTTTTATTTCTGGCTGCCATTTGATATTCTATAACTCTACAGTACAGTTAATCATTTCACAAGTGCCTGTCACAGCCTGAAAATGAAACATGTGACTAAAGTCTTTCATGAATTGCTCTCATAAGAGAAATTCCACCAAATATCAAACACTTGTAATTTATTTGAATACTTATGAAATATTAAAGGAAAAACTTGCCCAGGGATGTGATTATTTAATTAGTCATATGGAATGTCTTTTAATAGAGTTTTTAACACAATGACTTTACCAAACAGAACATTATTTTTCTTCTGCACAGATTATTTATTGATAGGAAATATGATTCCTGGAAAGAGTTCAGATATAGTATTAGTTCCAACACTTAGTTGCACTTATAAAAGCCCTCCAAGGTAAATTTCTCAACCTCTGGGTCTCAATTTTATTGTGTCCAATATTCAGATGGGAGTATCAACTTCATAGTTGCTTAAGTGACTTAAAAAGAACAAAGGGCATAAAGTGCTTGACTCTAAACTGATTGTCACTGAATGAGTTTCTTTTGCTTCCCTACCATGTATACACCACTATGGTATGAAGAGATTGAAATGTATGACTCATTCCAGAATACTGAATTCCAAATGCTAGAATTTACATTCAAATCTTAACCATCCTGGACTCAGGACAATAAGCATGCAAAGAGCTGCTAAAACACATTAGTTATTAGTGCTTTGCAAGCTAAAACCACTATGAGAAAAGTAAATTAAACTACAGAGAAATATCACCATGCATTAAATACCAGAAGGGAAAAAATTTAAGAAGTTTGGTAATACCTAGTGTTGGTGAGGATACAGAACCACAAGAATTCTTGTATACTAGTAGAAACAGTATAAAGTGGATAAAGGATGTAATTATCACAGATCTGGGTTTAAGGCAGCATTGTTTCTCCCTATTGAGATCAAGGCAATTTTAAGTAAAAGAAATTAGCTTCAGACTAGGTTTTTTGTTTTGTTTTTGTACTTTCCTATTATGGACTAAGTGATGTTATTTTTTTTTTCTTGTATGACCTGGTGTGAAGACATAGCTCGAAGCTTACTGTCTGTACTCATTTACATTTTCTGTTGAGAAAGAGAATCAAGTTTTGACGATCCAAAGAATGAGACAACCAGATCTTTCTAGGTCAGTAGGAGTGTCAGATTCTTCCCAAGATCTGATAAGAAAACCATAACATGCCAGAGCTGAGGTGCTGAAAGGGATTCTGGTATTGGAGAAGGGTTCCTGGTCACATGGGTGCCAGAGAGGTGTGAAGCGAGAAGCGTGGGCTGTCCAGAACACAGAATAGCAGTGATGCATAGGACTGTGCTTTTAATGGCTTAAGAATTTAATGAAGCTAAAGCATGGCTAATTTTAAAATGGGGACATTGGATAGTCTAAAGTAGATTAAGTAAGAATAGCATTGATCACTGTGATAGACAGGTCACACTTGCCTAATTAAACATACACATCACATATTGATGTTGCAATAGAATTTCCAAAATTGTGGTTATAGGAACAATTAAGGAATGGAGCTGACATTCTTGGCAATGAAAGCACACACTGTACAGATTCAAATGAATGTACACATGTAACTAAGGCTGACTTGAATGGTTTTTCTATATTTGGGAATATAGGCTTTGGATTTCGTATAGGCATAGTGAGAGCAATTATAAGCAAATTTGTGTTGCCCAAATTTCAAACTGATCAATTTAATTGTTAATTAAAATCTGAATATCCTCATTTGTGTAATCATAAAGCGAAAGAAATTTCAACTATGCAATTGCTTTAGAAAAGAAACAACTAAATTAACATATAATAAAGATTACTTATTCAACATGTGCATATTGGATTCATCCTTTTAAAGATAATTTATTGTTTTTCTAAATACACAAGACATATATTCGTTGAGTTGAAAAGAGATGATTATGTTTTTATTCTGTTTGTAAAGTAGTAGCTCTCAATCAATGGGCAAATCTCAGGGCAGTGAAGTGTTGAAGGAGTGGGTCAGATAGCCCTTTGGGAATGGAAGGACCACAGAAGCTTTTGTCCAAGAGAGGAGACATATGCTAAGGAGAAAGATTTATATGTGACAGAAAGTAAATGTAGAGTTGGGAAAAGACCCAAAGTTAAGCCAGAATATACATAGTACCTTTTCCTTCAACTAATGTGTATGCTAGAAATCAGGTTGCCTCACATCTTGTAGATCCAGTTCCAGTTCTTAAGTTTCATTTCCTTGGATTTTTTTTTTTTTTTTTTTTTTTTTTGTCTGTCGTGGGTCTTGAACTCTGGGCCTGCACTGTCCCTGAGCTCTTCAGCTAAAGGCTAGGGCTCTGTCACTTGAGCCACGGTGCCACTTCTGGTTTTCTGGTGTTAAATTGGAGATAAGAGTCTCATAGACTTTCCTGCCCGGGATGGCTTTGAACCATGATCCTTAGACTTCAGCCCCCTGAATAGCTAGGATTACAGGCTTGAGCCACCAGTGCCCAATCATTTCTCTATCTTTTATTGGTGACAGCAGCTTAACATCTGTATGGGCAGGGACAACTTACATATTTTCTAAACTTCATTTTTTTCTTTTGTTTAAAAAATTAATTTTATTGTCAAGAAGATGTACAGAAGGGTGACAGTTACATATATAAGGTAGTGAGTACATTTTCTGTTGAACTTGTTACCGCCTCCTCATTTTTTCCCACTTTCTCCCTCCTTTCCCCCACTCCCAAGTTGTATAGTTCATTTCCAACATATTATCTTGTGAGTTGTTGTATTGGTTTGTTGTATCTGTTGTATTGGTTTGCCCTTTGTCCTTTGTTTCACCATTTTATTGTTCCCCTTCTCTTCCCTAATTCAGATAAATATATATACAATACCCAGGTTACCAAATCAAATACAGTGACAACAGGGGATAAACCACACAAAAGAAAAAAGAAATCACATATTACATTTCATTCTACTTCTGTGACTCATTTTCTGGGTGACTACCTAGCCGTGGACTGTTCTGGGTTAGTCACTTCCAATAAACCTCTATTCTATGCACCCCTCATGACCTTTGACCAAGGAGTTTCTGAGGCACTGCCTCAAGACCTAACTTTCAGAGGCATGGGTATATGTAGGACCATCTGATCAGAATTAAATTTTCTCTGGGATATACAAAGTACTCAGAAAATACATTCATTACATAATTATGACCTAAGCTATGAATGGCATCTATAGAAAGGAAAAGAACACACTCACACACCTGCAAGACAGTAATACATATATACACATCCTGAGCCCAGTCATTTTTGAAGTCAGCAAACCCTAAATTGTGGTTTGTCTGTATAAGCTTAATTCCTTTATCGCCCCAATTTGTCATTTTTGAACATTCGTCACTTACAACCTAAAGAGTCCTAGTTAATACACTGTATTCATTTTACAACAACCACTACCACCAAAATTCATTAAACACATTTGTACCTGAGGATGAGGGCCATGTTCCAAACCGATCCTTTCAAATCTGCTGGGACACTAGCTGAGAACTAATATTTACCAGTTGGCTTAGGGATGACCAGGAATCACTGCTGTCTACCTTTCTGCTTAGGAATATGTTGCTTAGTAAACTAGCTTATCCTTTCAATATGAATAAGGTCATAGTTTCCCAAGGTCACAAAGCCAGAAAATGGCTGGATAAGCCTGACTGCTTCCTGAATTTCTAGCCATAGTCAGTTTATAAATCATATAGTTTTAATATAATTATCAGGTGAAATTTTCTCTATTGCTATGAGGCACTGGCAATCAAAAGGGATTAATTTCTACTTTACATCTCACATCTGCTATTGATGAAAGATCCATTATTATCATAGTTTTTAATGTAGTAATTGTTTCCCTATGAGTATATAAGGGAATTTTACTCATTACAGAATCTCACATAGAAAAATGCTCATTTGCCAACTGCCATGTTGACACATTTGAAAGGGGCCTATTAGGGATCTAGATATCAAATCACTTCAATTGTGAAAAGCAAACAAAGTTCTTTTCTCATATATACTTTGACTAGAAGGTCCTGGTATTGGTTTTTTTTTTCTTTCTCAAGCTGATAAGTTGGCAGAATAATTAGTAAAGAATATTTTTCAAATAACACTATTAGCCATGAATATCAATTACCAAATATTTAATAAGTACTAACTCTGTTCCAGTTAGATTGCTAAAAACTTTACAAAAGCATTAAAACTGGGATTCACCAAGGAAATGTCTAAGGTGGACTCTCTTCCGGTATCTTTAGGAAGGTAAAAGGGGGCACAGAAATGAAGGGAAAAAGGGTGGACAGCAGTGGTACTCACTACACACTATGTTGAAAATGAACTATTCAACTTGTGGGTTAGCATAGGAGAGGAAAACTGGGAGAGAGTGAAGGAAGGGTGACATTGTCCAAAAAGGAAATGTACTCTTTACCTGACATTTGTAACTGTAACCCCTCTGTACCTCATCTGTATAAAAATAATAAAAAGAAATGGAAATGCTTGAAACATTATGTGAAATGAAATGTCAGCCCCAGAGAAACAAAGGATGCATGTTTTACCTTAAATCTGGAAGATAGATTTAGCTTATAAACTTATAAATAAATATATTGGGTGGTATGCAAGTATATACAAATGTATTAACTGACATATGGTAGATTCAAGGGAGAACGCAAATAATGTTAATTCCTTAGAAAGGCAAAGCCAACATTCAGCAAAATAGAACACCAAGTAGATACTTGAAAGGGGTGGGGTGGGGTCAAGGGGAAATAGGTAGACAAAGAGGAAAAGAAGGGTACAATATAGTGAAGAATCCAATGTATATCCCGCAAGATTAAGAAGAGTAAAGGAAAAAAAAAAGAAGAGTAAAGGAAGTGGTAGGTAAAGGAGGGATGGATAAGAATTTTGAAAGGGGTGGCATTAATCAAGATATATTGTACTCATAAGCTTCTTTGTTAAATGACAACTCCTTTGTACATGTACTTAAAGATAAAAAATGAATTAACTGGAAAAAATAAATATGGAAAAAATGATAATGAACTTTCAAATAATTCCAATTAGACAATTATATTCAGTGTCAGTGTCTGGAAGATAATTTATCATTAAGTATATCACATCAAGTTGTGATTTTTCATTTTTAAGAGAAAGCCCTATTAAATATTACTCATAAAAGAAAAAATCACTAGTGAATCTTAGCAAAGTACTATATAGCCACTATATCAAATATTATCTAATGAAGCATGGAAAATGTATCTGATTAGGGAGCCCTTTGACTAATAGACATTTTCCAGGTGCTCTGATTTGGCTATTCGAATGTCCCCCCAAAGACTCATATATTAAAGATTTCATCTCCAGTGTGGTGCTATTGAAAGGTCTTGACCTTTATGGAGTGTGGCCTACTGAGAAGTAATTATGTCATTGAGGCATGCTTTTCATGGAGATTGTGAGACCTAAATCCTTTCCTCCTTCTCTTTTTCTTCTTGGTCATGAATGAGTAGTTTGCTCTTGCATGCACTCCCACCATGATATGTAATCTCACCACAGTCCTAAAATAATTGGTCTGCCCAATGTGGAGCACTGATCATGTCACTAAAGAGATCAATTCACCATCTCCCATAAAAGTCATTTCATTGCTGTGGGGAATAATGTTCCAATTAAACAATTGTATTCAGTCTGGAAAAAATTGCCATGATGTAGATGATATCCAATTGTGATTTCTCATTTTTCAGAGTGGGTTATAGAAAGGATTACTTAGAAAAGAACCTCTAAAGCTGTGGGCCAGAATAAATATTTTCTTTTTATAGGTTAATTATATTAGACATCTCATTATAGTAATGCAAAGCTGACTAATACACCAAGTATTTACTGAATAGATTATTGACCTAAAATGAAATTGAGTTCTGGGCCTGACAATAGCATAGGCTAAGATCCCCTGACAATCCTCCTGCTGACTATACTAGGTTATACTAGATAATATAGGAAACATTAGTGAATACCCAGCTGGCCTAAGTAGAAAGGAGGAAAATCCTTTTGTACTAGAAGCATAGCAAAGAAAGCAAAGCATATACACAGATGCTGTGGCTTCCTGGGGCTCTCTCAGGATTAGTAACTGAATAGGCTAGGTAATACTCAACCTTACAAAACAGAACTAAGAACTAAGTCCAAGAGAGACAAAAAGTTAAATCTCACACACAAACGGCAAAACAGCAAAGGGAATCATAAAGAAACTTATTTATGTATTTGGTCTTTGAGTGAAGAAAAACTTATCCCTGGAAATTCAAAATATTAGACCTAATCCCTAGTGGGCTTAGAATTTTAAATCCACTTTTTACATTCTAAGACTCCAGCAAACAGAGTCAACCAAACACTAGTTCCCAGCTAGTGATAAACTAAGGCTAAAGATGTTGAAGACTTCTTTAGAGAGTTTGCACAATCCAAATAAAATTCACCATTTATTATAAAGTGCACAGAGGGACAAATTATTGGGATTATTTACAGTTTGCTACAGAAAATTATACTGTCTCCCTATTCCTTGCTGTAGTATACTGTATACTCACTCCATTGCTTTAAATCTGAAAAATTCTGAATTCTAAAACATATACCTGTCCAAATGACAGAATAAAGGAATATGAGCTTGTATCATAAACTCTAAAATGATTAACAATGAAGAAAAGTAAGATTCTAGCTAAAAGTCTGATTGTCTTGCCAAATAATTTAAATATAATACCTAGTACTGAATACAAAAGTAAATGAATATTAAATAAACAAAAAAATCTGTGTTTAAGTTAGGTGATGACCAATGTGTCTTAACACATATGCCATTTTCTCTTTTAGCCTTTTCTGAGTAAATACTATATTGATTTATATGACATTCCAAGCCCCCAAATTAGTCACTGGCAATGCTAGTAACTATGAGTGTCACATGGGTATAAACGAAGAACCAAAGATTATCTCGATCATTTTTAAATGGTCTCTTGGAGTGGTTTTTAATTTAGGTGTTTGTTAATTCATAAAATCATTAATTTTATGGAATCACACTGACTGAACACACTGCATCATCCAGTACTGTGCCAGATCCCGACTTTTGTCTAAAAATAAATAGCAGTTTTTGTAATGTTAACTGAGTATGAGAGTAATATAAAAAGAGGACTACTCCCCCTTTTCAAATGTACAATTGGAATGAAGATTTAGAGACAATACCTCAGAATTTTAACTGATAGGCTTCAGATTGTGAACTTTAGCTGTCTTTTTATTTAACATGATTTCCATTTTTTCAGTAAACATATTGCACTTATTAATAGAAAAATATTTTTTTAAAGAAATACATATTTGTGAAATATTCTCAGTCTGTTTCTTCCATAAAAATAGAACATGAACTGTCAAGACAAATACATTATTTGGAATACTTTAAAAAGTATTATTCTACTCCTTAAGTGTGAGTTGCTCATAATGACTTTCTTCCAAAGAATAAGATATGGGCAGATGTAAAAGGGGAACACTACCTCACTTAGATGGTCAGGATTAACATCAAAGGTGACAAATTATATTGGTTATAATACACACTTGCCATGATACGATGACAATAGCACTTTATCTCTATGGCCTTCTTGCTCAAAATCCAGAATACTTGACTAGTCATGAGAAAAACACAACCCCCCCCCCCAAAGAAACCCAAATGAGGGACATTGTACAAACCCTAGGCCAATATGCTTCAAAAACAGTAATGTCTTCAAAGACTAGAAGGCAAGGAACCATTGTTGATAATGTTATGAACTGTAATGTATCCTGAAATGGATAACACATAAAGTAATACTTGATCAATAATACAATAATACAATAATCATACAATAATCATACAAATGTAACACACATGCAACTCAGATTCATGAACACATGAGTTTGTGTTGATAGTAGGGGAATTAGGTGTGGGATATAGGATAATTCTCTGTTCTCAATCTAAAACTGATCTAAAATAAAATTTATTTAAAATGTTTTTGGGTTTTTAGCTTTGTATCTGGAAGGATAGAATTACCATAGACTGAGATGGCAAATGGTGACATTGGAAACATTTTGAACTTCATTAGTTCAGCTCCCCAGGAAAAGATTGTATAAGACAAACTTTATTAGTATTTATCATAGTTTTAATTTGCAAGATTAACTACCATAAGTAATTATTTGGAAAAATATTAGTATTCTAGAAAGAATTCCTTCCCTGCTTGATGAAATGCAAGTTTTTCTGGTATTTCCCCAAGAATCCATGTGAAAGTTTGAGCTTTTTAATCTTTCTTGTCGGTCTTTATACAGTACAATAGTTCCTTCTCTTATAATGTAACCCATTTTTTGTAACATATATTATTTCTGAAATTACTTGGATGGAAAGGTACAAGGTAAATAACTTTTGGTGGCTAAGTATGGTATTGCATTTTGCCAAATAACTATTTCTTTAATTAATATTTAGTGGATTGAGAACCCTTATCTATCTTTCAGGTATCTGTTCCCAAAGCTCATATGCCTTCAACATGTTTCCAGAGATTGATAAGAATAATAATGATAATCATAATAATAAAATAACTAATAATGATGAGAGAGTTACAAGCCAACTGACAAGGTGCTTACTGTTTGTCAAATATTGTTATATCACTTTGTAGTTGAGGAAACAGAGACCCAAGGGTACTTAGCTTCTGAATGGAGAAGCTGCTATTTGAACCCTGCCTACAGAATCTCTACTTTCACATCCTGTCTACTATAGTAGAATCCTTTCTCTGCTAAGAAGGACTTGTAAAATATGGAGACAAAGAGAGGAACTGTTGCATATTTTATTTAGGCTACTTACCCTCCCCCCACAAAATATATCTTCCTTGCTAGTTTTTGTATTAATTATTCAGGGGACTATTTCACTGACAACATGTCTCATATATGCTATAGATGGGCAACCAGCCCTTTTCATAATCTCTTAGCAAGGCTCAAATAGGTAACTTTGCTTCCTAGTTTTAGTATGAAAAATTTTATATTATTTCCTGGGTTTCATTCCTTTTCCAAGAACCTTAAGACAGTATTTCCATATAAGAAGTGTGTCATACACTGATGACCATTGGGCTTACAGAATGTTTCTAGTCCTGTATCTGTCAACTGTGAAGAAAGTGAACATTTACCAGCTCAATTTCATCTAGCATCCTAGTTAATACTTATTTGGGGGTGTATCTTAGCTTTACAAAAATAGACATTTTTCTAACAATTATTCTGTCTGTTAAGAGTATTATAGAAGGAATTTGTGGAAATGCAGCATGTGTACTCATTCAAGCAGAATTCTTGTGGCATTTACTAGGACTTCAATAAAGGTTGAACCAGTATTCAGAGATATTATTCTATTTTTTGTGGGTACAAGTTTTATAAATTATATTTATTCGTTTATTTTGATATGCAGAAATGGTATTAATTTTATATATTTTTCTCACATTTGATCACTGTTACACTCCTCTGAATTACTAAGTTTTAGAAATTCCTTTAGCATTGTTTAAGCATGTAATCTCAAATTTTAAGTGAGTCTTTTTCTCATATTTTTTAATATTTATTGCAATGATTATACCTTACCAAACATTGGTTAACCACAGCAGAGAATGTTTAAAGTTGACCTAACCTTAGATGTCTGCTTATATATATGTTATATTGTATATGATTGTATATAATATATTAATTGTAAAGCATATTTGTATATATTATATTTAAAGAATATTTGTAAATGTTATATAGTAATATGGAATATTATATAAAATAACATTGTATAAAATATTACATTATATATTATAGAACAATAATAATGCCTTTAATTATTTTTCTAAAATTATCCATATTTGTGTTGAATATTATCACCTGACTTCTGAGTAATTATTGAAATAACTGTCTACTTTTTCTCACAAAACTTATCAAGGTAGAAATTAATTTACAAGTTGATCACTTTACTTTTTGTATATATGATCAGGGTACTCCAGAGAAATAGAGTGAAAGGGGTGTGTGTGTGTGTGTGTGTGTGTGTGTGTGTGTGTGTGTGTGTGTGTGTGTGTGTGTGTGTGTGTGTGTGTGTGTGTGTGTGTGTGTGTGTGTGTGTGTGTGTGTTATATGATCAGGGTACTCCAGAGAAATAGAGTGAGAGGTGTGTGTGTATGTGTGTGTGTGTGTGTGTGTGTGTGTGTGATATGATCAAGGTACTCCAGAGAAATAGAGTGAGAGGTGTGTATGTATGTGTGTGTGTGTGATGTACATATGTATATATCACATTAATATATGTGTGTGAGTATTCATGAATACTAGAAGAGAAATACAGAGACAGATTTTAAGAACCTTCCCTATTGAAATGTGGACAGCAAGCTGAGTACTGGTGTTTATGCCTGTAATCTTGCCTACTCAGGAGAGTGAGATCTGAGCTATTCTGGGCACACTCATATCTCTAATTAACCACCAAAAAGCCAGAAGTGGAGTTGTGGTCAAGTGTTAGAGTACCTTGAGCAAAAACCTCAGGGACAATGCACAAGCTCAGCAACAGTGCTCAGTTTGAAATCCAGAACTGGTACACACCAAAAATGTGGAGAGCAGTTGAGGTAGTATATGATGGAGGTAGCATCAGTCTGGAAATTCAGAAAGTCTGTACTTTTGAGTCCAAATGCAATAATACAGAATTCTTTTTTTCTCAGAAAGGTTGGGCCTTTGCTCTTTTAGGTCTTTAACTGAATGAGAACAACACACATTATGGAGGGTGGTCCTATTTACTCAATTTCTACCAATTTAAATGTAAATTTCATCTAAAACCATCTTTGGAGACCATCCAGTACAATATTAGATTAAATATCTTGGTGCCATGGCCCAATCTGATTGATATAAAATTAGCTATCACAGTGTATAATTATCTTATTGAATCATTGAATTTGAAATTTTTCTCACATGTACTCTTTGGTCCTTATAGAATTGTTATTTCATGTTGTAGATAAGGAAATTGAAAATAGGACAGGTTATTGTATGATTCACACATATTCCAAGTCACACATACTGCAAGTGGCAGGGCTGAGTTTTGAACCTTGAATCCTGAGCCCTAGGTTTTAGTTATATGACTAAGTTCAGAGAAAGAGCATCCAATGAGATGTCATCCTTTTCTCCAGACCTGTCCTCCATCAGGGTTCAGCTGTCTGTGACTTTAATATGAGATTTGATCTTGATTGTCTTTGTTGAAATGGGGAACTTCATGGATATGAGCATATGAGCTGAAATCTTTGCATTCTGATGGACTTTCAGTTAAGTCTGTTATCTTATTGCAGTTCACAGCTGGACCAAATACAAAAGCATGGCTCTCTTTCTGTATTTTTACTCTATTCTAGCATTATTGTATAATAACCAGAATACCATTCTTGCATCTGGATGATGAGTTGACCTCATAGTTCTTTCTATGTACATTTTTTTAAAGCTATACTTCTGTTTTGAGTTATTTAAGCTGTGCTTCAGAAGCACTGTGGTTGATAACTGTGTTCATCCCTGACTGCACCAAACCTATTAACCTACTATTCTTGTCAATAATATGAATTTTTAGATTTAATACAAGATTAGCTTACCTAATTTAAGGAAGTATTAGGATACCGTAATCAATGCTCTTGATTTTTAAATTGGTGAAAATTGACGTAATTTGTTCAAAATCTACTGAAGATAAAAAAATAAAATGAGGCAAAATTTTATGTGGTGAGCTAGCTTTGTGACAGAAATCTGTTGTGTTTATTTGAATGTCTACTTCAAAGAGACAGCATTGGCTTTGATATTCATGGGAGCCACCTGAATACAACTGACTCCAATCACACTCAGTATCTCCAGAATGTATTTATTTATTTATTTAGTTAATTCATTCATTAGTTAGTTATGTTTTAGTGCATGAACCTGTGGTCAATTTGCTTATTACATTCTCTTAATAATCTGCTTTTAGCAGATTATTTTTTATTTTCTGTACTTAAGAGGCAGAGAATGGAGTCACCTCACATGAGGTCTTTTATCTCTTAAGTGGGTGGTACACCTGTGTCAAAGTTGTTATGTTGATTTAAAAAACACCAGGATATAGTAATATAGTAATATTCAATATCTGAACCTTACTGACATTTCCCCACTAGGTTTTGCTTTTAGCATTGAAGAATACATCTTAAATTCATAATTATGCCTACGAACCTTCTCCCTTCATTGCATGCTGCCCCATAACTATTTTTCTCTGTAAATGATGTTAAATATACAGAAAGCCAATTAGGAGATGTCACTCAGGACTTCTTTCCTTAACTGGTTCTCAAAGTATGTGTGATGTAATGGTCATAGAAAAATCTGAGCAAAATAACGGTATATTCTATATTGGCCATTCAGTTTCTCACTTTCATGTCTTAGTTCAACCTGACAGTTTTCTGTATGCCAGCTTTACATGTGGAAAACAGAATAATTTCTGGCAACCCACTTAACAACAGGTCTTCCATGCTGGTTTGTCTGATTCTTTTGTTAGTATGTGGCTGTATCTTGTGAATTGTTTTGGCTCTTTATATAAGAAATAACAAAAAAGAAAGAAAAAAGAGTTTTCTAAAAAAAGAAATAACAGTTATACATACTTCCTTAGTTCTTTGTGTTAAATAAGTCTGTAGACACATTATCCTATTTAAGAAATAATCTTATGACTTTGACTATGTCATCTTTTTCAACTGAGAACATCAAATAAATGAAGCATTAAGAAGTTAAGTAAATTGTTTTTCTTTCCTTGATGTATGCATTTGTGGTGGGAGGTAAATGAATCACTGAAGCTAAAGGGAATTAGTGAAAGTGCCATTTATCTTCATGTTTTATGAAGATTGCAGACCAAGTTCACCTCATAATTGATTTATCCAAATTGATATAAGGCAAAAATAATTTTAGTCAGCTAACAATCACTCATGTCCATAATCTTGGCTACTTGGGAGGCTGAGAATGGAAGCATCATGGTTCTAGGTTAACCTGGGCAGAAAAGTTTGCAAGATCCTATATAAAAAATGAACAGCATAAAATAGGGTTGGAGTTATAGCTCAAGTGGTAGAAACCCAGCCTAGCAAGATACAAAGACCTAAGTTCAAAATCCAGAATCACTAAGTAATAATAATTATTACAATAATAGTAATGCAATTATAATGACAATAATTATTATTTAACAAGAAAAAATACAAAATGGTATTGCATTTGTAGAATGGTGCAGAAAGATAATTTCATAAATCTGGCTGAGTAGTACTTTCTATGTACAGTATAAATGATTTTAAATCACAATACTATTATACCTAACATCTAGGAGTTTAAAATGAAGAGTGCAAAGATTCCTTTTCCATGATTAACTGAAGTTAGTTTTTACATGCCTCATAGCTATCTTCTATTTTCTAACATCATTTTCTAACATCATCTAACATTTTTCTTAACCCTGTATATTCTTTCGGTCTCAAATTACCGTAGTCTTATACAGTATTTCCTGTGCTAGGCAATTCTTCTAAATGGTTTTAATGGTGCCCCTAACTTCTTGCCACACACTCTTCAGACAATCCAATGTCATAGATTCTATTATTTTCCCATTATTTACAAATAACTTATCCAAGAAAAAAATGAACTTAAATAACTTATTCAAGTTCAGCTGAGCGTGTCACAGTCTCAAAGTCACAGAACAGGTGTTTTGTTCATGAAAATGCTGTAAAATCTCACGATTGCCACTACCCGTAAGCCACCATTGCCACAGGAGCCTCGATGCCATGGCCTTCTGCATTTCAAATCTTTCCTGCCACATTTATGTTACCATCCAAGTAATACACCAGGGGGATTTCATTGTGTCATATGCACACAAGCACACAATTTTCCTTGATCAGAAGGCAGCCTTTCCATCACCCTCCCTCATCCTTTTCCCCTTCCTAAACCAGTTTCAGCAAGCTTCATTGTTCTCCTGTCACAAATGTGTAGAGTATTTTTACCATATTCACCCCTTTTCTTCCTATTCCCTATTCTCATTTGTATCTACTGCCAGGACAGGACCTGTTTTACATTACCAGCATCCATTTTTAAGAATTGTACGATATTTTAAGTGTTCTAGGATTGGATCCCATTGTCAAAACCATAGTGGCTAGAAAGTCTGGGAACTGTAGATGTCAGATTTACAGCCCCTGCTATGCAGGAGAGGCAACTAACTGTAAAGAACGTAAATGTAGATACTGAGTACCAATAGTTGAGGTCTAGCATAGCTGTGATCATGTCTCTAGATTACTGGATTTCCTTTAGAATGAGACCCTGTTAATTTGGTCATTAAGAGCTGTCACTCAGTTATGCAGTGGTATCACCTGACCACTGGAGGGAGATGAGCAACCACATAGATGGATGTCTTGAAAGACTACTTCTTAATGAATAGTAGGAAAAAAGATTAGAAACATAATTGCATGTTTACCATGGTTTATGAACAATTGCTTATGCTATGGAAAATTAATAGAAAGTTAATTCAATAAATGAATGCCTGAAGGGTTAATCTATATGCATTCCTATTTGCAGTAACTCAGTTGATATGCTATCATCCAAATGCTTCTTTAGTCCAGCTCCCTAAGTAATGTTCAAAAAGAATTTTTGCTTCCGTTTCCTGCTCAAATGCTACCTCCTTAGCATTTTTTCTTATCTATAGCTTTATTTTCGAAGTGCTTTGTGATGTATCTACTTAATTACTGCCGTCAAGTTTTCATCTGACCAATCATTTGCTTCAACCCTTGCTTACAGGTTCCCAATGTAATAATAATCCTAGCATGTTAATACTTTCCCTACTTCCTTCAACTGATATAGTCAGAGTTTGCTCTGAAAAGCTTGTGTCTCAGGTGGACCTTCCAAAATGTGTCAACATTCCTTAATAAAGAATAAATATGCATGTAAAAGTAGCCATTTATTTGCCACAGAGAGTGGCAAGGAAGATTTACTAGCTAATAATCACACCGTTTGTCAGTGTATTATGTCTTTCCTGGTTATTCCTCTGTTTTTATGAAGAGAACTTCTTTGAGTGTCTCATGGATTTTTCTCCCTTAAGTGTCCTTTCATAAAGTTTCCTGGAAGATGGATTGGAATACAAGGATTTCAGTTCATGGCATCCTGCTAATCAGCTCAGATTTGTTAAAGTCATTAATGTTATAAATTTCCTTGTACTCACAATTTCTCTTACCCTGAGATAATTTGGTGGTAGTGTCAATGTGAGCAGAACATCTCTCATTGACTTGGTGGTTTTAATGGAACTTACCTAGGTTAATGATGATGGAGATCCCCAAAGGGATTGAGGGACTCACTTCAGATGTCTTTTGGGAGCCAAACTTGCTAGAATGCTTTTCTGGGAGTTTCATCACTAACCTACCAGCAACTGGAGTCTGTATCCCATTAATTCCTCTTTGCTGAAGCATTGAGAGGTGTGATACTTTCTTTATCCAGCCATTCCTTTTTATCTTCTTCTAATTCAGGGAGGGGGTTCAGAAACATTTAGAAATGTTGGGGCTTGGAAAATTGTGAGATTGATTTTCTTACGTTCAGCCCATCATGTTCAGATTGAGATAAGGCACTTAACTTTGCAGAGCTCTGAGTTGCCTTCTATACAACATGGTCGATACCACTTCCTTGGAAAGAAATAAAGTCCTGATGAGTAAGGTTTTTACCATGCAAAGTCTGTGCTAAGTGTTTCAGGGCTAATGGCATTCTATGAGGGAGTGAATAAGTTGGTTACAAGGTTAAAACCCATGCTGTGAATCTTCCATGCAAGGCCCTTGAGAAAGATAACTGCAGACTCTGATATCTGCCTGTCTCTCCGTTTTTGTCTTTTTTTAAAATATCCTTCTGTAATGTGCAATGTTTTGGCCATTCTGATTCACCCCAAATTCTAAAATGTACAGAGTATTTAATATGTTTCTGAATTTTAAAATGTCTACTCATTTTTTACTTTCTAGGTCTTGTCTAACTCTTTTCTAATTGTCTCCATGGAGTACTTTTATTCCTAGTGTAGCCCCTGATTCTAGCATAGCAATTAGACAAATTTGTGCCACTAACAGGCTGCAGAGCTCTCTCTCTGTATATAATTATACGTTCCTGAAAGATCACAACCTTTTTATCTCAAATGCTTTCTTTCATTTCCTTCCTTCACTTTCTGCAACTTCACGCAGAAAATAATACTGAAGCCTGATAGACTAGGAAAAATGAGGTACTGTCAGCTAACAGCAAATACAGGAGATATTCCTTTTTGTACTTATCTTAAGATTAAGGGAACAAAAATCATTTTGGAGGAAATGAAGCAGGATAACTTATGGAAACTGAGGCCTGGTGCAGGCAACTCAGAAATATGGTATCTAAAAACTTAGAAATGCTATCTTTGCTTCAAAGAGAGGCAACTAAATACATTCTTTCCTAAGGGATGCATTTCTCACCCAAGAATTCACAACTGTCTGACAGGATACCCCAAAATCCAGATAGCAGGGTGTCTTGTTGTTTCAAGAATAAGGATCTGTTTCAAAGCTGGGCGCTGGTGGCTCACGCCTGTAATCCTAGCTACTCAGGAGGCTGAGATCTGAGGATCGCGGTTCAAAGCCAGCCCGGGCAGGAGAGACCTTGAGACTCCTATCTCCAATAAACCACCAGAAAACCGGAAGTGGCGCTGTAGCTCAAGTGGTAGAGCGCTCGCCTTGAGCTGAAGAGCTGAGGGACAGCGCCCAGGCCCAGAGTTCAAGCCCCACGACCGACAAAAAAAAAAAAAAAAAAAAGGATCTGTTTCATGACAGGATGCATTCTTAGTTAGAAACACATAATAACACCAGGTGTAGTTAAAGCAAAGACTAAGCACCCAGCTTTGCATAACTTAAGGCCTGACCCCCACTGCCTTTACCCTATAAATACCCAACAGCTCAAGGAGCTGTGTGTCTCTCTGGGTGTCTCCTTGTCTGTGTCTGTGTCTATGTCTTTGTGTCCCTATGAGAGCACCTACACTCTGCTAGAGTGTGCCCCTGCCCTTCTGTTTGTCTGCTTTTTTGTCTGTTTGTGTGTTTCCTTGCTTGTTTACTTAATAAAGCTCTGCCAGGTTTTCTTACCATTCTGACTTGTCCAGAAATTTTTATTCTGCGATCAAAGTCAAGAACCCTAAGAGCTCCTATATTTAAAGAGGAGCTTCACTAAACCTCACTTCTGTCCAGTGACAATACTAATACTAAATACAGTAGTATATAATAAATACGTTAGTATATGTGAATTCCTTTTCTTTCCCTTTTTTTTCTTTTCTTTTCCTTTCCCTTTTCCCCTTGCTCTTTCCTTCTTTTCCCTGTAAACATTTGTAACTAACACTCACAGGTATGCTATAATCTTAAATTGGTATGGAATAAGTCTTTATTCAGATCCTCTGTACACTTGAGTTCACTTTTATTTCTATAACTCAACTAAAAACCATTAACATCTTATAATTGCAATTAAAGCTTTGATAGATATTAACATATTTCCACCATCAGAATAAGAATTTTTCGAATTCCAAGTCAGTGAAAAAAAAATTACCTTTGTTGTCACTCCCCAGAAAATCTGGTTATCCTTGTTTATTCTTTTCACTTATATCTATGTATATACATATAGTGAGATTTCTAAAGCTTTCAATTTAAGTCAAACACAGACATAATCTGATGTAAAATCAGAATGTGGAACCATTAGGCATTAGTATAAGGTTTTAGGCAAGGAAAGAACACACAAGAGGAGGTAAAGGTAAAAAAAGAAAAGTTTATTGGGGTATGCTCCCTGGCAAACTCCCTGGTCAGAATCAGAGAGGTCACACTGATTTAGTTGTAGCAGAGCTTTTATAGGAAGGGTAAAAGCAGCACTTGTAGTGAGCAGGGACTTGTAGCTCATAGTTTGTTTTTGCCAGTTTGAGTAGTCTTAGGCCAGTACACTAGAAGAATGGTTGACTCAGATGGTGTTTTTGGTAGGGATGTGGTCTTTCTGGGCAGCAGCCTGTTTTCCCCACACGGCCTGACATTTTTCTTAGCTGCATACTTTCTCCAGCAACCTGACAATTAGTATCTTTTTCAGTTTTATTTACTTATTTATTTAGTTGTGTGAAGTTATCAGGGATTGCAATCAGTGCCTGTGATCTTGCTCGGATTCTTTACCCATGCCTGGTGCTTTATTGCTTGAGTCATGTTTCCAGTCTGGCTTTTTGCTCATTAATTATAAGTGGAGTATCCCAAACTTTTCTACCCCTGGCTGGTTTTGAATTTTCCTCCTTCAGGTCTTTAACCTCCTGAAGAGCTAGGACATAACTGTGAACTACCTGCACCCAGCCAGATTACTACATCTTGATGAATTAAAAAGATAATATACTTTTCCATCATAGATGATTTCACCTGATGGGGTTACATGTGTTTATTGTATAGTAAATAACACACTCCTCTCTCTTCTTCTAATTTTTTAATTAAAATTTTTTCTCCTTATTATCATTTTAGCAGTCTGGCCTTGACCAACAAAATCAATGTTTATCTCATCTATTATGTTCTAAAGTTGCTGTCTACATGTTTTTATTTTGAACTCATATGGATGTAATCTATGTCAAGGATTATGCAAATTATCCTTTTCTGAGACTTCTCTATACTTCCCCTTTGTGGAAATTATAATATTATATAATAACAAAAAATGCTTCTTGGTTTGGACATTGTTATTTTTTCAGGTTACCCAAATATCCTCCCTGGAGACTATAGTCTTAGAGGAAGTAGAAGATATGAATAAGTGTAAAATATTTGACAAATGAAGTGAAATGACTAATCACATAAGTGAGAATAACCAGTATGCCTTTTAAGAGTCCTCATTGGTATTCATTTAAAATTGGTCATTAGGTTAGTGATCTCCCAAATGACTGATAAGTTACAGAATTTAATCCTTTTATAAATCCACTTGAGTCCATAAAAATAGAATTAAAAATGATTTTTCAATTTTTGACATATGTCCATTAGACTCACATAAAGCATTAGATAAAAAACCCACTAGTTGGCCTTGGCATGAAGGTTTCAGACTCAAGAGGTCCAAGGTCACGCTTAATTTGCAGTTGTCCCTGTGCCCACATATTGTTGGTGCTTTTGGCTCTGAAACAATGATCTGAGAACTACTGATTTTGTGCCTAGTCTCAATCCCAGGAATCAGGATTTTAGAAAGCTTCTGAGTGATTGTAATTCATACACAGTAGTTATGCATATTTGTGATAGTACTGTATCTGTACTAAAGTACTTAACCTGATCATATCCAATCCTCTAATGACTTAACCAGTTTGGTCCAGAGCACTCTGTGTTTTTCCCTATTTGGGAAAATGCCTGAATGTACTTGGCTTTAAAAGATCATATAAGAGTAGAATTCTGTCTGAAGCCTACCTCCATAAAGACCAAGCAAGCAATTAGTTGAAACTTCCACTGTTTTTCTTTTTCACTTACAATTTCCAGTTACCAAACATTGCTCAGCACTCAGTGCCTGCTCAAGTAATGCTTGTTAGATGAATGGGTATGTCTTATGACAAAAACAACAAAATATTCCATCAGACTAGGTTGACTGACCACTTATCTCTATTTATGCATAAATGTTATTAAAATGTTAATTTTATTGATCCAAAAGAGCTCTGTAAAATAGTATTCTTCTTGCTTTCTATTTTCAATTTTTCCACCAGTGTAGACTATGTGGATTTTAGTAAGGGCTCATATTTTTGGAAAGGATAATAAGCAAGTCTGGAGGGCAGGTCACATTCTCAAAGCCTTTCTGACAGGATGCAAAGATTAAAATGTGTGAGTAGGCTGAGAAAGCTGGGAGGAAGCTGTAATTTCTCAATGTGGATTTCCTTAGAGTGCTATTAGCTTACCAAGAGGAACACAGGGTAGATTGCATTTATATGAGGGAAACAAGGGAGATCTCAGTGATCTGGATTCCCTTCCCTCCTTGGCATCTTTCCAATTATTTGTTGGAGTAACAGAATTTTGATTCAAAACATGTTTCTTAGCATTGTCTAGATTCGCAAGGAATAGAATTTCTTGGGATTTTTTTCCCCTAACAATTACCATAGAGTGTCTTACATTTTCTGTGTAGGTGAATTTTATTGTAACAGCACTCTAAACAATTGTGTATCATGGTGTCAACAAGGACTCAGTATCCACTTGTTTCCTTGTTGTGGAGGAAGTCTCAGCATATTGAATGGTTAATTAGTATTGGTTTCTGTTTAATAACTCTGCAATTATTTTTGTGATTTTTAAAATTATCTTTAAGTAGCTATAAAAAGTAGTTGCCACTTAACAAAGCAGATCATGAAAGTATCTTGTGCAGTATATCTTAGTGTCAGCTCGTTCTACGTTCTCACCCATCCCTCCCCTACTTACGCTTTGCCTCACTCTTCTTAATTTTGTGGATATACGCTTAATTCTTGAGGCCCAGAAAGACAAAGAATGCATGTTTCCCTTATATGTGGAAGCTAGATTTAGCTTATAATTTTATAAGCAATCAAGTTGAGTGGTATGCAAGTGCATACAAATATATTTAATTGCAATATGGTACATTCCAGGGAGAACTCAAATAGTGTAATTCCTTAGGAAGGCAAAATTAAAGCTCAGCTAAATGAAAGGCCAAGAAGAAGGTATTTGAAAGGGGTGGAATAGGGTGAAGGGAAAGTGGGTACCCTTGTATTTTTATTTGATCTTGGTTATTACATCAGGGAATGACCATTGCGAGAGTAACCCCATTATAGTGGTGAGGAAACCAAGTCACTAAAAGTTTAAATGAGCTACTGATTTGAAGCCAGCCCAGGTAGGAAAGTCTTGAGATTCTTTTATCTCCAGTTAACCATGAAAAAGCTCAAAGTGGAGCTGTGACTGAAGTGGTAAGCACCAGCCTTGAGGAAAGAAAGGGAAAACAGGATCCATACCACATGCTTAATACCTTGATGATACAGTATATCCCAGTCAGCCCCCTGCTGAGTTTATCCTTAATTGTTTGATTTATCCTTGTTTGATGAGAAAAAATACAGCATGTGCTGGTGGCTTATGACTGTAATCTTAGCTACTTAGGAGGCTGAGATTTGAAGATAGGGGTTTGAAACCAGCCCTAGCAGGGAAGTTTGTGACACTCTTATATCCAATTACCTTTTTTTAAAAAAAGCCTTAAGTGGATCTTCGGCTCAAGTGATAGAAAGCTAGCCTTGAGTTCTTGAATAAAGCACAAGACAGCACCAAGGCCCTGAATTCAAGCCCAGCACTGGCACCAAAAAGAAGAGGAGGAGGAGGAGGAGGAGGAGGAAAAATGAATGGCAAGGTCAAGATCACATACACACACAAAAAGCATTGTGAAAGCGGATTAGGGAATAACATCTCCTGAATCTAAGTATAAACCCCTCCTCCAATTCCCCTGCTTTAACAAGGGATTTCTTGGCTGTTCCCTCTCCTTAGCTATTCCCTCTTCTCTCTGGTCTGTGCTGTCTTTGTGAACAGCAGCTGCATTCACAAGTAGCCAGGGCTTTCTCCAGAGGAGCTAATGTGCTGGCAGAGTGGAGACAAGCTGGGCTCAATTCACAGGACCAAGAGGACATCTGCATTTGTTTTTCAATCCCAGTTATTCAAATAATCTCACTGTGGGAGGGATGACATATCCCTCCTGCAGAGCCCAGCCTCTAATCTCCAGACTTCCCTTTCTCCATTATCTGTCCCCTCCTGTTGCTTAAATAGAGGCCACATTGAGTGCCATTGGATGTGGATCCATCCTTTGTGTGCACCCTCTGGCTGCTGTGTCAGCAACTGGATGCTGGCCCAGGCCCCTCTAGAGTTTGGAGCTGCTAGCCTGGAGGCAAGAGCTCTGCTAAATGTTCCTGCTAATAAATGACAGAAGCTATTGTGCATTTAGATGTTAGAAGAACTGGTGCTGGTGGTTCACGACTGTACTACTAGCTACTCAGAAAACTGAGATGTGAGGATTTGAAGCCAGCCCAGGTAGGAAAGTCTGTGAGATTCTTTTATCTCCAGTTAACCATGAAAAAGCTCAAAGTGGAGCTGTGACTGAAGTGGTAAGCACCAGCCTTGAGGAAAGAAAGGGAAAACATTTGAGTTCAAGCCCCAGACAAGAAAGAAGGAATGCAGAAAGGCAGGAAGGAAGGAAGAAAGGAAGGAGAGGGGGAGAGAGAGAGAGAGAGCAGGAGGGAGGAAGGGAGGAAGAGAGGGAGGAAAGGAGGAAGGGAGGAAGGGAAGGAAGGAAGGAAATTACCACTCTGTTGGCTTTGGAATCTAAGGTAGCTGAGGCAGTGAACAAACTTCCCTTTGTGCAAGAGAATACCAATGGCCTTCCTTCAAGGTTGTCCCACTTGTGAACACAGATCTTTTTGAGCTGTCTAAAGAGTAAAGGGGTCATAAGCAAGTTGTCTTGTACTTGACATCTACAGTGTTGCCTGAGCCACTGTCATTGCTGTTGGTTAGAAATATGGAAATTGAGAGCCAAGTCCATATCTACCTAATCAAAACTCTGCATTTTAACAAGAGTGTGAGGGCCTTTGTTTGTTAGGTAAGCCCCAGCCTAAACAACACTAATGAGATGACTGAGACTTTCAGAGGCTTGGGTGATGCTTGGGGACAGTTGTGTATACTTTTGTAGTCTACGTGGGGTCATGTCTAATGGAGATCTCCCCTTAGATGTGAAGATGGGCTAACATAAACCTTTCTGCCCTGGCCCACCCTCCAGTTTCTAAAGGACTGCATGAACTGGTCAGGCAAGTAATTAGCAACCTCAGAAGCACTGCAAGCTTTCTCCTAGCCGTGCCTGTGCCACATGGTCATCCATAGTGCAGCTACTTACTCTATTGCACCTTACAGTCAGTAAAGCCAACAGCTACCCTGCTTGAGGAAACCACACAGCTAATAGGAGCAGCAGACTGAAAATGATGTTGTGGCTATTAACATTTTATGGGTGGACTGCTTTGCAAAGCTGAGGTAAAGTATTACTCTTTCAGGATTAATATATTTAACAAAATGTCTGCCAGGAGAAGAGGCTTTTGCTGATAAATATAATTCAGCTGCTGATTTATCTAGTAATGGAGACTTAAAATTACAGGAATCAATGTGTATGTGAAAGCAATTGTCATTTGGTTAATTATGTTTTGCCAGCAGGATGAGAACACACATTATGCTTGGTGCAGCCAAATGTATTTCGGCCAGAATCCTGTATTGTAAATGACAGGCACCTAAATGTGGATAAAGACAAAAGACTTCCCAGTGCCAGATTCCTGGATGCTTTGCACCCTGGGACCCATGCATTTAGCATAATAGATCTGCTTTCTCTTCAGACCAGTTTTAATGGATGATTTTTTTTTACCCCAATGGGACATTTATCTGGAGTCATTTAGTTGTAATTGAGGAGAGAAAGGGATAGTATGCAGGGGCCAAAGATGATGCTAATGGTAATAATTCTACAATGGCCATATAACCCTCACCTTTCCCCCAACCAAATACTCTAAATATTTGGCCCAAAATATCAGTAATGTTGAGGTTGAGAAATCCTGTTCTAATGCACTCTTACTTATGAGGTGACACAAAGAAATGGGCTGAGTACATATTCTCTTTATCAATACACAAATTAGATAGATATGAAGGTCATATTTCAGTATACAGGATTCTCTTTGAGGATATGCACAGGATGGAATAAAGATGAGCTCAGAGTAGGAAGGACTAGAGTATTTCTCCTGCTACTGTCATCTGCCTGGAGAAGTTTGGATACTGTCACTGTTAGCATTCAGTCACTGAGGTCATACCCAGCTTCCTTTTTCGTACATTTTGATGGAATAGATAGGAGTTGGAAGCTTGGTTGTGCTCTACTCTCAGGTCTTTTGTTTACTAAATCAATGACCTTGAAAGTCATAATCAAAATAATGGCGTCCACAGCTGCTCATGTTCTAATCTCTGGACCCTACCGATATGATATCTTTCTTAGCAAAGGGAACTTGCAGATGTGATAGTTAAAAAATGAAGATTATCTGGAATTAGTCAAGTGGATCACTCTAAGTGAAAGTTGAAAACAGAAGGGCCCACTGGAGGCTTAAAATAGCTCTCTCCAGAGCCAGGTACCAGTAGTTTACGCCTGTAATCCTAGCTACTCAGGAAGCTGAGCTCTGAGTATCACAATTTGAAGCCAGCCAGTGTAGGAAAGTCTGTGACTGCTATCTCCAACTAAGCTCCAAAATGCCAGAAGTGGAGCTATTGATCAAGTGATACCCTTGAGCAAAAAAGCTCAGGGACAGTGTCCAGGCCCTGAGTTCAAGCCCTAGGATTTGTAATACAAAAGGCTCTTTGTAGAGTGAAGATCATTGAAATCCTTTAACTTATTTGGTCCAGGGGGTTACACCTTGCAAAACAGGTGGGGCTTAGGGTAGTCAGCTTTCCTCTCAAAGGGGCACACCATCCTACGAAAGAAACTACCATGGAATTAGAAGACTTTAGTCTGTGCCAATATAAGATGGCCCCTGTCTGGCCCGCCTTGCCAGCTTCTAGTCTTCCAAGAAAAGCCAAGCTCAGCCAAAGGATAAAATTAAAACATTTGAGATATAGTCCATAAACTACTTTTTTCTAAAGCAGGAGGTCGAATGGCCTAGTTTTATAAAAGGCTGAGAAAATGAAGATGCTGAAAGGCTTCTGTTTTGGAGTAGGTCTTTTCTTGGAAGCCAGGGTGAGGATTTCAGAAGGATCAGAATATGAGTATCCAGATGGCTGTGAAAGTCAAGAACAAGTCTGTCTAAACCCCACCACCATCACCAATAATATTATAGGCTTACCAAGCTCTGCTCTGAGCTTTGTCAGTATACTTGGTACTTCAGTACCAAGCAAGGTCATGATGATGGGTGTGTATTTTAACCTTACTTCTACTGAAAATTCCACTTGTAGGTAAAAGACACTTTTTTCCTAACTTGGCTGTCATGTTAGGCTTTTTTTTCTCACATGAATTTCTCCAAGCTATCTTTTACTATTTAATAAGATACATTAAACACCATTAGAATTATATTCAGGGAAGCTCTTTTAATACTCAGAGTATGAAAGTTAAATGGCCATCTCAAGCTGCTTCAGCCTTTCAGAGAAAGAATTTCCCTTATATGACCTAGACTTTCCTATCAGTTATCTCTGAGCCCTGAGAAGCTATAAGAGGAAAGTAAGGGAAGGCTGAGGAAGATGGGAAATCCCAGATCTGGAGGATGAAAATTAGAAAAGGGGTCAGATCAGCATGGACTGCGATTTCTATGGGAGCTGAATCTGTATCCTAGAAAGCACAGGAAAGTAGTCCAAACCAAAAATAAACCAGGCATGCAGCCAGGATGAGCAGCTAGAAAAATTCTTTGGAACTGTGTTCTGTCAAATACTGGTGTGCCGACAGTTTCCCCTATCCTCAAGGTCAGAATGAATTCCTACCACAGTTCTTTCTTCTTTTCAACATCCACTACAACCCCCTACAGAGTACAGAGTACAGTGAAGACTAATCAAGTCCTTCTATCTTCGAAGTCCTTTGATATTCTTTGATTTTTATTTTCTTAAAGTCTTGAAAGCTTGGTAATACCATGGAATAGTAGGGTTCCCTCTCATTGTATGATAAATGTGCTGGTGGAAAGTCATTGTAAAACAAGTCTGTACCGAGGAATTAAGGCAACTTGAGAATTGCTTCAAATCATGTGCTCATTCATCCATCCATCAAAGGTATGTGGCAGCTGCTGGATATCAAGCATTGAGTTAAATATTGGATGGGGGAATAAATGTAGAAGAGATCCTTTTCTGGATCCCTGGTACTCATATGAAAGGAGACAGGCAAATTTGCAGTTGAATTACAAATTGTCAAGTGTATTATAAAAGAAACAAGAATGCTATTGTGCTATGAAATTATTTATGACTGGGAGCCCAAGGATGAAAAAAACCAACTTTAGATAAAATTGCAGGGAAGGACTTCCTAACTTTAATCTGAGACCTGGTCGACGAGACAGAGCCGAGTGTATCATTACAGGTCAGAAATGGGAACAATTTTCACTCTGGTTATTCTGGGAAGATAAGAAAGCATGTTTTCAAAGGGAGGTTTTGATTTACAGAGTCACATGGTCTAAAGAGGAAAGTTTTCTTTTATGCTTCTGAAGAGAACTTTCTGATTTCTTGTCTCCCTGTCTTATTTTATCTGTCTTATTTTTTTCTCCCTACCCGTGACTAGAATCTGGATACTCTTCTAATTAACTTGTACATCCAGTTAATTTTTTATATTCTGTATTTGTCCACTTGTTTTATATAACACTGGAGTCAGGGTAACTAATTTAAAGGGCTTCCTTGGCTGACAATTCTGGTTGCTGGAAGGTCCATGCAACATAGTCCAGCATCCTGATACAACACAGCAAAGAAACAGAAACGAAATGTGCTTCTTGCACAAAGGGCAAGTTCATAGGATGACTTTGTTTCATAAAATGTGGCCATTCAAGAACCAACTTACACCATGAAACCAGCCTTAGTCCTTCCCTGGCTAGTGCTCATGTGACCTAACCACTTTCTCTAGAAATTTCCTCTTGAAATCTACTATCTAAACAGTACCAGACTTCCAGCATGTGAACCTTTGGGGAACACATGCAAACTACATTCATCTATACCACAGCAGACTACCATTAGAATGAGAGCTTGCCAACAGGATGGTTTTATATGTTTTGCTGATGATGATTAGGTCTCAGTGCTAGAAGAAAAACTGGCATATAATAGGTGCTTAGTGAATGCATTCTACTTTAATAAACTATTTCATGTATTCCAGAAGAGGAATAGAAAGAAATAGAAAGGATTTTGAAAATTACCAGCTCTGAAATAATATACATGTGTTACAGAGTTGTTAGATTTGAATAGAGTATCCATAAAGGTGATCTTCAAACTGGTGTACAAATAGGATTGAGTCAATATCACTCTGATGGTTCCATGTCTTCTTTTTATTTTAGTTTATTCATTTTATTTTGATTTTGCTTTTTTAATTTAAATTTGATTGTAAAGGTGATGTACAGATACATAGGTAAGATAATGAGTACATTCCCTTTTGAGCAGTGTTACCCCTTTCTCATTTTCTCTCTTTTTCTCCTTCTGACCCCTATTCCCCTCAAGTTATAATGTTCATTTTCAACATAGTATCTCATATCACTGTTGAATTGGTTTACCCTTTGTCCTTCTTTTCTGCAAATCAGATAAACTTATATAGAAGACAAAGGGTACAGAAATAAAAAACAGTGACAAGAAGGAATAAACCAAAGGGGGAAAAAGAAACAAAGAAGAAAGAACTGCAAACAGCACAATAAAAAAAAAAACAAAACAAAAAAACAAAAAAAACCCCTCTTGTTTCCATTTCTTGTAGTTCATTTTGCTAAGCGTCATTTTATATGGCCATATGTACACAGCTATTGAGCCACTGTGATCCTCTCCTAAGAACATTCTCTTGTGTTCTCACTGAGCGCTGCTTAAAGTGCTGTTTAATTAATCATGTCCAAGTGTAATTATTTGTCTTTTACTATCCATTGGATTAACTTGTAGACTGATCTCTTTTTAGGCTCTTCTTGTGTGGAGGATGAGGTATAAAACACTGAGTTAGGAAGATAATGTTTAGTGTTTTTGAATCCCCCTATTTGGGGTTCCCCAGTCTCTTTTAGTACTGTGTAACAACCTTCCATATCCACACACCACACTAGCTCTCCTTTCTTCATCCACATTAAGTTCTTCTGTCATGATAATCGCAGGGTCTTGGCTATGGCTTATAAGGAAAAGCTGGCTAATTGTAGCCAAGGTATGCTAAATGCCTAGCTTTATTGCCAATCATTGCTCCTGTGTAAGTGCAAGTGTGTGCAGTGAGAAGAGACCCCCAACATCCTGCTCATAAGCTTGCTCCTTCTCTCCTGGGCAAGAGGAGACACTGGTTTTGATTTAAAGCTTTCTTTTAGGGGCTGGAAAGGTGGCTCAGTGGTAGAGTGCTTGCCTTGCATGCATGAGGCCCTGGCACCAAAAAGCCAGAAGTGGCGCTGTGGCTCAAGTGGTAGAGTGCTAGCCTTAAGCTGAAGAGCTGAGGGACAGCACCCAGATGCAGAGTTCAGGCCCCACGACTGACAAACAACAACAACAACAACCACCAAAGGAAAAAAAAAAAACAAAGGAGGAGGCAAGAATGTTTGATAAGAAATGTACTTATTACCTTGCTCGTGTAATTGTAACCCCTCTGTACAGTATTTTCACAATAAGAAATCTTATTAAAAAATTTTAAAAAGCTTTCTTTTTAAATTATTTTTCCTAGGAGGTGTTACAAAAGAATGGAATTGTAGAGAAGGAAGGCGAAATCAGGGTAAAGAATAGAGGTGAAGAAAGAATAGAAAGTAAAGAAAAAAAGTACAAAAGAAAACCAACAGGACAGGGAATGAATGACAGAATAGGAGGAATAGAGGCAATGGGTAAACAAAGCCTATTAGATATTGGCTTAGCGTTGAGCCATCGAGGAGAAGTTAAAAGTCTGTCAAAAGTCTGTTAAAAGTCTGTCTATTATGGTATAGCAGCTGTACTTTACTACTGTATTTTAAATAATAAAAGAAATATACAATAACATTAACCAAACACCATGCTAAGACTGTTGTATATATGATCTCCTCTGAATGTTCATTTCATTGAAAGCAATTCTATTCAGTTCTATGCTCAAAAATCTTTCAATTATGCGTCACTTTACTGAGACTAAAAGCTAACATACTTTCTTGAAATTTGTCCCAAAACATCACCTTCACTTTCATCTCAGATAATAGCTCTTCCCTCTCTCCCTCTTTCTCTCTCTCCCTCCCTCTCTCCCTCTCTCTCACTCGCTCTCACATTCACTCTCTTATTCTTGTTCCCTCCATTCCAGTCCTCCTTGTTCCTCTTGATCAAACTAATTGTTCTTCCCTAAGTCACCAAGGCAGAACAACTGATTTGTTTCTTTGCTATGGGACAATTTTCTCCAAAATGCCCTGTCTTGCTTCTGTTAATGGTTCAAGTCCTTCCTTTACTTGCTTAACAAAAGTTCTCCACTGCCATCACTTCTTGCTCCACTTATACCTCTCACTCTACTTGATTTCCTCTATACTACATATCATCAGTTTTCATATATATATATTGGTCATGGGGCCTGAACTCTGGGCCTGGGCGCTGTCCCTCAGCTCTTGAGCTCAAGGCAAGTTGCTCTACCACTTTAGCCACAGCGCCACTTTGGGCTTTTTCTGCTTATGTGGTGCTGAGGAATCAAACCCAGGGCCTCATGCATGCAAGGCAAGCGCTCTACCACTGAGCCACCTTCCCAGCCCTCTTATAATATTTTATGTCAGTAGTTTGCCATTTGCATCTAGAATATGAGTGTAGAAACTACTTAGGTTTCTTCTTGGTTTATAGTGGGCACCATACTTTCTTCACAATAGGCCTTGAAGGGCTAGATCCTATGATACCAAAAATGAATAATTAACCTTGTGTCTGGTAAGTAAAAAATTTGAGGTCATTGAATGGGGGGTGGTAAATCTAGGTCCAATAGAAAGCTTCCATGTCCAGGGACCTTGCTTTTAACAGATGCTAGATGGTCCCTGGGGGGTTCTACATGCTTAGGACAGCAGTCAATGCCTTTCACAAAACACCTCTGTTCATAATCATGGTCCAAGCATGAATAAACCAAGGCTGGAGGAAGAGACAGAAAATATGTCTCCTGATTTTGAGGCAAGAGGAGTTGAAATATATGGTAAAAGCTTGGCCTGTATGATTTATTTTAACTGTGCTTGGAACTAGAATTGTTGCTATGCTAATTCTTAAATTTGAGAACTTGACAAAGTTATCTTGAAGGTTCATAGAAGTTCATGAAACTCTATTTGACTTCGAAGTCCATTTCCTGGCTTATGTAAGGGTTCAAAGATTACGTAAGAAATAACTTATTACAATCATTACAAAGTTTAGTCCATATATGAATAGAAATTTTTATCTATTCATATGTTATTATTCTCTCAAGAAAGGCATGTGAGCAATGCCCGATGGTCATGTCTATAATCCTATCAATTTAAGAAACCAAGTTTGCAAGGATTGAGCCCAACCTATCAAAAAGTACATGAGATTCAGATCTAACCAATAATTGCTGGGCATAGTGGTACATACCTATCATCCCTGCAACATAGGAAGTATAATGGATTGTGGCCCAGGCTGGCCTAGGGAAACAGCTAGACTGTATTTGAAAAATAATGAAAGCAAAATGTGTTGGAAGCATAGCTCAAGTGGTGGAGCACCTGCTTCATAAGTGCAAGATCCCGAGTTAAAAAAAATTAGCTACAATTTGGAAATAAGGCATATCACACCAGAGCATTAGCTAGCTAGCCCTCCTCACTCAGACAATGTAATTGTGTTTGGCATAATATTTATTACAGATCACTCTCTGGGCACTGAAATGCTGATATTAGCATGCAGAAAACTAGTAAGATGCAAATCATTACTGTCTAGTACAACGTAAGTGATTTCTAACAATGTTGAAGAAAATCACAAATGTTAGGATTTTAGTGCTATTTATATCATTAAGCAGTTCTGGATATTTAAATTTAAAATTTTATTACTACTATCTTTTTTTCCATTCACTCATTCACCTATCCATCTACCTATATCTACCTATTATGTCAGTTTCTAGAAATCTGTCAAATCTGATGTATTGTCTTCTTTCCTTTTAAATGATTTTAATATACATTTGACATATTCCCCTTAAGTATTAAATAATTTATTTAAAACATATATACCTACCTATCTATCTATTTATCTACCTATCTATCATCTGTTTTCTTTGTAAAACCACAGGGAATAGAATAGAGAACAGGA
The DNA here is from genome assembly GCF_024711535.1 of Dipodomys merriami. NCBI lineage: Eukaryota > Metazoa > Chordata > Mammalia > Rodentia > Heteromyidae > Dipodomys > Dipodomys merriami. The sequence continues at coordinate 6,602,910 of NW_027206290.1, forward strand.
TGGAAAAGAAAAAATATTAAATTTATCTAACCTATCATTATTGGTGAGCCAGACCACATACCTAGATCTTCCATCAGCTGTTACTGCTAATTCAGTTGGCTACTTATCATTGACTGTTCTTTTGCTTTCAACATGCACAAGGGGTATATTGTACTGCAGTAGGTGAGAGCCATGGCTCTCGTATCCATATACCTGGGTTCTTTTTTTTTCTTGCTCTGCGATCCAAGACAAGTTTCTTAGCCATATCAACAAAATAATACTGTGAGAAGTGAATGAAATAATGTAACACATTTGAATTGCATCCTAATAACCCTATTGTAAGTTACAAACAAATTAAAAATGAATTTATTGTTCTGAATTTGTTTATAAATTTTATTATGACTATGAATTTTCAGATTAAAGATGTTTATGGACTTCAGATAAAATAATCACACAATTAGCCATCTAAAAACTGAAAAGGGAACTGTGACTCAAAGTTGTGGAGTGCTTTCCTTGAGAAAAAAGTGCTATGGGACACCACCTAGGTCCTAAGTTCAAGCCCTATGTCCAACAACAGCAACAACAAAATCCATTGCTAATTGTTTAAAAACATTGGTTTAAAAATATTGGTTAAGAAACAATAAATAGCAATTATTTACCAATGTTCACCCTATGAGGACTAAAACTCTTCAAATGTTAGATCCTTTTGCTCAAATGACCTAGAAGGTCATTAAATTGTATATATACAAAAAGTTTACATATACTAGATGCCAAAGAAAGAAAGTTAATTAATGGTGCTCATTCACTTGTTCCATTATTTATAACACAAGCCATTTCTTATACCCCTCCTCCACTAGATTATGACCTCTGCAAGGCCGCAGTCCTGACAAGGTGCTTGACAACTGATGGGCCATCAGCCACAACTCTTTCGTCTGGCATCCCAACAAAAATACACACAATATACCTAGCTTAACAAACATCATAGATTTCTGTAATCTACTTTATGTATGCTCAGAGTACTGACATTAGCCTAAGTTAGGCAAAGTCATGTAACAAATCCTATTTTTTTTTGGGGGGGGGTCCGGTCGTGGGGCCTGAACTTTGGGCCTGGGCGCTGTCCCTCAGCTCTTCAGCTCAAGGCTAGCGCTCTACCACTTGAGCCACAGCGCCACTTCCGGCTTTTTTCTTTTTGCTTATGTGGTGCTGAGGAATCGAACCCAGGGCCTCGAGCATGCAAGGCAAGCGCTCTACCACTGAGCCACCTTCCCAGCCCCACAAATCCTATTTTTAATAAATGTTGAACATCTCAATATAATTTGTTAAATACTGTATTAAAATGCAAAAGAGGATTGCTTTTACACCATTGTAAAATCAAACAGCTTTAAGTAAAACCAATATAAGTGGGAGACTTCGTGGTATATGGTCTACATTGTTATGATTTAGGTGTGCTTTTTATTTTGGGAACTTAATAATAAAAATGGAACTTGGCAAATCTATTGATAATATTTGATTTTAGTACTCTCTCTGAAAACCTTAACAATCTTTTTCCTGTGTTTTTTTAGAAGTTCATCACCTTGAGAAGCCCTGAAAGTGTTTAATGAAGAGTATTTTGTTTTTAGAGAACTCTAAAAATTAAAATATCTCATGAAGCATGTGTTTGAAAAATGACCTCCCTTGTTTATTTTTGAACATTCTGTACTGTGTTGTTGGTGGTAACATTGTTTTGCAGTGATCATTGTATTCTATAGTTTTATTGTCTTGTGCTTTTTTCTAAAACTATCGATTTCCTGGAAAGTCTAATTCAGTGTGTGAGACCACCTATGATTTTTGTACACTTACAAATTTGGAAGTATCTCTTCCAGCAACATGTGCATTCTAACTTCTTTTGCTCATGAGAACTGATGTAGGAAAGGCAGCTGAGCAGAAGTTGGCAACCTTTCAGAAGTACTCTGCCAAGTCTCTATTTATTCACTTTAATTTGAAGTTTTCCGTGCCTCTCTTCCAAACCACCAGAGGCAGAAACTTCTCAAGACAAAGCAAAGCTACAAAAATTGAAATTATCATTGTGTGATAGATTTCATATTTTTTCTTTCCGGAAAACCAAGAAATTTGAAAGGCCAGTTGTATGCACCCCAGGCAGATGGTCATGTATGTGGAAGGGAAAATGGGATGGAAGGCAAATGGATGTTCTGAAACTTCTTGAAGCTTTTCTATGTAACATTTGTTTATTCTTGCATACATGCCTATGCACATGTGCATGAGTACACTTAGTAAACCAGTGTGGATGTCAGCCTTTCCCATTATGGTATTACACAAAAAACTATTTTGAAGAATAAGTTAAACAATGTATTCACTGTACGTACCATAGTTCTTGGCTTGTAGTAATTCAAGCCATTAGTTTTCATCTTATTTGATAAAAAATAAAACACTGGGCATTTAGATAGGCACATGACATTTTAATTTCTTTGTTCACCCTTTAAGGTTCAGAAAAAAACTAGCACCATCAAAATTATTTACAAAATAAAAAATGCACATAGTAAAGAATCTAATAGTGCAGAGGAATTGGAAAAGGCAGCAATTTCTCCTGGCGCTTCGTTTTTATCCTAGTAGTAGTCTCCAGAGCCTTAATATTTTTATACAAATTAAATTCTTGCAATACTTACATTAAATGATACAAGAAGCATTGGGGGAGGCATCTTTCACTGGGCTCTCCTAAGGAAATTCTCTGCTAGTCTCCTCTAAATTCACCTTGGGCAGATGTACACTTCCCTCTCATCCTTTGTCAGGTGGGATTCTTATAAATGTCCAGATTGTTGCATGCCAGATCTGTTTTTAGGAGCTGAGTTGTTATGGGGGCATTGTCTGCCCCGACCCTTCTGCACTGCTTTTCAATCATGTGTAGATGGCTTCCTTTGTATTTCTTCAGGATAGCTTCATGGTCCGTTCATTTGTTGTCCCTCTTACTGTTCTGAATTCTCTAAGAGAAGAAAGCATGGAAGTTTCTTGGTTTGTCTCTTTGAATTATTGTCTCCCATTGGATGTGGATGCTGAACAGGAAAATACCTCCCAGGTTACAAGTGACACACAAGATCTGCAATGAGATGCACAGAGAACTAGACTAATATTTCAAGGGAAGTCCATCTTGCTATACAGTAGTCTCCTTAGTCAAAAAGGATGTGTTTCCAAGAGATTTTGTCTTTCTTGCTGTTCTTGTTAAGGTACTTAGTGACTTTTTTGTTTCTGTGTATGTTCTTCCCCCATGGTATAACCCCTGTTGTCACTGTATTTGATGTGGGTACCCTGCATCTTGTATAAAAAGTTTTCTAATTTGGGGAGAGGAAGGGAAATAACAAAATGCTGAAATAAGGATACAGGATGACCCATTGTAACAACGAGATGTACAAGACACTATGTTGAAAACGAACTTTACAACTTTGCTAGGGGAGGGAGGAGTCGGGGAGATGGAGAGGAAAGGGATGGGAGGGGAAAAACAAAGGAGGGGGTAGCAATGCTTGATAGGAAATGGACTCATTACCTTGTTCATGTAACTGTAACCCCTCTGTACAGTATCTTTTTAATATTATTGTGAAAATACCATACAGAGGGATTACAATTACATGAGCAAGATAATGAGTACATTTCTTATCAAGCATTGTAGCCTCCTCCTTTGTTTCCCATCTTCCCCCGTACCCCCACCGAACCCTCCCCCCCCTTACCAAAGTTGAAAAGTTCGTTTTCGACATAACGACTTGTACGTTTCATTGTTGCAATGGGTCCACCTGTATCCCTATTTAAATGGTTTGTTTTTGCCCTTCCCATCCACAAATTATAACAACACCAAATACAGTGAAAGCAGGGGTTATACCGTGGGGGAGGGATAATAAAAATATATATTAATAAGAGAAGACGTGTTTCAAGTGCCTTGGAGGATGTCTGGGCCTTCAAATGTGTGAACTAACTCCATGCCATGCTTTTTCCTACATGTCCTGCAGTGCAGTCACATTGTGCCAGAGTTTATCATCTTTCCATGTTTTATACACTGATGCTTCCTTTGCACCTATACTCTTGTGCTTTGGGACCATTTCGAAGTGAAACATGGCTTGAACACAAGCATTGTGATACAGGACAAGTGATAGGATGGAGGAGATAGCTAAGTGACTAACAGGGCAGCATATCCAGCTTGGATCCCCTGGACACAGGGATGATTCATATCCTGGTGGAACAGAGCCAGGTGATGAGGTTATACCACACTACTCAGAATGGAATATAATTTAAACTGCGAATCATTTATCTCTGGAATTTTTCATTTAATAATTTTGGACAGCTGTTGAACATGAATAACTGAATCTGGAATATGAAATCACAGATAAGAAAAGACTGCCCTATTTCCTTATTTTCTGAGGATCACAGTTCAAAGCCAACCCAGGCAGGAAAGACCATGAGACTCTTATCACCAATAAACCACCAGAAAACTGGAAGTGGCGCTGTGGCTCAAGTGGTAGAGCACTAGCCTTGAGATGAAGAGCTGAGGGACAGTGCCCAGGCCCAGGGTTCAAGCCCCATGACCAACCCCCAAAAAAGAATTTATAATTTTTATTAGGAAAGAATTTAAGTGCAATGTATATGAATATTTTTTACTGGTGTATTTATGCCATTCTATATGTAATATCTATTCTAAAAAGTTATTATGAGTAAATGGCAGGAATGTAAAATAAGTCCTGCAGGGGTGGAGGGGAGTTCTTAACAGTGGGAGTGGGGATTGTGAATATATCCCACATACTTTACATTTGTGTCTGAAAATAGAACAATGAAACCCATTAAAGTTGTTTTAAGAAGAGGGAAGTGAGGATGAAGGACTGTGCCAAAGGGGTGACTCTAATCAGGCTATATTGTTCACATATATGGAAAATATTGCCGTAAAATCCCTCTGTACAATTAACCTATGTTAATAAAAATGCTTCAAAAATTAAAACTAAAAAAAGTTATGTCCTCAGTAGATTTTCAATTTAGCAAAAATATACATATATAGGAATATAAAAAATAGGTAAGTAAATGTATCAAATGTTAATAACTTGTAAATCTAAGTACAAGGGATATGCATGTATGATCTTTTATTCATGTCACTTTCCTATTGGCTTATATTTTTCCAAAATAAAGGTTGAAGAAAAAAACACCTAATCATTTTCAAAATCCAGATTTTTAAAACAAGTTTAACAAATCTAAATGTAATCAAGCTTATATCTTCCTCACAAGATCTACTAACTACTAGGTTCAAAAGAATCATCATTATTAAAATCAACATCATCAGTACTGGAGACATCAGTATCATCTGTAATTTGGGTAAATGCTTGAATCATATCCTAGATTTTTAAACTAAGATAGATATTTTTAAAAAGTATTTTCTAGCTTCTTGGATAAACTTTTTATTTTACTAACTCTGACATGGATTAAAAATTATGATACTGTCTTATCATCTGAAAAATGAAACATTAGTATATACACTATTACAGAGACCGAGAGTTGTGAAGGAAACTAGGTTACCAGAAGGTTCCTAGGCATTATTATTCTGACAAATGATGCTACTATTTTCAGTGCACCTTAATTTCCTGATACATTTTCACTTTCATAATTCAAAGGATTTGCAGCCTTGCAGTCGTCTGTCACTCTTCAGTCATATGACCAAGAAAGTGTTAAAAGTAAGCATAAAAGTTCAGAGAGTTACTTAGTGTCGAGAAACCAGGCCAAGTTTTGTCATATATCTCAAAAATTAATCATTATTCCCTGAGATTCTAATTTGTAGATTTTATTTAGGATAGACATTAACATTTATTAACTTTTTCAAGCTTGGCATGTTGGTTTAACAAAATGCATAACTTGATGTTAAGCTTTTATTATAAAAAGTTTTTTCAAAAGAAATGTGTGAGTTTAAGTTTTGAAAGTATTTCAGTGATAACACTTCTAATTTCTGTCATGATTCCCAAATTCATGATGCAGTATTTACTATTACTTTTGACTCAGCCTTGAGTCAATTTTTAAGATTTGCATATCCCTAGATTAACTCCTTATATGATTTAAAAATTTCTTAGTATAAAGCATACAGTTACCTATGATACAACTGTTTTCCCTGCTACATGTATGTTTTAATATTAGTTCTATAACTCCTAATCTGCATTTTTAATTTTTCTGTTAAATATTCTGTTTGTTCATATTGTTTATTTTTCAGATAACAAGATTAGAATCATAGATTGTCAGTTTTATCTTTATATTTTCTGTTACAGAATTAGTGATGAATAAGATAATCTTACCAGTATGCCTGGGATACTCTGATACATGCTTCCTACTCCAACAATTACCTTTCTCTCCTCAAAAAATATGTCAGCTAGATAAAAAAAAAAGTAGTTTGCCTTTCTAATGATGAGTGAATTGTCCAATTTCACCTAAGCTGAGAAACTGTCTATAATTATAATGCATGTTCTTCCATCCAAGGTGATACCATAAACGTAAAGGTGTGGAAATTAATTTTCAGAGGATTGAGATGGTGTGTGACCAAAGGTCTTTGATATTATAATTTATGGCCAGTCAAGAGATCAGAGTACATAAACAGATAGTAGTATCCATAGGTTTATCCAACCATGGTTTCAAAATATTTGAAAAAAATATATCTGTATGAAACATGTACATACTTGCCACTATTTCCTAAACAATAAGTACAGTATAACAAGTACTCGTGTAGCACTTACACTGTGTTAAGGCTTTATGAGTAATCCAGAGATGATTAAAAGTATAGTGCAGAATCTATATAGGTTGTATATGAATACTATACTATTTTATAAAAGGAACCAGAATATCTACAGATTTTTTGATATTCAGTGCCAGTCCTCTGTGATATAAAAATTTAACTGTATGACTCCTCTGTGATATGAAAATTCCATGAGAGTAAAGGTACGAAGAGGGGACAGAAGTCTAAACCACACTCCTTAAAGATGCAGACGTGAATGGAAAGTTAATAAATAATGGTCTAATGTTGTTTGAATGCTGTCATTGTTAAGTTCATTTTTGGGCTTGTTATGGCAAAGAAGTGTAGTTCATGTTTGAACAAGTGTGTGTGTGTGTGTGTGTGTGTGTGTGTGTGTGTGTGTGTGTGTGTGTGTGTGTGTGTGTGTGTGTGTGTGTATCTAGAAATAAAGCCCAAGACCTTGCACATGCCCAGCATTCTCTCTAACAATGAACTATACATCCAGCTCCCAATAGATTGTTGTTTTCATTCTTGAAATTCTCTTGTCAATTTTATTAGTGACATCTACATTTCAATACAGCTGTCTAATCAATGTCCTTGGTTTATTTCACCTTTCAACAACATGTGACCAATTGACTGCCTCCTTATTTTACAGCAGGAATGTTACTTAATGAATTAAGACAGTGAAGTGCTCAGAACAATATTGTTTCTGGAGTCTCATTCTGCCTAACTGGTTCCTTTCTGGCTTGTTGGTTTACCTTTTCACCTCTAGTTCACATCTAACTGTCAAAGTGCTAAAGAGTGGGAACACTCTTTTCTTTATATTTTATTCCTAGGCAACTTCATTCAATTCCATTACTTTCAATATGTTTAACTGTGTAAATCTGGCTGCATTTAAACAAAGGGAAAACTTGAGTAAACCCTCTAGACTTTAACCCATTTTACCTGCTCTGAGTTAACTTTCAGTTATCTCTTCTGCTCATAAATATCCCAAGCCTTGTCTTCAGGGACAGGGATGGGGATGCTTGCCTGTTTATAAATGAACTTTTCTTTGTAAAACTCATCTCACTGAGCAGTATATTGCAGGAAGGGCAAAATGGATTTAGTGTGGTATCACAAAGACCTCTCATGACTTTACGACTTTGTGTATCCCATTGCCTTACTTGACAACTCTGTGTGGAAGTTCATTAGTTACTTTATCATCAATTACATGATCAACACAGAGTTTTCTCTTCACAGTTCTCCTTTCCTCTCTATCTCCATAAATGTTATTCTCTCAATCTACTCTTTCAAACTAGAAAACTAAGATGCATCTTAGAAATTTTTCTGCCTGCCTTTCTCCACATTCCATCCATCAGCATGATGGCTGGTTATATCTCCAAACCTACTTCTCTTGATTTTCCCTGTTCTTCTCTAATCCACAACATCATCAATTTCACTTCCTTTCCTGACTAGTCTCCTGCCTCCACTTTCATCTTCTCGCTCCCATCCATCATCCATTCCCCAGAGAACCACCTAAGAGATCTTTTAAAATTATAAATCAGATTCCACTAAACTCCTTTTCATGGACACTAAGGAGTATTGCTCACACCTTCCCACCAGCTACACTGAAGTCTCAGAACATGAAGCACCAGTTTCTGCCATGGAGTTTCGGGCTGTTTCCTCCACCTGCGTATGTTAAGAACCAGGCTTTAAGTGGCTGTCCATTTTTGTCTAGAAAGTCTCAGCTCATTTGTTACTTCCTCAAAGACACAGTTACTGTCCTCCAGTACCAAAGCTAATGTCAGCAGCTCTCCTCCAAGTGATATTTACTTTGTCTAGCTTATTTATTTATTAATTTTATTTCTGAATCAGAATGTTTCGTTTAGCTACAGCTCCAATTGTATGTTCCCAGCTGCACTTGAGGAGAGACCCTTTCTAGTCTAGGTGGTGAGGATAGGCGAGTAGAAGGGTGGCAGTCAGGCCTCAAAGCTACGACAACCTTGAGCTGTCAGGATGATTCATGCTGTCTCCTATGACTGTGGAGAACCTTGCGAACCCCAGTCCCAAAGTAGCGAAATCATCTCCTTCCAAATTCCCCAGTTTGGTCAGTCATAAGGCAAGCTTTGCCTTCTTTATTGTGGATTCATACCCTGAGGCTGGTCCCAAAGACACAGATGCACTGACACAGACCCCTGACCTCACTGGCCCAACCTACTTCACAAACCCCAAAACTGTGTCTTGAAGAGCCAGGGGAAATGCCCAAGGGTCTCTCAAGAGCATATTCTTATTACCTTGGTATGATTCTTTCTCTTTACCTTGTTTCCAGGCTCTCTTTGAAACACTACCAATACCCAAATGACATCTCTCACTATAGAGGTCATGCTTCAGAAGTGCTATTGAAACTAAGAGTATCAAGCATTTATCCTCCTCCTTCCAGTAGCTATCCTGATCCTACCAGGGCCTCTGCTCTATGTGTCTCAATAACGGTGGCCCCAATGAGGACCACATCCCAGAGCATATAGTCCTTCAGCTCCAAGCTGTACTCTTCAACCCACTCTCTTGACTGTGTGGCTGACACCATCTATCTAATATAATCCTTTAGGTGCCTTTTTTTTTTTGACCTTCCTCCCCTGTGTCTTGGTGAGTCACTTAATGAAGGGGATCAGTTTCTTCCATTTCCATTGCATTCTTCTTCAATACCACCTGTCGCAATGTAGGTATTTGTATGTATGTTTTGTTGCTGTGGACACTAGGATTCATTTTAATAAAGGCAAATGTTGAATGCGAAATCACTCAATGCTTAAGGGTTTGCTGTATTTAGGACATTTTGCTGATTGATGGGTTGGTTGTTCTTAAGATTGAGTAAACCATCAGATTGTATGTGTAAGAAATGTTTTGGAGGAAGTGGTACTGTGGCTCAAGCAGTAGAGCCCTCGCCTTGAGCTGAAGAGCGCAAGGATAGAGCCCAGTCCCAGAGTTCAAGCCCCACAACCACCACCACCAACAACAAAAAAAGGGTTCTAGAAAAGAAATTTTATGGGATTGGTGAGGTATGTATGTAGATAAGTGCTATCATGGGAGAGGTTTCTTTTTTAATTTCCTTCATGTGATTAGATATGCTTTATGAGAACTGCCATAGAACTTACAGGAATGGTGATTTGGGAGAATGTATCTAGGATAGACAATTCTACATTTTGTCTTTATTCAGCTACCAGGCTGATCTGCTGATTTTCTTGACTGTTACTATCTTTTAAAACAAAACATAGAAAACTAAACAAAACTGTTATGATGGGCACTCGCTGAGATAAGAATGGATCATTTAAGAGATTAAAAATACTAAATAATTGAAAATGGTTTTTATATGTAAAGGTTGATGCTGTTGACTTAAACAGAATTTAGGAAGTATCTTTGAATTTGATGTAATGTATTTAGCATCACATCTGGGTGATTAGAATTGCCTATGTTTTAGTGATTTTCAATGCAATCACATAGACTCTTTTTGCTTAAATTCAAAATGATTTCAGATGCATACCCCCCATGGATGAATTTCTTCTCTCAGTGGAGATGCTGGGTTGTCAGATTTTCTTAAAAATGATTCACAAGAAAATCTTCCAAACAGCTTTGAACTAGCGTGTATTCTTTAAAAAAATCTTTATGTTTTTCTTATTAGAGAATATTATGTATTCATCATAAAGAAATATAGTGGAGATTATGTGGATTCCTATAAAGGATAATTTCCATATTAGTTTCCTTTCAGTTATTTTCCTGATGTATGATTGCTTTTTTTTCCACTTTGAGACATACATTGTGATTTCCCTGTGTGATAAAGAGAAGGATCTGCTGGCTCATTTCCTTTTATAGAATGCCACCTTCTCTACCAACCAAGAAAATGTGTATTCTGGATTTTGCTTTGTTTGAAGCAATTTATGCTGGAAGAATTAGAAAATGTAGAATCTATAATATGAAATTTGGCTCACACTGTATCAGGAAAAATAACTTTCCCCACAGCCAGAGAGGAAACTTTACATATCACCCACAGAGCCACTGCTTTGGATGCATATTTCATGATCACGGCTGAGCCTTTTCCAAACTCAGAGTGCTGTATCATTCATTCACTCTGTTAAGCTACGAGATGATTTTTGGCTCTTCTTGCTGGCACGTAGACCTTCTATTACTGATCTGCATGAACCATTTATCAAGTCAAGGGTTTAATTTATCAACGTCAGAGTTTCTTTGTTCTATTTCTCTCTGTTTTGCCTTCCCATATGGCTCTGTCTCATATGTGTATCCTGTTTGGTTTTTTTAAAGATTATTTAGAATGCAATGGTTTACCAAATTTCTTTACACTTTTCCAACAATGTATTATGAAGTGAAATCATATTTTATAGGAAATTATAATAATAAAGTTGACCAGTTTCTAAAACACTACTTTAGCTGTTCTAAGCCAGTTTCTTTACTACTATTTCTGATTCTGTTTTTGCTGGTATCTCCTATCTGTCTAACGGACTTATTGTAACAACTTGAACCAACTTTTATTTCTTTTTCTCCCATCTTCTAGACATTCATTGGCTTGTCATTCTTTGGTTACTTACTTCTGTGTATTTCTTGAGTCTGCCTTCTTTTTGCCTTTGTTTATTGGAGTTAATGTTCCCTGCTGTCATCAAAGAAGCAAGGAATCTGTTTTAGAATTCTTTGGAGGAGATCCAGATATGAAGGCTAAAACAAATTAAGTAGTTAATAATATTGCCTTCCTGCAATACTGACTGTAAGCTCTATCAAGGTTCTGGGGATAAAGAAAAGAATATTAGAGTAATTAAAACAAAGAAAAAGAGAAGAAAACTAATAGAGATTATATTCTACTGTTGGGACAGAATTTCTCATGCCATAGGAGACCTCTGAACCCCCAATTACCTTATCAAGCTGCTTCAAAGAGTCTCAGAGCTAAAATGTACATTTGGAATTCATGAATCTTATCTCTCCATTTCTAATTAATGATACTATAGGCCTTCTATGCACCACAGAGAGAATTCTAGAAGTGATTGCTAATATTTCTCATATCAAACTTACTTCCCAGCTTTTGATTTTTACCTCCAAATATAACAAGAATCTACTTAAACATAAATAATCTTCAAGCATGTATCCTCATATAAAATAATATTACCTCTTGTCTAGACTTCCCACTGGGCTTCCCACATCCACATTCACTTCTTTTAAAATGCTTTCTCACTTATCTATAGTAGCCAAGGCAATTTGATAAAATGCAGATTTTTATTACTTAATTTTCCTAGGTATATTTCTCAGTGGTTGTCTGTACCTTCCCCAATAGCCTTCTAGATGCTGTGGTCCACAGGGGTCAGTCACACCTGGCCAATTCTGCCTCTCACCTCATGCATTCCTCTTCCTCCATCATTTAAGCACACAGGAAAAGCGGCTTCCTTCCCTGCATGCTTTTCCCTTTCATGTCATTCCAGACTTAGATCAACTATACTTCCTTCAGAAAGGAAGTTCTGATCTCTTAGCTTAGGTCAGATCCACTAATCAAATCTCTCCACCTAGCTATGAAACAAGATGCCGTTATAATTTTGCATTTATTTGTGGAATAATAAGAATTTGTCTGATGGTAGAGAAGAGAAAAACGGGGGTTGCAAGAGATAAAACAGGAGAAAATTTGGGAGCAGGACTCTCAAGAACTTGGCCAATTATGTTAAACCACTTCAGACTTTGTCCTGGAGGCAGTGGAAAAACCATTAGATCATTTGAGTAGTAAATAACAAGATTGTAATTTTATTTTGTACATACTGTGGGTTGAACTGTGTCCTCTCAGAATTTGTGTGTTAAAGTTATAATTAAATATATCAAAATATAATTAGTAATCTGAGGTCACAATGGAGTTGAGTGGGCATCGAAACCAAAAATGCAAGTGTATTTTGTAAAATGCCATGTGGCAAGATAGGAATGTACACAAGAGAAATGTAATGTGAAGCTTGGAGTTGTGTTGCAACAGGAAATGGAACTAGCAGAAGCTAGGGGATTCTTAAACAGACACTTTCCCAACGTTTCCAGACCTGGTAGGCTCTGCCAGCAACATTGATCTCTAACTTCTATATGCCAGATCTATTATAAAATATCTCAGGTTACATAAACTATTCAGTTCTGGTACTTTGGTTGAGCAGCCCTCATAAATTAAAATTATAAGGACAATTCTGCATGCAGAGTAGGGAATGGCTTAAAAGTGGGCAGAACTGGTATGGGACTATGAAGATAGGAGATGGGATTGACTGTGGGAAAGATTAGAAAGTAATTTGAAAGAAAAATAGGCTAAATTGAGTGAATGGTTGTGTAGTCTTGAGAAGAGAGTGGCTTGAAAAATGATGAAAGATTTCAAACCCCTTAATTGGTTGCTAACTACCAAATGAACATCTTTAGCTAGAGCTTGTGTCTAGCCTTCCAGATTTTCATACTTGAATGCCAATTCAGCTTCACTTGGATTTTCCATAGACATTTCCATGAGTGTTTCAATAAATAAAGAAGCAAAGTAATCCCTAATAATTGCTAAAGGTTACCATGTAGATGAAAAAGGACACTTAATATGTAATTTCCCCCAAATAGTTATATATTTAAAATGATAGGCTTTTATTCTACTTTAGAAGGAATTTTAAATCAAACAGAACTCCCTCAAATGAGATAGGCTGTCTTGGGAAGTAGATTTTTTGCCTCCGATGTCAGGATCTTAATAAACATAGCCTATGACTTAAGTGTTTTATTCCTTCTTGTTTTCATTCCTGCAGCTGTTTGTTTATAGCTGTTATATTTTTGTTTATATATTTAGCTTTATAAAGATCTCACGACCTTTTCATTTTATGGCAAAATTCTTAAGACCAAGATATGTTAGTTGCCAGCACCTGGAAGCTATAAAGTAGGTGTATGCATAATCACTTAATAACTGCTGCTGTGTTGAAATTAGACAAGTTTGAACTTCAATTTCAAATATTCTCTACCTCAGCTATTTCATTCAATAGTTTAGTAATAAATATGCCTGTCTATTTCCTTGCTTAATAATGAAAATATGTGTTGAGATAAAATATTTCTGCTAGCTAATCAATATGCCTGTTATCAATTATCCATGGGAGTTTATATTGTGCATTAATTTGATTCCACAGTCTGTAATATATGGTGTATTTGTTGTTCAAAGGCATAATTGCTTATGCTCATACATAGTAAGTAGGTTGGGGAATTTGTCTTATAGTATATCTTAGTTATTAATACTGATCGCCAAGAGTTACATTTCAAGTTTAGAACCTTCATGGGCCTTCTGGGAGTGAATGTCTCAATTTCAAGGAAAATTTAAACCTTTCCTTTCATGTACTTCTGTTCATTTAATCCTTCAAAATAGAAGATTTTGTATCTAAGAAGAAAGAATTACAAGCTAATTAATGGACTGAAGGTTTCATGGCCCTCTGATTTCTCTGCAAATGAATGATAAATTAAATGTAAATGAGTCAGAAACATACCTAGTCTTTCATTTAATTGTGGGTAAGAAAATGTAACATAAATGTTACCATTTTAACCATTTTAAGTGCATACTCCAATAATGTTAAGTATGTTCACACAGTTGAACAGAGCCCCAGAACTTTGTATTGCAAATCTGAAACTAAATGTGTGTGTATGTATATATACATATATATGTATATATATATCTATATTATTTAAATAACTCTCCATTCTCACCTTTCCTCCCTCAGGGAAACTATCATTTTCTTTCTGTTTCTATAATAACTTTAGCTGTATCATACATGTGGAATCATTCAACATGTGTTATCTAGTAAATTTTATTTCATTTAATATCCTTAATGGGTCTGAACTTCCCTCTTTGTTAAGGCTGAGTAAGATTTCATTGCATGCATATAACAAACTTTCTTGTCCATTCATCTACCTCTAAATATTTGGATTGTTTCCATATCTTGTCTATTCTTCTTTTCTTTTTAGCTAACTATAATTTGAAAATATATACTTGCTAAGTTGGATTCCTTTCCTATCTTTAGAAGTGAAAGAAGAATGTTTTAATATACTTGGAAAAGTATTTAAAATCTGTCACTTAAAGCTATATTGCTATTCTTTAATAAAATATGGCAATATGCATTCCTTTAGGCAAAATAATATTAAACAATTTTAGATATACTTTTCTTATATTTTTATTACAAGGGGTTACCATTTACTAGATCAATTTATAAGTACAATGCCTCTTGGTTGGTGTCACCCTTTTCATAATTCTCTCCTATCCTTTCCCAACCTCTCCTCTCCATTTTCCTAGTTTCATTGGTAAGTGTTGAATGCATTTGAAGATAAACAGACTACAAGAATGGCTTTTAGCTCTAGAAGGTCAAAAACAAAAAGTTGGACAGCATTATTAAAACAAACCTATTCTTTAAATGAACTCCTCAAAAGTAAATCCCTTTTCCACATTACTGAAGGCAAAACTAGTGCATATTGTAGTGATAGTCCAGATAATTCCAGAAAAGAAGGTGATGTCTGCTTAGAAATTTGCAATGAAAATCAATGCTTTGCCGCATAGATGGGATTTTTTTCCTAAGAACTCACAAGAGCTGAGTGTAAACATAAAAAGAGCTCAGAGAATTCATTTGCAATAATAACAAGAATGATCTTTCATTTTTCCATGTTCTGAAAATTGATAAACAGCCATTTACTGTTTCTCCAATTTTCCAAAAGATTAGGTTCATTAATTTAATGCATGCCTATAGTTGTTTTTTCAACTGTATTGATTCATGTATCAATAGCATGATCTTCCACTTTTACCATCTCTATTCCCTCCCACCAGTCCCTGTATTCTCTTGTTTCGTGGCAATATGTATATGTTAGGTATGAATACTGAATATTGCCAACATCAGTGTTTGAATCGAGTCCTTGTCTTTTCTCAACATCAGATGGCTCCTTCATTTTTAAGTGAAGGAAATGTCAGTGGCTCACATGTGTGATACTTGGAATGCTTGCAGATACTTGGGAGGATGAAATCTGAGGATAATGATTTAAAGTCAAGTTAGCCAGGAAAATCCATGCCTATATCTCCAATTAACCATTAAAAAGCCAGAAGTGGAGGGGTGGCTCAAATGGCAGTGAATGTCCTTGTACAAAAAAGCTAAGGGACAGTGCCTAGACCCTGAGTTCAAGTTCCAGTACCAGCACACACACACACACACACACACACACACACACACACACACACACACACACACACACACACAAATTCACTGATTTTTTTTTTGAATTTCTTGCCTTATGAAATTATCTAAGATATCACAGAACACAAAAGTAAATGTGCAAATATTGAATAATTTTCTTAACAGATTAGGATATTTCATTAAGCTAACCCAGAATTTCTTATACCTATATTACATTTCTTTAAAAATCCATCCATATGTGAATATTCAATTTCATCCCAGTGTAATCTTGTCCAATGACCGTTTTTTGTTTTACTTTCAAGGCCATGAATTTTTGCATTCAAGGCCATGATCTTTATCAAACATGAGTTTGATTGACCCTTCTAATATTCAGTCACTGTTTCTGGCTCTTAATTTAGCTCCAAATCTGAAGTATCTACTATTTATGCAGTTACAAATTTGAGAGCAGATCTTAAGTGACAAAAATGTACAAGTTGATTCTAATTGAGTCTGGAATTTATTGATAAGTCACTGGTGGTATTCCCCATCCAGTATTTATTTTACCAAAGTATTAAATAACAAGAATAAGAACTGGCAAAAAGCCATGGATTTTAGACTTTGAGGAACCTAATCTTTCTCCCATTTTTTAAAACTTATAGCATCGAGAAGTTCTAGATCCTTTCCTGCTTAGTTGAATTCTGTTTGCTCATAGATATGCAAAAAGAACAAAAAGTTCCTATTGAGCAATTACTAAGATGCTGCTGATGTCATATTGTGAAATGAAGAAAGTACTTTCTCTAATGTTTAGACCCTGCCTCCAATCTCCCTGACCTGGCTGAAAATACAAATGATAAAAGCCTAAAATTTTCACATCACCTGAATTCTACCTAACACTTGGAAATCAGTGCTTTGCAGGGCAAATTGGAGTAAACAAATATTCATAGAAACATTCTAAGCTAAATCTCTATAGACTGTAACAGTAGACTAATATTAGATAATGATATTGTAGGACGTCAAGGTGAAACTCAATGGGACAGCAAAATTGGGACAAAGAAATGCTGAAGAAGAAATACTATTCCTGAAAAGAGAACATTTTGGGTGACAAGCTAATTCTTTGATATTAGAGAAATGGAATACCAGAAACATGGCTTTTTTTTTTCATCTCTTATGTTTGTTGATGGGAAACCATGTGGAGCTTTCATTCCATAGTCTAATTCCATCATTATCAAGCTTTTCTTTTTGCAGATAGATAGATAAGTATATGTAAACATCAAAAGGACAAATCTTTCCCCTCAAGGATGGCACAGGAATGTGCCAGATGGCAAGGAAAGAAGTAATATTGAGTAGTGAAAACACTGTCCTTTAAAAACAGGAAGTGGGGATACTCATCTGATTCCTTGTGGGCCAAGGAAATGAATCCTAACAAAGAACAACAGATGGAGGAATTACAAGCGTTTTTGGAGCAGGTTCCATATAGGAATATACACTCCACTTTGAATGGGTTAAAAGTTCAGCGAGCATTTGCTATTATTAAACCCCAAGGTATATTTATATATTATAAATTGCTCTCTGAACCAGATAAATGTCAACTATGATTCCAGTCTAGAATTGTCACAATGGCCAGTTGGAGTGTGCCATCCCCTTTTTAGCCTGTCACTTTAAAAAGCTTTGTGATGCAGCATGTTAAAGAACTTATTCTGTGTGTCGCTGGTAATTTGAGGCTATCAACTAGCATCACTCATGTTCAGCAGCATGCAGTGAGTTAGAGTACTCTAGTACTTCAGATAAAAATATATTCTCCAAATAGGCTCTGTGAAGCATGAATGTAAAAACATGCTAGGAAAATACCTCTTCCTTTCATGGTGCTACAGGGACAATGGCTACAAATCTGACTTGTAAAATACACCGAAAAGCAAACCTGTCAGGTGATTCCTTTTTACTTTATACTACTTTCAACTCCACCTGAATAATGCTGCAGGAAATCCAGAGATAATTCTCACATCCCATTCGACTTGCTCCATGGGGCATCCCAGGGTGGGCAAAGTTTTTCTATAAAATGATCAGTTCATGACTCTTGTGGGCTTTGTAGATTGTACAGCCTCTGTCAGAAATAATTCTGACATCGTCACACAAAATAAGCTTTATATAGACAATTTACAGATGAGTCATAATGGCTGCGTTTCCATAAAACTGAATTTGCAAAATCAGGAAAATCTCAGCAGCTATAGTTTATTGACCCTGCTCTCAACAGTGTTCTCTATCTGGAAGGCCCTCTATCTGGACCTTGGCATTGGGTACTGTCTCCATGGCTGAAGAGATACTCTTTCTTCTTTCTGGATGGCTAGATTTTATTCATTCTTTGGTGCTTAGAAGCACTAACAGAACTTACTTTTAATTTGGTGGTGGTGATACTAGGGTTTGTACTCAAGGCTGCACACTTGCTCGGTAGATACTCTTCACTCCAGTCATATCTCCATCCCTTTTTCTTCAGTTAATTTTAAGATAGCATCTTCCTTATTGCTGAGGATGAACTAGACCACAATTCTCCTATTTATTGGAGGTCCTTCCTCCAATGCTTAGCTTTTTATTGGTTCAGATGAAGTCTCAAAGACTTCACACAACTTACATTAGAGGCCAAGACATAAGTGAAAATATTCAGAGATCACATTAGATATAGGTAATGCTGTTTTTGTATTATGTAGACGCTTCCAAATCCAAAATATGCTTAGCTTTTGAACTTGAGAGATGCGAAAATGTCCTGTGTGACTTGACTTCTTCCAATTTGCAATGTGCAAGCTTTAACACTGATGGGACATTCTTGCTTATATTTTTCATTGTTACAGACTGAAGTAGAGATTTAGCCACAATGAGTGTTTTCCCTAAGACTGAAATCAATTTGTGAATAAAAACAGAGAAGCTAATGCTGTTTACTCCAGTAATGAAGTGGCAGGGCCCAATGATGAAAACTATGAACCCCTTGTGGGACTTCACAATAGACACTCACTTCATTTCTTGAAGAATGAGACACATGGAAAGCCTTTTAGTAGTTCATGTTGCAAATACAAATTAGTAAGATAGTAGTAACTAGTTAACTGATATTAATTGTGATACAGAAACAAGCCACTATGGATCTGAATACATTATTTTCTGATTGCTTTGTGAAAACTGTCTTCATTCCCAACTTGACTGGAAAGAAGCAAATAACTCAATCATCTTCCAATTTAGATGCCTTCACTTATCCTTCCAAACTTCTGCCTTACATTTTCATCTCTAGTGGTTAATTTTTATTTCCTGTATAGGATTATCCCCAAATTAAATCATGTGTGGTTTTTTTTCCCTGACACACGGATAGTGTTTCTTCATAAACTCTTAGATATTAGCATTTTTTTGCAAAGTCACCAAAAGTGGTTTATTTAGGGGCATCTGAAGTCAATGTGGTAACAAATTAAGAAATCTGATTTTTTTGCTTCTATTTTTCTAAGATTATTGGAAATAAGATAAACCATTCAATTTATATTCCCAGAAGGTGATTTTCATGGAAAATAGAACATTGTTTGTATATGAGTATTTTTCTAACAGCAAAGCCATTAGTTTTATTGTGTAATAAATCCATCCATCAATCTGCTCATCCATCCACCATTCACTGTCCATCCCTCCATCCATCCATCCATTTCAAATTTCCAACCACCTTTATCCTGCTTATGTTCCTCTAAACTTGTAGTTTTTCATCTTCAGTTTCATACAACTTGTAAATGTCTTACTATTTCACATAACTTTTAAAGTGTTTAGTGTCTGCCCCACCCTTTCACATGTAATTTTATTAGATCCAAAATATCAGGCCTATGGTTTATCCCCCTGCCCACTACAGAATTTGGCAATTATGATAATAAATGTGAGAAATACTAAATGAATATTTCTTGATAAACAATTATTTAGTATGAGTGTACATTACTTATTCCTAAAGCTCATCTAAAACAAAACATATATAAATCACTGTAAGGAAACCATAGGTTAATAAAGTCACCATCAAATCACATTCTTTTAATGGAATTACTATATATAGGAAGAAGTTGTTTTCATTAAACAAGTACAATGAAATACTATTTCCTCTTCTACCTGCGAGAAAGCCTTCACTGAGGAGTAAGCTAAACACAGAATCAGTGAACAATTTGGAATTGGGAGTTGTGGAAGAAAACCATGATAGGAAAAAAAAATGTAGCAATAGAATTCAATAAGTAGAGATGGCAATTCAGGGTACATAGGTGGTAGGAAAAAAAAACTGGGTCCATTTAGAGGGATCCTGAAAACTTTGAAGGCAGTAATGGACAGTCCAGTGGGAAGAGTATTTGGTTCAGATTATGAAGGATTTTGATGTTACCTTTTGCCAAGGGTGAATTTAAGATTGTTTTGCTCTATTACTCAAACCTCTCCATCTCCACTACACGATAACTTTGAGTGACACTATTTTATGCGTCCTATTTTGGGTTTCAAAGCAGTCACTTGGGCAGCCTAGTTTGCTAGAGCCTGGAAGGAAATTTATATGAAATGCAGATTTAGTCTTTGATCTACATTTTGTAGGTCAACAAGCTCTGTTACTTGGCAGTAATTACAGGGCTCACAAGGATGTTGCTCTTGAATAATTTATCTAATATATTAGCCACAAACAAACTCTCATCACTAAGCATCTCTCTTCCTGTTCCTTCTTTTCCTCAGGGATTCATGAACTGTCCCCGGTTCCTAGAGATTTGTTCAAAGTTGATCTTGAATACAGATTTCTACCTTCATAGATGTTTAACTTGCAGCCACAGAGCTATGAAATACCAGGTTATATTTTCTTCTTCTAGCCTCATTTAGGGAGGACACAAAAAGTGTGTTTCTATGTTGACATGTAAGCCTGTGTGACCCTGTTCTTTCTATAAGTGTCCTTTGGCTCAAAGAAAGCAGAAATGGCAGCTTTCAGATGATAGAAAAAATAAGAGGTCTGTATGGACAGACAGTGTTCATAGCCTTTTTACCAAATAATTATAGTTTGTCTATCTTTGAATTTATTTTTGTTAATTTTGGAAAGTATTGGGGACTGAACTAAAAGGATTGAGAAATGGATGCATTCCTTTTGCTTTCAGTATTTTCTTTAAATAGGGTCTTGTGATTTTACCTCACTGATCTGGAACTGTAATTTTCCACATAAGTAGCTGGAATTACAAGCTCCTGTCACCATATGTGGTTCTTTTTTTTTTAATGAGCAAAACATATATGTATTTATATCTGGGGTAAAATATAATGTTTTACATTTGTATAAAAATACAGCAGCTATTCCAAACAGCCAAAATAGTTTAGAAATTTTCATGAAAACATTTAATTTTGAATCTGTTGTCAGAGATGATCATTTCTTTTCCTTTTCAATTCCTTTTCTCCCAAGTTACTTCTCTTGCCAGTTAATGCCACCAGTGTCCTGTGTTTAGGAGTAGCCAGATTTGAGGTTTCAATGTCAATAGGAAAAGCTGATAATCGTATAATTTATTTTAAATGAATTTAGGTAATTCATTTCCATTAAAAATGAATAATGGATTCAAAGCCAGCATTAATCTCCCTTGGGTGTGCATTTGTGTATTTCTTTGTTATTCTTTCAATTTTGAGGAAGTAAGTTCTGAAAAGAGAATATTTAATGCTGATCAGAGTATGCCTAGCCCTCTGACTGCTGGACATATCAAACCTATTTCCTCACAAAAATGATCAAACTCTGTTACATTGTAACTTCCCTCATCTCACTGGAAAAAAGTATGCCTCAAATCCTTTATATTAACAAAGACTCTCAGCGATGTTGTAGGACTTAGGTATGATGATGACTTTGAAGTGTAATCTTATTAAAATAGCTTAAGCTAAATTAATAGTCTACTACTTAGTTGATTATTTAAGGCATGCTGCTTGACCTTCCTGGGCCTGAATCTGTTTCTTCACCTGTAAGACAGAAACAGTACTATTTTTTAGGGTCATCACAGCAAGTGAATAGGAAATGTGAAGCACATGCTTATAACTTAGGACCTGTGTAATAGGTACCAGGGCAAGTTACTGTTATTAGTATTGTCTGACTAATACAGGATAGAAAAAGTGTGAAGAATAGAATCTGAATTTTATATACCTGGAACGGTAGGATTTGTTGTTGTTTGGTTGGTTTTGTTTTGTTTTTTGTTTTGTTTTTATTTTTTGGCTGGTGGTGGGGCTTGCTCTGGGCCTGGGTACTGTCCCTGAGCTCTTCAGCTCAAGGCCAGTGTTCTACCACTTGAACCTCAGGTGCACGGCCAGGGTAGAATTTTTGTTTGTTTGTTGTTTGTTTTTTGTGCTGATCCTGGGGCTTGAAGTCAGGGCCTGGGTGCTGTCCTTGGGCTTTTATGCTCAAAGCTCTACCACTGGAGCCACAGCTCCACTTTTGGTTTTTTGGTGATTAATTGGAGATAAGAGTCTCATGGAATGGATTGTCCAGCCTGATTGCCTTTCAGCCTTCATCCTCATATCTCAGCCACCTGAATAGCTGTGATTACAGGTATGAGCCACCGGCCCAAAGGGTAGTTTTTTTGATAAGCAAAGGTGAGAGTATTACAGAGGTTGAAGGAAGAAAGAGGGAGTGGAAGCACTGAATCGTGACCACTTAGCTTCTGTCTTTTGTGATTTTATTTTTAAATATAATTTTATTGCTATTATTAAGGTATTGAACAGTGGTTACCATTCTGTAAGCAGGTAATGAGTGCAATTCTCTCTCTCTCTCTCTCTCTCTCTCTCTCTCTCTCTCTCTCTCTCTCTCTCTCTCTCTCTCTCTCTCTCTTTTCTTTCTTTCTTTCTTTTTTGTGAAAATATCCCACAGTGGGGTTACAATCACATGAAAAAGTTAATGAGTACATTTCTTATCAAGCATTGTTGCCTCCTCCTTTGTTTCACCTTACCATCCCTTTCCATATCAATCCTCCCCCCCACCCCTCCCCTTCCCACCAAAGTTGTAAAGTTCGTTTTTCGACATAATGGCTTGTACATCTCATTGTTGCAATGAGTCCACCTGTATCCCTATTTAAACAATTTGTTTTGTTCCTTTCCCTCCACAAATTATACCAACATTAAATACAGTGAAAACAGGGGTTATACCATGGGGGAGGGACATACAAAGCAATAAAGAAATCATCTTATAAAAATGTTAGAAACAATAGCAAGAAAGAAAAACCATTTGAGTCCTTATCTTGGGGTTCATTTCGCCTAACATCAACTTATCTGTTTTTACTTGTCTCAGACATATACTAGTCATTGCAATTTAGGGAAACCATGGGACCTATGTTTCTTTGGGCCTGGTTCACTTCATTTAATATAATTTTTTCCAAGTCTTTCCACTTCCTAACAAATGGGGCAATGTCATTCTTTCTGATGGAAGCATAGAATTCCATTGTGTATATATACCACATTTTCTTGATCCATTCATCTACTGAGGGGCATCTGGGTTGGTTCCATATCTTAGCTATGAAAAATTCATCCAAAAAAATCATACATGATGACCAAATAGGATTCATTTCAAGGATGCAAAGCTGCTTCCATATATGCAAAACAATTAATATAATTCATCACATCAACAAGAGCAAGGATAAGAACCACATGGTTATCTCAATAGATGCAGAAAAAAACATTTTACCAGATCCAACACCCCTTTATGATGAAGGTTCTGGAAAAATTAGGAATCCAGGGAACATTCCTCAATACAATAAAGGCTCTATATGACAAACCTACAGCCAGCATTACACTTAATGGTGAAAAACTAAAACCATTTCCTTTAAACTTAGGAAGGAGACAAGGATGTCTACTCTCTCCACTTCTCTTCAATTTAGTATTAGAATGCCTAGCTACAGCAATAAGGCAAGATGCAAACATAAAGGGGATCCAAATAGGGAAAGATGAAATAAAACTCTTCTCTTGGTAGATGACATGATCTTGTATTTAAAGAATCCCATAGACTCCACTCCCAAATTACTCAAGCTGATTCAAAATTTTGGCAAAGTAGCAGGGTATAAAATTAACCCCCCAAAATCAATGGCTTTTCTGTATGCCAACAATGAGAAAAGTGTGGCTGAAATCAGGAAAGCAACTCCATTTGTAATAGCCCCATAAAAAATAAAATATCTAGGAATTAACGAAAGAAGTGAAGGACCTCTATGATGAAAACTTTAAAAACCTAAAAAAGGAAATCAAAACAGAACTTAGAAAGTGGAAAAACCTCCCATGCTCCTGGATTGGAAGGATCAATATCGTGAAAATGGCAATACTTCCAAAGGCTATCTACACATTCAATGTGATACCTATCAATATTCCAACCTCATTCTTCAAGGAAATAGAAGAGACAATCCAAAAATTCATATGGAACAATAAAAGACAATAGCAAAAGCAATCCTTAACAGAACAGTGCTGGAGGAATATCAATACCAAATTTCAAACTCTACTACAAAGCCATAGTAATCAAAACAGCTTGGTACTGACACAGAATAGATCGCAGGACCAATGGAATAGAATTGAAAACCCAGAAATGAACCTACAGACCTATAGCCATCTAATCTTCGATAAGGAAGCTAAACAAATAGAATGGAAGAAAGACAGCCTCTTCAGTAAATGGTGCTGGCAAAATTGGTTGTAGAAAACTGAAGCTAGATCCTTATATATCACCGTGCACTAGAATGAGTACAATTCTTTTTGAACAATATCACCTTTACCCTCACTGGTCCCCAGTTTTCCCTTCCCATCCATGCCCACAACTTGCATTATTCATTTTCCACATAATGTATACTGAATACTATGCTGGATTTGTTCACCTTTCCTCACATCTGTCTTTTATTTATTTATTTGTGTAGTGTCTTGTCTCCTGCAATGACAAAGAAGAGAAAGCAACTCATGCATAAATTTGACTCAGGACAATCATTATATATTTTTTGATCTCTAGATCATGGATATTTTATATGAGAATACATTTTTGATACCTAACCCTTGGCTTTGTTTTCCAAAATTAAGCTAGAAGAAACAAATTCAGATTTGCCATTCAAAAAGCTCTTTGAGGAATGAGGATCCTGTAAGTACTTTCATTTCCTTTTAAAGCATTTTAGAGGCTAAAAAATATGCTTTCTAACTATCTCCATCCCCAGCATTCTTTTAGTGCCAGGTGAAGATTGCATCAGGACCAGGAATTTACTAAGCTTGCCAGGTGCCTGGTATTCAGGGGCCACAGCCAAATTTGTCCTGTGATTTATGCAGCCTATAGTTAGACTACTGCTAGAGAGGAGGAGAGCTTGCACTATTCTCAGTGAGCCAAGGTAAAAGG
This sequence comes from Dipodomys merriami, assembly GCF_024711535.1. Lineage (NCBI taxonomy): Eukaryota > Metazoa > Chordata > Mammalia > Rodentia > Heteromyidae > Dipodomys > Dipodomys merriami. The sequence goes on from NW_027206290.1 coordinate 6,628,123, forward strand.
AAACTCTTTTGTCAAGGCAATAATAACACTTAGCACTTATATAGGGCTTTTTATCTTCAAAGGGCTTTCCAAACATTACCTAATTAAGAAGTCTGTTCAATGTGTAGCAGCTGTTGAAAAAATAAATGTGATGCTTGGGTGTATTAAAAACAGGAGCAGAAACATGAGGGCATCCTACATCAAGCAGCTGTGGTGCTCTGTCTAATTTGTTTGCTTCACCTGGTGGAATAGATCAGATGTTAAAATAGTCCTGCCACACAGCATAATGATGCTTAGGGCAAAGTAGGACTTGCTCATAATGTAATACTGCAAAGACTACAGGTATTTACCTGAAGAGGAAAAGCCAAAGTGAATCTTTATCACCTAACTTTTATTCAACTTTTGTAATCACACCGCACTAAAGAAACAGACATTTGACATGTTGCCACAGGCACTCTAAGAAGAACCCCTTTACAAGAACAGGCATTCTCATTTACTCATTCAGATTCCCTTTAAAAAGATAAGCCCATGTTTTATTGAGCTCTTACTAGACGCTGGAGATATACATTTAAAAATCACCTGGGTATAGGTAGCTGAGTACCACTGGCCTATACTTGTAATTCTAGTTACTTGGGAGGCTGAAAATAAGAGGATCATGGCTCAAGGCTAGCTCAGAGACTCCCTACTAAAACCCTAGATGCGTAAAGTGGCATACACCTGCCATCCTAAGTGACATAGATGGATGAGATTGGTAAAATTACAGTTAAAGGCCAACTTGGGCACTTTAGAAATCCAGTGAGCATTATCTCCATGGAAAGAAGCTAGACACAGTGGCAAATCTATCATACCAATAAAGGGTAAAGCCTTGCCAGTCAGTGGATAACAGGGCTGCTGGCATCACTCAGCAGTACACCCTAGCAAACACAAGGCTCTGAGTTCAAACCCCAGTATTGCTAGAAAAAGTTTACATGGGGACAGTTTTGGATCTGTCATGTTACGTGCCATTTATTCCTTAATTTTAGACCAGTATCGACACACACGCACACACACACATTCAATACAACCATCAGTTTTCTTTGTTGACTCACTGCTACACAAATTAACGTAACACTGTTTTGACTTTGGTAGTGAAACAAAGTAAATAATCCAAAATGCCTTTAAAAATTATTTTATTGCAAAGATGCTGTACAGAGGGGTTACAGTTATATGAGTAAGGCAATGAGTACATTACTTGTCAATCATTGTTACCTCTTCCCTTGTTTTTGTCCCACTATCCCTTCCATTTCCCACCTTCCACACTCCTCCCCACCCTACCCCACCCTGCCCAAAGTTGTAAAGTTCGTTTCCAATATACTGTCCTGTAGGTATCATTGTTTCATCCTGTGTCATTGTTTCACCATTTTGTTATTCCCCTCCCCAGATTAGACAAATGTATATGTAAGATACAGGGTACCAAAATCAAGTACAGTGATAACAGAGGATAAGCAATAGAGGGATGAACATACAAAGGAAACAACAACAAAAAGTCCTATAGATATAGACACAATAGTCTGTATTTGTTGTTGTTTCAAAATGCCTTTTGTACTTAGAAATGGCCAACATTTTTTTTCTTTCTATTTAGCGACATCTATTGTTCTATACCTAATATTCTGTTTAAAGTATAAATTCCAGAAATGAGAGAAAGTGATAGATCAAGGCTTTGATCATAGGATGTCAAAACAGAAATGCCCACTCATATCACATGATTTATACATCCTGTATATTTTCAGGATTTATTGGAGAGCTTCCTTCCATTCTACTGATGAGTACAACCTTATCAAAATGGGGTTGTAAGAAAAATGATTTCTTCATTGAAGGAGGTAATAAAAGAGATGGCAAGGGGGAGAGTAAAGAACAGGAATAGGTATTCTACGTATTGGGAGAGAATTTAGAGGAAAAAATGTTTCTAAATTGGAGAAAGAAGCCTGAGGAAAATTATAAGTAAGTTCACTTTTGCTCAAGAAAAGTCACAGACCTCAAGTATAGTAAGAAAGTATAGTAAGAAAACAATGCCAGGCTAAGTAATATGAAGTCAGGCCACAGCACGCTCACAAAGGGCTTGGGAATTCTAGAACTGGTTCACAAGAGTGGAGATCCAAGTGTTGCTTTGGAGGGTACTTCAATGGGGGTGGGGAAGGTGGGGCTGACATGGTTAGAAAATAAAATAACTTTAGTGGCCCACTGACTAAATCTGGAACATTGGTTTATGAGAGGAAATATTCGTTGGCCATGTTTTTCTGTGGAGGAGAATTGATTTTTAAAAAACTAAGACTTAGAGACATAGTGGAATACTATGCAATTATTAAAATCAGGAGCTTTATCAGTATCAAGATCTCAGATGTAAATTGATATAGGGAGGTGTAGAACATATGTAAAGATATAACAGACTGTATCTGGAAAATAGCCGTAGTAGAGTTGGAGAGGAGAACTTTTAGGAGACAACAGGGACCCTATTTCCTTCCCCTACCTTCAGTGTCAGTGTGTCCCTCCCTTCTTCTCTCCATACCTTCAAAAAACCTTTTATGGAAGTGGAGGTGTGATGCGAAGTGGTCAAAACATTTTTATTTTTAGATAATCAAAGATGTGCATACAGTGTAATGAATAATACAGAGTTGAAAGTTAACTCAGTTTTATACACACACACACACTCATTTATTCAATACTAAGAAACATTATCACATGTTTGCATAGCTAACCCCACAGCTGAGATGCAAAGCACTTTTATCCCAGTTTACTTTGAGGTACCTGTTTAAAGCCAAAGCCAAATGCCTCATTCTCTCCCTACCTTACCTTTGGCAACCTCTAAATTTCTTCTCCATAGCCATAATTTTGTCTTTTTAAGAATGTTGTATAGGGCTGGGATGTAGCTCAGTGGCAAAGCGCTTGCCTAGCAAGTGCAACGTCCTGGGTTCGATCCCCAGTACCAAAAAAGAAAAGACAAAAAAAAAAAAAAAAGAATGTTGTATAGGAGATTGAGGAAGATGGCAGAGGATAGTCTGGGGAATAAGCAAGCTCTCATGTAGAAACCAGTATTAGTATTCCAGTGGAAAATCTAAAGCTAAAGAGACATACAAAATGTGTTCTCATAGTACAGAGAGTTTGGTCAGAGAGGAAAAACTTAGGCAGCTTAATTAAGGACACAGATTCAAGCAACCCCGGTTCAGGGCAGCAGTGGTGGTGGCTGTTGCCGCTGGCCACCATATTCGACACAGAGAGCCTGGGACAAAGGCACCAGAGCCAGTTCTACTCACTGCAGCAAGAACAGACAAGGAGTGGAAATCTTCTTTGGGCGCCGCCGACCCAAGACAGTTGCAGACTGTAGACGGACCACCTGGAAACCAAGGGATAGGCATGAGTACCCCAAGACATCCTCATTCCTTCTCATGGAACAGCTGTGGTAGCCTGCCTCCACAGCTAGAGGAAAACTATCTTCTATACTGACTCAGACCCAGCTAGAGCAGCTAGCACAATTTGACCTGTGTCAGGGCTCAGCTCCACCCCTGGGGAAAGTTGCCCCTCCCAAACAGAGGCAGCTCCGAGTGGGCTTGGCAGACCCCAGAACTACAGGCTACCCTACTCAGCTGCTGCACAGGAAGCAACCCCAGCCCTTGAGCAATTGGAAACTTGTACAAATAAATCCTGAGATTGGCTCTAGGCTGGGCTGATTGAGTCTCTCAAGAGTTAGCCCATTGGAGTAAAGCTACTGATTGCTGACAGGCCACAGCCCAACCTACAACCTACCAACCCTTTTTATCTCTCTTCTTCTTTCCTGCTATCCTACACTTTCCCCGAATTGCTCTTTCACTTTGCCTCCCTAAGTTCCTCAAATCTTATTTTCTCCTCACAATTCTCCCTAAACTTATGAATTTCTGGTCTGCTGACCCCTTACTTGATTTTTCTTAGTCCATTGATCCCTAGCTGTTTTTTGTTGAACTAGATTGTAGTTGTTGAACTAGACTGTATCTGTACCCATTTTGACTGGATCAAACAATCTGTGCAACTCCAGGGCTCTGGTTGATGCTTGCCTTAAAATGGTGTTCTAGCTCAGAATCAGTTTGACTGTCATACCCAAATGGGTAGAAAAAACAGAAACACAAGAAAAATGGCAAGTCCAGGTATCTCAACTCCCACTCATGACAATCAGGCAACAGTCAGGGAGGCCACAAAGGAAATGCTGAATGAAGCCCACCAGAAGGAAAGGGAGTCCAATGAAACCATAACCAATCAACTAAGGGATTTGAGAATCAACACTGAAAACCAAATTAAGGAAGTAAAGAAGTTCATACATGATCTAAAACAAAGCTTCAACAAAGAATTTGAAGCCATCAAATATGACCAATTAGAAGGCAAAGAAATAAAAAACGAAATAGAAAGTCTTGACAGAAGGTTAGACCATGCAGAAGATCGATTCTCTGGGATTGAAGACAGCCTAGATATTATAGAGAAAGAACAGACAACTATTCAAGACAAATCCAAGAAATATGATAGATCTATTCAATGTCTGGAAGACATCATCAGATGGCCTAGTCTGAGGATAATGGGTGTAGAGGAGCACCTAGAGACGAGAAGTTAATGGTCTAGGAAATTTATTTAATAGGATAGGATTCTAGCAGAGAATTTCCCAAACATGCAAAAAGATAGGCCTATTCAGATACAAGAATCCTTTAGAGCCCCAAATAGACCAGACCAGAACAGGACATCCCACCATCACATTGTAATCTACAAAGGATCAATTCAGACCAAGGAAAGAATCCTTAAAGCTGTCAAGGAGAAAAGATAAATCACCTATAAAGGGAAACCAATCAGAACAACTTCAGATTTCTCAGTAGAGACAATTAAAGCAAGAAGAGCCTGGAATGATGTATGCCATGCCCTAAAGAAAAACAACTATCAACCAAGAATACTGTACCCAGCTAAACTGTACTTATTAATGGAAGGTCAAATAAATACCTTCCACAACAAAGAAAAATTGAAACAATATATTTCTACTGAACCATCCCTCCAAACGATACTTAAAGATGTCCTACACACAGAAAACCAACAAGAGCACAATAAAGGCCAATAAACAACCCCCAAACATAGAATCCAAGAACCATAGGAAGAACCCAGTTAACACAGCCCCCAAGAAGTTGGATAACATGGCAGGAACTACCAAACAGATAAACTTACATACAAAATATTTATGTAAGTTACATACAAAAGGTACAGAAATAAAAAACAGTGACAAAGGACAGAAAAATGGAGAAAAAAGCGAAATAACAAAGAAACTTCTTGTTTTCATTTCTTGGACTTGTTTTTGACAAACATCATTGTATAGTATCATATGGACATAGCTATGGAGACATTGTGATTCTCTCCTAAAATGTCTTCTTTTGGTCTCACTGTGTGAATATTTATAGTCCCATATAATTTATTATGTTTGTTTTTACATGGTATTTTGAAAATATCACTTTGAATAGTTTTCCTAGAGTTCACTCTAGGTAGTGTAATATATGTATTTGAATCAGAAAATTTTACTGGTGTTTTTGGCTTGTTTTAACTTTGGGTCACTTTTTATCACACGAAAATGACAAACCAGAACTACATAATCACTCCAAACAAATGTACCTGGGCACAATCTTTCCAAGAGTTAGTAATCAGGACACATAAAGTGAGGTTAAGAACAAAGCACTTCCAACATAGTGTCTAGTGAGTATCACTTCGGAATTGGTTCATCCTTTGCCCCACCTTTTCTGTGCTTCCCCTTCCCCCCACCCAAATCATATAAATTTATATAAAAGACAAAGGTACAGAGATAAAAAACAGTGACAAAAAGGAATAAACCAAAGAAAATAAAAACAAAAAAGAACCACAAACAGTACAATAAAAAGCTCTAGTTTCCTTTTCTTGGAGTTCATTTCACTAAGCATCATTTTATATGTTCATATTCACATACCTATTGAGCCCTTGTAATCCTCTACTAAGAATATCCTCCTTTGGTCTCACTGTGTGAATGTTTGGAGTGCTGTTTAATTAATCATGTCCAGGTGTAATTAGGGAGATGGGGTGGAAAAAGAAAAAATTGGGAGAAAATTAGGGAAGGATTACACTGTTCAAAAAGAAATGGACTCATTATCTGATTTATATTACTGTAACCCTCTGTACAATTACCTTTACCATAATTTGTTGTTGTTGGTGGTGGTGGTTGTGGGGCCTGAACTCTGGGCCTGGGCCCTGCCCCTTAGCTCTTCAGATTAAGGCTAGAGCCACAGCTCCACTTCCAGCTTTTTATGCTTATGTGGTGCTGAGAAATCAAACCCATTGCCTCATGCATGCAAGGCAAGTACTCTACCACTGAGCCACCTTCCCAACCCTACCATACTTTTTTTTTCATTTTTTTATTGTAAAAATAGTGTACAGAGGGGTTATAGTTACTTGGGTAAGTTAATGAGTACATTTCCTATTGAGCATTGTTACCTCTGTTACCTCCTGTTTTGTTTTTCTCCTACCCTCCCTTCCCACCCCACCTCCCTAACTCCCACCCTCCCAATTTGTAAAGTTTGTTTTCAGTATAGTGTTTTGTACATCCCATTGTTACAATGGGTCAACCTATATCCTTGTTTCAGCATTTTGTTATTTCTCTTCCCCTCCCCAAATTAGAAAAGATGCAGGGCACCAACATCAAATACAGTGAAAACAGGGGTTATACTGTGGGGGAAGAACTCACAAGAGAAACAGAAAAATCACATAGTACAGTTTAGATACGTTAAAAACAATAGCAAGAAAAAAAACCACTTGTGTCCCTGTCTTGGGGTTCATTTCATTTATCATCATCTTATATAGTCATACTACAATACATTTTTTAAAGAATGAAGAACTCAAAAAAGTCTTGATGAAGAAGAAGGCATTAAACAAAGTTGAAATCTTGAGAGTTCTCTAGGACCTCTGAAAATGGAGCAGAGACAGTCATATTGCTACGGATTCAGTCTTTGGGTCTTAGACCTCATCCCATTCCTTAACCTGAGTTCAAAATAATCATGGAACTACTTTATAGAACTGTCATGAGAATTCACCACACAAATGTATGTCCAGTTCTTAATGTCATATCTGATCTATGGAAAAAACTCATACTAATGATTGCTTCTCTATACATGGTTCCAACGTTAGGGGTACACAGAGACTAGCTGCCATTCCTCAACATAAAATGATAATGCCCCAGACTTTTGCCCCAACCCTTTGTGCACTGTATACTCCTAGGTACCTTGGCTCCAGTTTTTTTCTCTTAAGACCACATTTTACTATATCTCTGATTTTGGATTTAAAAAAAAAAAGCCTTACCTCACACCTCTGGTTCATTTTCCTATGCTTAGATTGATGGTCTTTGCATTTTGTAAATGAAATATTAGTCTGCAAAGGAAAAATAAAGAGTAAAAAAACCGTTGATGAGGAGTTGTCAAATTTGATATCCTCATCCTTAGCAATAAGAAATCTGGTCAATGTTTCATTCTCTCCATGTGTCCTGATTGACAGATCTTTGGGCAAAATGTCTTGCAGAGAATATGTGGCATTTACTTATTTTATTCAGGATCCTGGCTATGTATGAATGACTCTTGGAGTTGTTTCTTTCACCCCTGAGCTTTTTTGAGATTTTTTTGGGGGGGCCTGAACTTTGGGCCTGGGCACTGTCCCCCAGCTCTTCAGCTCAAGGCTAGCGCTCTACCACTTGAACCACAGCGCCACTTCTGACTTTTTTCTTTTTGCTTATGTGGTGCTGAGGAATCGAACCCAGGGCCTCAGGCATGCAAGGCAAGCGCTCTACCACTGAGCCACCTTCCCAGCCCCCCCCCCCTGAGCTTTTTTGAGATCTGCAAGATTGTCCAAGACTGATGACACTTCACATGTCATTATGATCATTTTAGACTACTCTGACCACATATAGGACAGTTTTGGGGAAAGATCTTTAATTCATTTTCCCTCTTGCTTAATAATGCCACTTTCATGAGATAAAGATCTATTTCATACCAGTGTAAAATGAATCATCAGATCTACAAATCGGGAACCTGATCTTTTGTTTAAACATTGTGTAATTCATTTTGACTGTCTACACATTCTTTCCAGGGCTCTCTTGTCTGTCTTGCCAATGTAGCTAATCCCATCTCACCCACTCCCAGACACTGCTAAATCTCCTACTATGAATTTTATCCCCAGGTTACAGATTTGGCCCCATCTTCCATTCTACTGAACAAACTGTAAAAAGATTAATACTAAGGGCAGTTTAGAATCAACAAGAGCTGAGAAAACTTGCAGCTGGTAGTGCCATCTGTGCCTGTCAAACTGTGGCCAAGTAGTTCTCCAAGGTAGAGAAAGACAGAATCTGATAATGGCTTATGCTTTTGGGGTTACTCAGTACAAGCCTGCTGTATCGGAAGATTAGGAGAGTTGAGAGGCAATGTGTGGCTCATCTCCCAGAATCAGGCTTCTCTTGGCAAATGATCAAATTTGGCACTAAGACTTAAGAGTAGCCCACTGTGTGTATCCTTTCTCTCCTAGCCCATCTGCAGAATTCAGTCAGTGCCAGGTACCCAACATGTTTCAGGGGAGTTAGGGAGTCATGAAAGTGAGTTTCTAAGACTCAGAGAATGTAAGGACATGTTTAAAGGGGACTGTCCCAATTTGGGGGGATGCTGAAACAGGAGAAAATGAGAAAGATGCCTGCTAGATACCAAACTCAATTTTTTGGGGGACGTTTGAGCACTGCAAAAAATAAAGAGAGGAGAAATTATGGAAGCTAAGTCATGTCACCTTATGTTAAAAGGAATTGAGAGGGCTGAGAAGGTGGCTCAGTGGTAGAGTGCTTGCTTTGCATGCATGAGGACCTGGGTTTGATTCTTCAGCACCACATAAACAGAAAAAGCCAGAAGTGGTGCTGTGGCTCAAGTGATAGAGTGCTAGCCTTGAGCTGAAGAGCTGGAGGGACGGCACCCAGGCCCAGAGTTCAGGCCCTACCATACACAAAAAGAAAAAAAAACGGAATTGAAGTAGAGGATCTCGAATGCACTGAAGAGCAGGAGGGAACTTTGTAAGAAATATTCATAGAATGGGAAAGAAATGTGAGCAGTCATGGCACTAAAGAGGAGAGGTTAGTGGGCAATAAATGATAAATGAGAAGATTCAGTCTATTGCTCATCAGGGAAGTGAAAACTAAAACTGCAATGAGATAATAATTCTACCACAATGGCTAACCCAAAATTAACTGAAACACATACACACACACACACACACACACACACACACACACACCACACACACACACACACACACGTGTTGATAAGGACATGTAAGAATTGGAACTGCTAACACTGCTGGTATAATTAATACAATGCCTAGGAAATGTTTTATTACAGCCTTGTGAAATTGGACATATATGCATACCTTTACATCTAACAATGCTAATTCTAGGTTCTCAAACATAACAAATTCTTTTAAGCGCTGGCTATCATGTATTAAAGTGTTTATAGCAGCTTTAGGCATAATAGCCATATTGAAAAATAATACAAATAATCATCAAAAATGGAATGAAAAAATATATATTATTTAATACTATGTAGCATAAAATATGGACTAGTCTCACATTACATGTTAAAAATCATGTATGATGTATGAATCCACTTGTACAGGATTCAAAAGCACACCTGTAATCCTAGCTACTCAGGAGGCTGAGATCTGAGGATCGCTGTTCAAAGCCAGCCCGGGCAGGAAAGTCCGTGAGACTCTTATCTCCAGTAAACCACTAGAAAACCGGACATGGCACTGTGGCTCAAGCAGTGGAGCTCTCTCCTTGAGCTGAAGAGCTGAAGGACAGCGCCCAAGCCCAGAGTTCAGTCCCCACGACTGACCAAAAAAAAAAATCTTTGATAGAAGTCACCTTTGGGGAGTAGGAAGAAGGAAATAACTGGGGATGAAGACTTATGGGGGACATTATAGCATCTATTTCACATTTTTTTATTGTGATTACATATGCATGATTGATTTGAAATAATGTATTAAGTTCAAGATGATTTCTGCTTTTTTCCAGATTGCATACTTCAATTTAAAAAGTTAACAGGAGGAACTAGACCTCATTTTACCTTTTTATTTGTTTGTTTTTGAAAGATTAAATTAGGAATAAGTTTGTGTGTGTGTGTGTATGTGTGTGTTTGTGTGTGTAATGGCTTAAAATTAGGGCTTGGGTACTGTCCTTTAGCCTTTTCATTCTAGGTTAGTGTTTTACTGCTTGAAATGTAACTATATTTTGTTCTTTGATGGTTAATTTGAGATAAAAATTCTCAGGGACTTTCCTGCCTGGGCTGGCTTTGGACTGCAATCCTCAGTTCTCAGCCTCCTGAGTAGCTAGGCTTCCAAGCATGAGACATGTATGTCTAGCTTAGAATTGTTTTCAAATTACTATTTTGTAACCCATCATTCATTCAATGTGATGCTGAACCCAAATAATAACACAGGGTAATCAGAAGGTTTAGATTCTATACAAAACATTGGTCATTTCATTTCCATTTTTCCCCCTGGGGTTTTACATAGAACAATCTAACCCAGATTGTTGTTAAAGAATTGTGAGTCAGAGTCATCTTTGACTTTGCTGCTTCATATGGTGCTTGTTCATTCTGGATTGCAAAAGGAGATGGTGCTTGGTACATAATATATGGTTAGCATATTATGGAAGATGTAAAATATCTTAGCTCCTTATGTATGTAGTAAAGGGATAGCATGATATGTAAGAATCACCAGAAATTTTGGAGAAACAGTACTAGGCCTTTCAATAATGACATCCAAAATGCTTCTACTAGGAATTGTTTCCCAAATTCTGGTTAAGGAATATTTTACTCTAAGGGAAATAATGTCCAGTAATCATTGGTTAGAAGATTTTCAAATACATTCCTTAGTGCTCATAGACTCTAAGACTTAATAACTCATGCCTATGTATGTATGTATGTATGTATGTGTGTGTGTGTGTGTGTGTGTGTGTGTGTGTGTGTGTGTGTGTGTGTGTGTGTATCTGTCTATCTACCTGTTTCAGGGATGGATGAGATGGGAATGAACAAAATAGGAAGCTTTAGATTCATTTGTTGGTGATCTACATAAAATTTTGCTTGACAATCATTTGAGCTGCTAAAATAAGGCCATGGAAACTTTATAAGGCACCAGTAGAATCTCTATCTCAAGACATCATCTCAAAAGTATCAGTCTGCTTGCAGAGACAGGGGTAAGTGTTAGAATAAACCACTTTTGGAAGTGGAATTTTTAAGTAAGGACTTCTGGGAACATTATTCTCAGAGATATATCTGATTTAAGTTAACAGGCATAACAATATAATATTCCTAAATAGTGTTATTTGATAATGTCAGCTACTTCATACATTATTTCTCATAAGAGCAATGTGCAGCCAGGGGCTGATGTCTCGCTCCTATAATCCTAACTACTCAGGAGGCTGAGATCTGATGGTCATGCTTAGAAGCCAGCCCAGGCAGGAAAGTCCATGATTTTCTTATTTCCAACAAACTACTCAGAAAAAACTGGAAGTGGCACTATGGCTCAAGTGGTAGACCCCTAGCTTTGAGCTAAGGATTAGTGTTCAGACCCTGAGTTTAAATCCCAGAACCAGAAAAAAAAGAATGAAAGAGCAAGGTGCTTGCAGTCATGATGGAGTAACTAACCCTTACTAACCCTTCCACGAGGAAGCTGGAGAAAGTATCAGAAGGCAGCAATAAGTTCTAGGTTCTGAAAAGTCAAGACCACTGCGAGCAGGAAATGCATGGAGGCAAGCAGGACCTCTGGGGCTCTTTTCCGGTGATTAATCTGTACTACATAAAAGGGTCCAAGAGTCCTGAACAGATCGTAAATAGCCTAGATATCACAAGAGTTTTAGTGAAATTGATGGACAAAACTCACATATAAGAATAGTGAGACAGCTGTGATAGGAGGGACTAAAAGCACAGGGATCAGGTCCATCATTCTGCAAGTACCTTCCTGAGGAATATGCATATTTCTTCACTATGCAGGAGCAGATTGAAACATAAAAAGCCAAGGATGCATCAGGTAAGAGGCCAAAAGTCTAAGCAAAGATTCATCAAATCCATACAAAACAAGAGCTAGCAATTGTACTTCAGAAACCTTCAAAGAAGAAGGGAACAAGGAAATACAGCCAACTTTCCAGTGAGATCCTAAAGAGCCAGACTCTAAAATAAAGGCAACTGGAAATAGACTTGAGATAATCCAGCTATATTCTATATTGCAGAAGAACCTGTAATGTTCACTGTAGGAGTACAGCATTACTCAGAGCAAAAGTAATTGTCTTAATCACAATGTATAATAATTAGTGGAAATCTACCAGGCATGTCAGAAAACAAGACCAAATAACGGAATTTCTATGAGAAAAATAGAAATAAGCTGTTATTGCCATGGGGAGATTATTGAACAGATATTAAAATAATGATTAATATGTCTAAGAAAAGAGATTTAAAAATGCTCACATAAATGATATCCATATATGACTATCACATGGAAGGCCTAGGATTGAAAATTTTGATGAAGAAGCTTAGAGATGTGTTTCCTACTCAGAGCAGGTGAACTGAATATTATAGATAATGGTGTTAACAAACATAACTAATCAGAGAATTGAGAGAAACATGGAACACAAAGAAGAGAGCACAACAAACATAGGAGATTCATGAAACACAATGTGACATCATGCTGATATTTTAGTGTATGACGCGGAGACCTCTGCTGGTACTGGTCCCTGAAAAGGCAGGAGAAGCAGCACTTTTTATAAATGTTCATTGCAACTGACATTGACACACAATATCTTCCATATGATTTATAACAGAATTAGACTACTAGAGATTTTAAGTAAAAAGAATAATATTCATCAAAAATAGTTTGAGAAACATTGGTACAAAACAGCATGGGTCCCTAAAATCAGAGAAAGAGAACGAATGTTACAGAAGTAATATTTAAAACTGTTGACTTAATTTTCAAAACTGCTGAAAACCTCAAGGCACCTCTCCAAAAAGATATTTATTGGCATTCTTATCACCTAAGTGATAAATGTTGCAAACCCAAGACAAAAAAATAATATCTTAGAGGCTACAAGAGAGGAACAAGCCCTTTTACAGGAACAATGGTATGACTAAAGCTCTGTTCAACAGACAAGGTGGGCTCTAGAAGTCAGTAGGATGACATTATGAGAATGCTAACATGAAATAACTGACAACCTGATTCTACTGCAAGTGGCGAGATTTTTGAAATGAAGAATTGAGCGCATTGGTGAAAAATAAGAACAGAATTCCAAGAAAATTCACACTAAAGTATTAAAAAGAGCTGTTTAGGCCAAAGGAAATGATTCAAGATAAATGTCCAGATGTTTAAGAAAGAATTGAAGAAGAGGTTAAGTGTAAAGAAAAATATAGATGAATATTGCACAAAAGTTATGTTATCTAGTAGGATCAAAATATAATGCAATAATAACCAGAAAGCAGGATCAAGGTTAGATATTAAAATGTTATTTGCTCTTTGAGAATTGATGGAATACCAAATTATATCACCTTTCTAACAAGTAAATCAAGTAAATGAAGTTTCTATGGAGATCACTTTAGAAACAATATAGAAATAACAAATATAGACAAGAAATGGGACATTTTATGTTAAAATATATACTTGTTTCAAAAATCAATAGAACAATGTTGAATTATAACTTGTGGAAATGTAAAGCAACTAGGAATATGGTAGGTTCAAATCTGGATATATGATTTTACATTAAATATAAATGCCACAAATGTTTCCATTAAAAATATATTCCTCAACTATGTATGAATAACTTTAGGCTATCTAAAGAAACATATTCATAAATATTAGGACTCAGAATGATTGAAGTAAAAGAATTGCTAGGAAAAACCATGTGAACACTGCTTAAGATTGATTATATACTGACCAAGGAAGTAATTCTTGAGACATTCAATAGACAGTAGAATTAAACTAGAAATTATTAACAAAAATAACAATAATGTATACATATTTTGTAACCTAGTAATTCCATCCCTAAATATCTAACCCAAATGGATACATTTGACATGAAAGAAAGCATATAATCATTTTTGTAAATGCTAACTATTTCCTGGCACTAATCAACAGTACAATGGCATAATTATAAGTAACATTTATATGGTAGAATGATGAATGAAAGACTTCTCCTCACCAACATAGGTGAGTCTTGCAGAGCTAATGATGAGCAAGCCAAGCAAGACACAGGGGATAGGTACCATATTGTTTCACTTATAGATTTCAAAACAAATCAAATTGAACCAGAGTGATGCAAGTCAGCAACTCATTTTGTTTTCTTAGTATACATGCTATTTTTGTATTAAAATGTATTTTAAAAAATATCTCAAGATTGAAAAAATTGTATTTTTTTTTAGTAAAAATGGTTGACAGGAAATTTTTAATTATTTTTGGATTTGGATTCTGTAGGCTACAAAAGCTTCTTCTACTCAGTAAACTCCTACTTTTTCCACTCCATTAGCATTATGAGCTATTGTTTATGATAGAAACAAATATACTGACTTTAGTATTTTCTTAATTTTTTTCCTCCCATTCACTGGAGAAAGTACATAGAGTAGCATGATGGAATGGTTAACATTATAGACTTGAACGTAGATGACCTGGATGAAGCCCAACTTGAGCATTAAGGCGTCTCCATACTATAAAGTAGAAGCCGTACCAGTACCTATGGCATAGTGTTGTTTTGAGTATTATATGAGTCAATAATTACTTAAAACAGTGTCTGGCATGAAAGCAAACACTTTATAAATGTTTATGATTGTTGCTATAATTACCTTGGAGTATTGGATCATTCTGAATATTTGTTTTAAATCCTTTTAATCCCTAGAACTACATTGAGCAATCAGGAAGATGGGGTTTCTGGAAGAGATGGAAGCAAATCTATTTTGGGAACTGACTGTTTTCTCTCTGGGGATAAGGATGAGTTTACACTGTGACAAGTTTGGCTCATGAACCAAGAGCTTAGATAGAGCTGCATAAATTAGTGTATAAGGAAGAAAATGTGAAGAATTGGTTTGCTCCACCCTGGCAGGACCCCAGGGCCTAGGCCCTGGAGAGGGTCTTGAGCAACTTGATGCTCTGCTAAGGGAACCATGTCATCTCTGTGAAGTCTCTTGCTTCTGTTGTGCTCTTCATTTTTGGCTAAGTAACTAGGGACTTAGCTAAGGTGTGTATGTTTGTGTGTGTGTGTGTGTGTGTGTGTGTATGTGTGTGTGTATGAAATATGTCAGCTACCTGTGCTCTGAAAGAAAAGCTTATATATTGAATGGAATTGAATTGATTGACAGGGTCTGATTGACAGAGTGTGAAAAATAAGTAAGAACCAAAAAGAATTAGTGGTTTAATTTGTAGATGTTGAAGTCTAGATAGATTTGAGTCTTTGTCATTTGCCAGATATGTGAATTAGCACAAGACATTTAACATCTCAAAGCCTTAGCTCTCTGATGTGTAATATGTGGCTAACAATCAGAGGACCCCCACAGAGTTTTTGTAAAGGCTAAATGAAAAAAAATGTGCCTGGTACATATTATTAAGCATTCAGTAAATCATAGCAATTACTATTATTGTGGATGCTGTTCTTTTTATTTTGTTCAGCCAAGAAGGTCTGACCAGATTGAACTGAATTGTGAAAAATAGACATATAAGCCTTTCAAACATGTTCTTATCTTATTTTTTAAAATAAGTTTTATTTTTATTTCTCTGACAAACCTGACAGTTTAGACAGGGAAGATGCTATTATCTACAATTGTTATATGATATATATATATCATAAATATGATATATATGTGTGTGTATATATATATATATATATATATATATATATATATATATATATATACATAGAGAGATGGGGGGGGGAGGGAGAAGAATTGACCTAATGACCTAATTTCTATTAATGCTAGAAATGTAACAAATGAGCCTGGAATCCCAAGGTTCCTCAACCCTAGCCTTGAAATTTGTATTCCTTCCTTATCTGTCTACATTCTAATCTTCTCATATAATCATTGAGAGAACAGTCATCATCAATGTGTGGAAGAGCCCTATATAAAGACTATTATCCTAAATGGCTAATCAAAGTTCTTATTTTTTTTCCAGCACAGTAGTTATTTGACATATGTCAATAGAGTGTTTTTTAAAAAGTCTAAGAGGTTTGTTGTCAGTCTTTTCTTTGAGGACTCAAGTTTATCACGCTCCCATACATCGGATCATTTAGTATAAGCCTCTCCCTAGTGTAGCTTTCCATCCTGTTATATTCCTCTCACTGTCAGGAAGGCCGGGCACACTTCCCTATCTGACAGGTCTGAAGATCATTGCTCTTCATTTAAAGCCACCAGTCAGGACTTAACAATGAAATTTTATACTGGGAATTTAGGGTTTCCTCCAGAAAACTTTAGGGGAATTACCAAGCCCTTTAATTTCCTTTAAATCCTTCAGGAGGTATTCTTTAAACTTCTTTCTCTGCATTAGGTGGACACTCCATAAAGACACACTCTTTTGTCTTCCTGAGGAATCTATCAGGAAATAGAGAAGTGCCTGGGAAAAACATGATCATTACACATGTGATACACGAATGAATGTCCCAACTCAGAAACCACGAACATTTTAATTTGGGGTCTTTCTGATCACTTTTGTGGTATTTTTTGCATTTTCAGTTTCACTTCTGTTTATACACTCTGATTTGCTTTTGGTGTTGATAGCTTGGGAAGGATAGAGAATGAATTTTCAATCTAGTTTGAATTTAAATTTTTGACCTTAGTACAGCTTATCTCTTTGCCACAGATCTACCTGCTTTTGAAACCTGGATTTTAGAGTAAATTAAAAATAAGTATTATTTTGTATCAATAATTAAATTCTAGCCTGAAGGTTTTGAAATTTCAGATATAGCATATTCTAAAATCATAGGATATTATTAATAGTCTCTCTGTAGCTTCTGAGTTCCTATATTCTATTCTCTTTACCAGATCTTAAATGGTAGTCTATGCTACTATTACTTGTGTTTGATTTTCCCTGATGGGATATTAGACAGAAGTCTCCTTTGGCTAAGTAAATAAAAAGCCCTCCCCAAACAACAAAGAAGTAGTTTTCCAAGTTGTCCTGACAGCTTGCCTAGATGCTCCCTGTGCACTGGGAACCAGGAGTCTTGAGCAGCTTCTGTCTTCTTGGCCTGCCTGATGCCCTCAGAGGGGATGATGGGAGAGATAATGGGCTTCCAGTTTGTGTGAAGGCAGCCCAGAAAGCTTTTAATCCACTCTATTTTAACAGTTCCAAGTGAAGAAAAAATGCCATGGGAATATCTAGACTTGGACAGATAGATAACAACCCCACTCTTTATAGCTCACTTATTAATCCATAGGAAGAAAGGGGGAAAATGGACTTTGGACGGTTTGCTGCCTATGCTCAGTAGTTAGATGCTGAGGCCTTTTCAAGTGTACTCAGAACAAAAAATGAAACCATACTACTTGTTTTACCCATTAGATAGCATTATCTCCATGGAACACCAATTCATATCTCTTTGTGCTGTGTGTGGCTCTCACATATGGGATTTTAATAACTTCCATGCTGTGCTATGAATTTATAAGCAGAACTGATAGAGGAAAAGCACCACAGGACTTTATTTTTTCATTATTACTCTTTTGAAAACAGGGTTTACCTCATTTCTGTAAGTTTCTGACAGCCTGGGTGATATGGTTAGAGGTATGGTTGTTACTGTGGAAAGGAATATGCTCTTCATTTGCTGTAAATTTCCTCCTTTTCCTCGCTCACCCCTATTCTGCCTCTACCCATTTCCATAATATCCTATAGCATTGTACTTGCAGCTTCAGTGAACTGAGTGCACAGAAATAGGCTCTGTCCACAGCTCTGTAGTTCATCTTAAATTCTGATTTCTTTTTCCTGTGCACTTTAAAAAAATATGGCCACATTTCTCCTCCTCCAGTTGATTCTGCATGTTGAAGAAACCTGTTTAGTTAAGAAGACGTTCTTTTGCAATCATTCAGTCAGGCAATACAGTGGGGCATAGGATTGCTGGCTTTGCCTTCTAATCCTTGAGAAATTACTTGGATATTGTCAGTTCACTTTTTAAAATTTAAATTATATTGTAAAGGTGATGTGCAGAAGATTGACAGTTACATAAATAAGGTAATGAGTACCTTTCTGTTTGAAAAGTGTTACTGCCTTCCTTCATTTTCCCCACTTTTTTCTCCCCGACCTCCCTCCATGCCCCAAGTTATGAAGTTCATTTCCAACATAGTGTCTCATGAGAATCAATGTTGAATTGGTTCACTATTTGTCCCACTGTTTCTGTGATTCTCCATCCCTTCCCCAAATCAGATAAACTTATATACACTTTTATCATGGCAATAAGCATTCCTCTTAAGGCCAGTGTGGTTGTAAATTGATATATTTCTTTTTAGAAAAAATATCTTTATCTTTAAGATAAAGGATAAGGTTATGAATAAAGTTTATAAACAAAGTAGTTTATGAATGCCATAGAGCTCAATCAATGTCATTGCTTTCAATGTTCTCACCCATCCCTCTCCCATGCACTGCTGTCCTCACTCTTCTTAATTTTGTAGAATATATATTGGATTCTTGTTGCATTTTTCCCTTTTCTCCTTTTCATTAGTCTACCCCTTTCCACTTGAACCTGTCCCGAGTCCTTTTAAGTATCTCCTTCCTGGTGTTTTATTTTACTGAAGTTTGATTTTGGATTTACACTATTTGAGATCTACCTTGAATATAACATATTTCAATGGATACATTTGTATACACTTACATAGCACCCAACATATTTACCTTTGAGTTTGTAAGTGAAATCTAGCTCCCACATACAAGAGAAAACATGTATCCTTTGTTTCTCTGGGCCAGACTTACTTCACTTGACATAATTTTTTTCCAAGTCTTTCATTGCTTTACAAATAGTACAATATCGTGTGTGTGTGTGTGTGTGTGTGTGTGTGTGTGTGTGTGTGTGTGTGTGTGTGTGTATGCCCACATATACATGCATGCACTGCTCCTGGGGCTTGGACTAAGGACTTACTGTTCTTAACCTTTTTTTGCTCAAGGTTTGTACCCTACCACTTGAGACTTCTCTCTCTTTTTTTTTTTTTTTTTTGGCAGTTAATGGGAGCTAAGGCAATTGGATTTTCCTGCCTCAGCTGGTTTCATGTTGAGAACCTCAAATCTCATCCTCCTGAGTAGCTAGGATTACAGGTGTGAGCCATTGGCACCTGACTAAATTAACATATTTTCTATGAGTTGTTTAGATAAAGTTTGACAGTATTAATAGTAGTTGGTATTATTATCCATTATTATGCCTACTTGTTGTCAAACACTATTCTTAAGCTATATTTATACAGAGAATGAAATTATTTCCTTATTTTTGTAAAACTTACCATGTAATCTTGTAATTATTATCACTAAAATTGCAATTGAAATTTATATCTTATACCTTTTTGTAGGAATACTTAAAAAATCACTCCTTATAATCTTAAATAAACATGAAGACAAAAAACCCAATTTTACAATTTTGTCTGTAGATGAATAATCCTACTGTATTTTTATCTCTTATTTTTTGGCCTTCCTTTAAACCTGTCTTCTCTTATGCTCACATAAGAAATAGCCTATGATTCTGGATTCTCCAGTTATCATAGCCTTTGTATTACAAAAATTCAAGTCTGTTATAGATTCAATTCCTCTAACACAATATAGCACGTCATCTGAAATTTCATGTTAGGTCTCTTGGATATAAAGTGCAGGTTATATGAAGTGTAGGTTATGAAACAATTGTTTTGAAAAATTCAGGGAAAGCGAGAACTCAGGAGTTAAATCCTTAGATCTCTCTCTGTGTGTGCTGTGTGTGGTTCCTGGACAGTGTCTAGCCAGGACCTGCTTATTAGGTGTACTTTGAAACAAAAGCACACATTTGCTTTTGTGTACACATGCCTATGCTTTTGTGCCTTAGGCACTCACTATACAGAGTATATTTTGTGCAGTCTCTCAGTTAAAAATAGGAAAATGATGAACTAAATGATATCCTAAAACCAGAGGTCTCCACATTTCTGAACATCATTGGGAATTTAATCGACATAACTGTTTTAAGACATATGCTGTGAAAACTATCACATGCTGTGCAAATAAAGTAGTACCTTTGTGAACAATGCTATAGAAACCACTCTGTCAGCAAGCACATCTCATCTTTCAACCATTGTAATATTTACAATGTATCTGGTTCTATGTTTATGCATTCAAAAATACTTATTCAACACCTGCGTTGAGGCTGGTGATTTGTTACTGTTTTTGACAGTTGGGAACCAAATGTTTTCTTCTAAGAAATTTGGGGAAATGGGAGAAAGTCACAATAGATAAGTAAAATGGAGTAAAATTTTAAGCATCTCTGAGGATGCAGCACCACTTTATGAAAGTGACTCAAAGGACAGTTTGCCCTAAACTTTATTGGATGGTCAGGAAAAGACTTCTTGGAGAAGCAGATGTTTTGCCTGAGTCTTGCAGGAAGGGAAAGAGCCTTTAAAATGGTAAGGAGTGGGAGACAAAGAGCTCCAGGATCAAAGAAAGAATGGACCCAATTCCTTAGGCTAAGGTTAGCACACAGCATGCTTAGAAAACCTAAAGAAATAGAGTGTGGCTATGACTAAAAGGGATAGCCATCAGTGTGCCTGAAGCTATGTGAAGTGTTTGCGAGTTTATTGGACATCACGAAAACTTCATAGATTTTTATGGTAACACAAATACAAAGCATTTTCCTCAAAATTTCTTCTACCAACAAGTGCCAAGCGTCTTTCTTTATGTGGTTAGTGCTTTTTGATTCATTTACTTTTATGGACTGATATGCTTTGTAAGAGTAAGAGATGTTGATTCTAAAACATAAAATTACCACGTTTATTTTGAGAGCTAAATTACCACAAATATGACTTTAATTGGTAACTGTATCTTACATGTACTTCATTACACGTAACGTTCAAAATCACTTTACTTCCTCTTCTGAGAGAAGTGCTTTCTTCAGGAAAGTATGGCACATATCCATGGCACTTTTAAATTAATTTCTTCTAGGACATTGGGCCATATTTAATCTGTCAAGGAGAAATAGAAAAACAACTGTCATACTTAAGGGAAATAATGCAAAGTAAGGCCAAGTGCCAAACATCTTTAGTGTTCTGTGTCCACACAGTTATACACTCAGCCTTACTTTTTGGTACCATTTATTAAGAAGGTATATAACTTAATTCTTCATAATGAGCAACGGTTTAAGTCAGCTGGCTGTTTGTTTTCTCTCACTGTGAATAATAGGCTCTCACTTCCTCTCAGAGACCTTCTATCACCTCTTCTACAAAAACTCAGTTACATAGATGATTCTTGTTTTAATGGATTTTGACAGACTTCCCTGTGCTCATTTATTTATGGAAATGATTTATTATTTATATTGGCTTCATGGCAGTGTTATTTATGAGTTTTGTTTTGTTTTGATGAAGCCACCTCATATTCTAACAAATATTTCTTCATTCGGTACATACAGATTTCTAGCACATTGTTCTATGTAAGTAAATGACCATGATTCTTTCTACAATTTTATGCATCTGCTATGATGTTTAATCTCTAACTTCTTTTAAATTTAATTTTGAAAAGAATGTGTTGAAACAATAATAGAGAGTTGGATATTAACTCATACAGGCAGTTGCCTTTCCAGTGTCTACATTTTTGATACAGTATGAACTACCAAATTCTTGTAACGCTACAACTTTCAGAGCTTTGCTATGGTAAAACTCTGCTACTGGTAATCAGCATTATAGCTAATGGAGCATATATTGAGTTTCTGCACAAAAAATGGTTACCTCCCAAGGGCTCTTAGCTTTGAAGAGTAAGCATTGCTTGGTGGCTTTGGCAGGACTCAGAGGAGCTTGGCTGCTGGGAAATGAAATGCTGAGAGCTTGCCAATGTGAAACCATTGTGTACCTCACAGTTCCCTAGTGCCAGGAGTTTGTGTGCCAAGGAAACAGAAATCTGTCTAGAAAATAAACTGTTTTCTCTTGGCCCTGTCCTCCAGGAACAGTTGAAAAGGTTAATCCTATGAAATGATTTATGCTTAGAAAATGATTTAAGCCTTTATATTGGAAGCTTAATGTAATGACTTCACACATGCAACAGAAATGGTGCACAATGTTCCTTTTCGAGTCATTTTTCTTCCAGTTACCAGCATTTTTTAAATTAGTTTTTAAATGACTGTTATAGTTGTATGGTGATGGTCATTTTAGGCCTTGCACAAAGACCATCCCTGTTATTATGGGTTACAGGGGATGGCAAGTGTCTCCACTGGGTGCTTGTGTGTGTATGTGTATGTATGTGAATTCTCTTGGCAGGTAATGTGGTACGGTCAATAGAAGGTAAATTAGCCAGCTGAAGAAAACATTTCCAGACTACACATTCTTTAGGGCAAAATAACTTGCAAACTATTGGAAAAAAACCTCTTTCTCTCCTTCTTTCTTTCCTTTCTTATTCTTTCTTATTTTCCTATCTCCATTCCTCCCTCCCTCCTTTCTTCCTTTCTTACTCCCTACATCTTTTTCACTCCTCCTTCTTTTATTTATCCGTCCATCCTTCCATCTCCTCCTTTCTTCCATTCTTCATTCCATTTAAACCCACACCAGAGTTGACTCTATTCATTTTCATCCAATATTTCTATTTCCTTTTTCTTTGACCTAGATTTCTTTTTCTATGCTTTTTAATTTTTCACTAGTATATTTTTCTCATCCAGTTTTCATCAGAACAATATATTCTACATCATACAAAAATGAGATATAAATATGTGATCGCATCAAATTAAGGCTTAATTCTACATTTAATATTGTCCTAAGACTGTGTAAACTCTTGTAAGAAACAGTAACACTTGTCATAGAATATCTTCATAACACTTAACTACCTAGATTCAAAGATTAACTTCATAGCACCAATGTAGCCTAATTTTATTAGACTTATTGCCTAATAACTTGTTAACATTTTCTTGTTTCTTTTAGATCTCAGTTTAAGCCTCAGGCTCAGCAACATTTGGGTCTGTATAGCTCTTTGTAGGGGGAAGACAGAAAGGTACCATGCTCTTTGCTTTCTTCTTGTTGTTTCCTTTGGTTTTGATGGTACTAGGGTTTGAACTGACTCACACTCACTTGCTTAATGGGCTGAAACTCTTCCACTTAAGCCTTTAGCCCTGTTTCTTGCTGGTTATTGTGAAGACAATCTATTGGACATCTATTGGGTGGGTTTTGAACCATGATCCTCAGTCTCCTGAGTAGATAGGATTATATAAGTAAGGCACAGGTATGAGATCTTTGTTACAAGAGTTCTAGTAACATTCTTGGCCTCTACTCTCTTAGTTGCCAAGTAATACCCTCTAATTTTAATAGTAAATATGTTCCCAAATATTCTTAAATATCTCTTAGGGAACTAAATTTCTCCCAGGTGAAAACAGCTACTTTAGATCCAGATATTTAGACAAATGGTAATGTAAGCCAAGACATTTTAAAAATCAGTTCTTAAAGACTAGATTTTTCTCATTTTTTATTTATTTCCAACAGCATTCAAATTCAAAAGCTTATGCTTAATGCTAGTAAAGTATGAATAGATAGAAAGTAAACATCTTCTTTTTTATTAGATAAGATGCCCAGCCATGAAAATCCCTGGATTTAAAGGGCTTGTTGAGATGTATTATGTTGGATGAAAAGTGCTATTTTAATAACTTATTGTCATTCTTAGCATGGACCTTTTATTTTAGAAAAATGGATAATTAGCATTTTGGCTTATCACTTTCTCTCCATGAATACAAATAATTTGATAGACAGACAACCAGAGGAGACTTCATTAAATAATGGGCCTAATCAGCCTGGGACTAGAGTAAATTAGAGGTTAGACTTCCAGCCTGGGAGTTGGAACTCAGGGTCTGGTGGCAATGTCATCTTATTCATCTAGGATAGTTTTTGTTGATTGGCCTAACATTCCAGTAGAAATAAAAATCAGAGATGAATCAATTATCTAGAAATAAAGGTCAACTCACAGCTTGTGAAGTTATAGGGTACATAGCATTTACCTTGTTGTTGGTTCACTGCAAGAATATCTTCAAAGCATAACTATACAGTTTGTGGTGTCGGGACTTCACTGTTTCAGTGTCTGGACAATGGCACATTATTAATAGGGAAGTATTAGAATGATTTCTTGGGGATGGTAGCAGTGGAGACAGCACCCTGGAAACATTATCTTTTTGCCTGTGTTACACATTACACTGGCATCTGTAGTTATTTATAATATCCATTAAACACTACCGACTTTCCAAAACAAAACAAGAGGCCACAACTAACAATATCTTTAGCATAGACATGCTAACACCTAGCCAAGAAACCTATTTTGAAATTAGCTTTCCTTTAAAAATTGTTTAGGAAATCTAACATTTGTTTCTAAGAAAGCAACACCCAATGCTGTGGGAGTAATTTAGGTAAAAATTTGAGACTGACATTGTCACCCAGAGGAGACGGGTAGGTCTTAGAAGACCTTCCTGTTTCTGGTTGTCTTTTGAACTTTTGGTTCAGACTACAAATGAATCATGGGAGAACATAGGTCACAAATTATTTTCATCTTGAGTTAGAGGAAGGATTTTATTCACCAATCACACTCGGTATTCATTACTCAACATATAAATGCCTCAGCTCTCTATATCCTTAAGTTGCATCTGACATTTTTTATCCTGATATTTTTCCAAGTAGAAACTTTCTACCAAGCATTTGTATGTGAATAAAAATTGGTATCAAGTACACAATGTGGTTCTGAAACACATTTAACTACATTAGTAGCATCTTCTAATAAAAATAACAGAGAGCTAAAATAAAAAATAGAACATTTGTAAGTTCTAAGGAGGCTCTTTGTATGATACAGACAGGACATACAAAGGCTCTATTTCCCTATATAAAACATGCACATGTGTGCTTTTATTTATAAATCATATAATTTGTTACAGATGAATACCTGCTTATTCCTAAAAATGGTAGATATTGATCATTCAAGAGCTTTTGTGTGCTGAGTTGTAGTTATGAGGTTACAAGCCTAGAGAAAAGGGAAGTTAACTATTTTGCAGAGAAAGAGAACCTAGGGTATATGGCTTTTAAAAAACTGAAATTTGAGAGGAAAAGCCTGTTTCCATATCACTTTGACTCTTCAGCAAAGTTTACGTTGTCTCCTTTTTTTTCCTATCCAGTGGTGTTTCTTTTGTAATGGATATGTAAGAGTATTGAAAATTAGAGTTACTGTGGAATAAATAGGCTACTCCTGTGTAATTAATTAATGACAGGAGTTAAGAGACAGAAAAGTTGAGAAATCTATGTAAAATCTCACAGCAGAACAGAGGCAGAGTTGGGAATTTAAGTACAAGTCTGAGGCTGGGTTTTTGTTTTGTTTTGTTTTTGTTTTGTTTTTCAGTACTCAGGATTGAATAAAAATCTCACCCATATTAGGCAAAACTCCTTGTCCTTTGGTATTTCATTTTTGAAATAAGGTCTTGCTACATTTTCCCAGGTTTCAGATTTATTATACTTTTGCTTTTGCTGCTGTAGTGGCTAGGATTCTAGTAAGACCCTTCATCTGACCCAACGCTTGCTCTTGTTCTATTATAATGCTAGAAGCCCATTATATTAGTCAGTTTTACATCACTATAATAAATGGCTAGCATAATTTACTCATAAAGAAAAAAGATTGTTTTGACTGAGAGTTCTAGGAGTTTCATTCTAGATACTTGATACTTGAGATTGTGTGGCAAGGAGAAACTGTTCTCCTCATGGAAGAGAGGAAAAGGATGGGACTGGGAAAAGGACATGGCCCAGGAACCTGATGCTCTCTGATCTCTTCAAGTTTCCAGTACCTCCCAGTGCCACCCAGCGTATCAAGCAAAGAACACATGAGCTCTGGGGAACAGAGCTGGTTCTGTAATTATTTCCCCCAAACATCAAGTCCTTTGTGATGAGAAGGAATTGGAATATGATGAAATACTGAAAATTTTCTGTATTGAAATTCGTGCTGGTTTTGATATCTTTTTAAAAATTATGTCTTCATTGTTTAGCTTGTACTGGAAAATATGGTTTGCAATATATTAAAAAAAAACAAAAACAAAAAAACAAAAAGCCCTCTTATTTCCATAATTTGGAGTTCATTTCAATTAGCACCATTTTATATGGTCATATGTACATAGCTATTGAGCTATTGTGATCCCTAGGACTATCCTAGACATATGCTAACTATTACAAATAAGGGAAACCATGGAGTCTGTTTCTTTGGGTCTGGCTTATTTCACTTAATATGCTTGTTTTCCAAGTCTTTCCATTTCCTTACAAATGGACAAGGTCATTCTGATGAAAGCAAAAAATTCCTCATGTATATATACCACATTTTCTTGATCCATTCATCTACTGAGGGGCATCTGGGTTGTTTCCATATCTTAGCTATGGTAAATAATGCTACAATGAATATGGTTGTGCTGGTAGCTTTAGTGTGGCCTTGTTTGTGATCATTTGAGTGAGATTTCGGGAGTACTGTGTGAAGTTATTTCTTTTTTTCTTTTATTTTCCCTTTGGTTTATTTCCTGTTGTCACTGTTACTGATTTTGGTACCCTATGTCTCATATATACATTTATCTGATTTGGTGAATAATAAGGGAAATAATAAGAAGGGAAATAATAAAATGATGAAACAAAGGACAAAGTGTGAACCAATGCAACAGTCACAAGACACTATGTTGGAAATGAACTTTACAACTTGGGAGGGGAGGGGGAATGAAAAGTGGGAGAAAACAAGGGAAGGGGTAACAATGTTCTACAAGAAATGTACTCATCACCCTACTTATGTAACTGTAACCTCTCTGACATCATCCTTACAATAAAATAAAATGAAATTTTATAATATGTGGCTTATAGACAAGTATATACTGTGGATCCTCAAATGATTAAAAAATAACAATTGTTTTAGCCCCACTAAGATAAATTCCATGTCCTCTGTAGTTAGACATGAACATTGATTTGAAATGTCTATATGTTTGAGTTATTGACTCTACTCTCCCTAACACTCTATGTTGGAGAATTATGGGTTAAAAGTAATAGACAGTGTAGTAGCACCATTTTGTTGATAATGGTTAAACACACACATGCAGATATTTTAAGAAAATACTGGATTGTTTTTTCTTTCTAGAAAACTTATTTGGCTTTTCATACCCCACTCCCGAAGTTTAACCAAAATTCTCTACTTTTTTCCTGACTGTCATTGCTTATTAGTAAATCTATTTGTGAACTGTAACAAAACTGAAGGTTTGTTAAAATGATCAATTGACTGTTTTTTAACATTGTTACTGGCAATTGATCTGGTTTGACTTAGGGCTGACTTTATTCTTCCTTCACCTTTAAACTGTAGCTGCTGTAGTATTTGATATTTGGAAATATCATTATTCCTCTTTATCAAAATTACCCCATGGGAAGTCACAACTTTAACTTCTATAACATGTATAGGAATCTATTATTTTGAACTGAACTCCTACCCTGGGCTTCTTTGGGGATCCAGGCCAAGACATAATAGAATTGCTTACACTAGGTTTTGTGTTCAAACTGAATTCACAAGCAGTCCAGGGCTCCGGGAAAATAGGAATTTTTTGACCCAATGAATTCAGAGGGTCAGTGAGTCACCCTGGATTTGGAAGGTTAGAAGTTCCCTTTGCCACACATCTGTCAGAAAAGTAACTTTAAAACTGCAGTTTGCTTCTTTTTCCTTCTTGCTTTACCAGTTTTTTTTCTGCCTCTAAAACCCACCTGTCTACTAGCTGAATTTATGGGAATATCTTCCTGCTTTTGAAGAGGAGGTGTTATTGGTTCATAAATTGCCAGTAAAAACCAATACAAATTTAGAGAGACTTGAACGCAGAGCCTGGCCACTCTCCCCCACCTCCTCCTTTTTTTCTCCTCAGGGCTGACATTCT
Organism: Dipodomys merriami; assembly: GCF_024711535.1. Taxonomy (NCBI): domain Eukaryota; kingdom Metazoa; phylum Chordata; class Mammalia; order Rodentia; family Heteromyidae; genus Dipodomys; species Dipodomys merriami. The sequence goes on from NW_027206290.1 coordinate 6,656,234, forward strand.
ACCACTTGAGACATTGAGACACATATCCACTCCCCCAATTTGATCTTTGAAAATCAATTAGCTTAACATTTTATTATTTACCAAAATTATTCCATGGAGATTCAGAAATTCCAGCTTCTTAGATTTTTGTGAACATACTAGCAAAAACAAAAATCTTCCGCTGTGGTTTAAATGGGTTCCCCAAAGTTGTAAACTTGAGAAATGGAACCTTTACATGGTCATTTGGTCATGAGGATTTATATTGAGTAGTCTAATGTTCCATCATTATTAGATACTGCCTGCTGAAAGGATCATGTGGCCTCCAGTGCTCTATTCATGTATGTGGGCACACACACACTCTTGCCCTTCTGCCTTTTGCTTGCTGCCATGGGATGGTCTCAGCAGATTTAGACTCCTTATCCTTGGATTTCCAGAACTGTATGAAATAAATCTGTTTTTTATTAATTATCCAATCTTGGACATTCAAATAATAGACTGATAGACGCTTCAAATAGTAGGCCAAGACACCTTTTAAATCTGAAATTGGCTCTTCAAATTGTGGCCAGAATGCCCCACACCATTTGGTTCAGCAGTTTGGTCAAATCATACTGTAAATAATGATTTATTTGTTTGCTTTTGATCCTCCAAGCTCTGAGTAGAGTCTTTGGTTTGCTTAGTTTCTGCAGTCTTGGATAGTAGGAGGGTGGTAATTTTCAGTTTTAGTTAATTACTATGCTTTACATGGCTACAGGGATTGAGCATCTTAGAATGCCACTTCATTAAGGCATTAAAAATACTGTGGACTCAGTAATTTCATTTACTGGGTCAATAACCCATGATATCTAAAGAAGATTTAAAGTAGTTTAAAAATAATTATTCAAACAAGAAAAGGATTTCAAACTATAATTACCATAGCAATGAAGGAACAAGAGACTCCAAAGCAAGTATAAATATTATATTTAAATCCTTCATGTCTAATTTTCACAACTCAAAGGGTTTTAGTTATTCCAATAATAAAGATCATATGACCTTGGACCTGAAATAAACTTCAACTAGCATCTAGTCTGGGTATAAAAATTAATTTTTTTGCCTAAAAACCACTTATAATTAAATATCCACATTATAATTAAATATCCACATTGACAGTTTATCGCAGTTTTTCTTATATAAAGTGTTCATTTTTCTTAGCTCATTTGCAAATTTCTTATTCAGTTTCCCCCTAGGAATTTGCATGCTATTTGCTGTTGCATATTGAATCTTTTTCTATTGTAATTTCTTTCTTTGTTTCTTTCTCTCTCTCTCTCCTCTCTCTCTCCCTCTGTCCTTCCCTCCCTCCCTTCTTCCTTCCCTCCCTCCCTCTTCCTCCCTTCCTTCCTTCCTTCCTTCCTTCCTTCCTTCCTTCCTTCCTTCCTTCCTTCCTTCCTTCCTTCCTTTCTTCCTTCCTTCCTTCCTTCTTTCCTTCTTTGCTATGTACCATTTGTGACTTTTCTGTATTCATGGCATAGATAGCTACAATTTTATATTCTTCTATTAATTCTGATTTTTCTTTGATTTTTCTGATTTGCAAGGAGGACAATCATATTATCTGCAAATAATCTTTTTTTCTGCCTTTCTTCTAGAACTAATAATGCTTCTTTTTTACCCCACTATTGGGCTTCTGTTACTTTGTTAAGTAGAAACTCCAATACAGTGTGAAAGTGTCAAAGTATGAGCAGGCATTCAAGTCTTGTTCCCAGCCCTAGTGAGAATGTCTATAGTTTAGAATTTCTAGATTTCAGTCCCAACCATCATTCTATGAGATGCTATTGGTAGCAGAATGTTGAGGTTCCTACTAAGTTTGTATGTAGCAGGGTGGGTGAGGTTCCTAAATAGTTTTGTGAAATTGCATTAACCAAATGAAACATTTCTTCAGTGTGTGAGCTTTCATAAAATAGTACATTGACAATCTCTTAGAGCTGTAGTGTGGTGACTTTTTCCAACCCATTAGTCTACAGAATATGTATGTGCATCAAACATTTTAATTTCAGGCAACCCAGTGCTGTACATCTTATCATCTTATTTTCTTCTTTATTTTCCTTACCACTAATGATAAGTCATATGTTTATGTTTACTTGTTATTTGAATTTCCACTTTATGTAGTAATTGAGTCTTGTACCCAGTTTGGGCTTTCTTTCATTATGTACTTGTAGAGATTTATTATATGGCTGTAACTTAATCCTTTATAAGAAGCTACCCTTCACCTGAACTGCTTTTTCATTCTCATAATGTTTTGAGAATAACTGAGTATAGTTCCTCTTATCAATTGTTTCCCTTAATGCTGGTACTTTTTAAGAATTTTTTTCTACTATGAAGTTATGAATATTTTATACTTTCTTCTTAAAGTATTACCACATTGTCTTTCAGGTTTCCAATTTGCCTTGAATTGTGGATAAATGAGAAGCTAGATTTATTTTTTTGCTATGAGATTATCCAATTCTTTCAGTTCTGTTTTTTTTTTTTAAACAGATGGATTTTTTTTACTTCCATTATTCTGCTTGGTATCTCTATCACAAATTATCTAGGCTCCTTATTATGTCTGCTTGAATCTATTTTCCTTCCTTGTTCCTGTACCAGCTAATTCCTCCTCTTAGTGGCTGGATTAGCTTTCTTGACCTTTTGCATCACCATATAAATGTTAGACTAATCTATAGAGGAAAGCTGTGCTATTTAGGTATTTAGATTGAGGCTACTAGAATCTACATATGAATTGAGAATTTACACCTTTATATTATTCAGTGTTCTCTACATGTTACATCTCTTTAAGTACTTATCTTTCTAAATGTTTCTCAACACATTTTGTTATTTTCTTCATATATTACATATCTTTTATTGGAGTTGGTCATCATATTTTATATTGTATACTTATAAACTATATCATCAAATTTTTATATTGCTAGCATATTTGAATACAGTCAATTTGCATCCTGATTTGTATCTAGAAATCCTGCTGACTCTAATAAAAGTTATATCAAATTATAGATGAATTTTTAACACATCATATCATCTGTAGATTTTTAAAGTTCATTTTAATATTTTTAAATTACTTTAAGTAGTACAAAGGAGTGGCTATTTAACCAAGCATTTTGTGAATGCAGTATATTTTGATGTGTCACCCTTTTAACCTTCTCATCCATCCCTCCTCCCCTGTACACCTTCCCTCACCCATCTTCATATTGTAGGATATATATTGGATTATTTACTGCATTCTCTTCCTCTTCTCCTCTTTGTCTGTAGATATTTCTATTTCTTCTATTTCAATCCTTATGCCTTTTTTATCCCCCAGGGTCTCAGTACAGTACTGCATAGTAGGAACTACTGTTTTATTCCCAGTTTCAAAGGAACAATTTAGGACATGATTAGGTTAATGTTTGCTTATAGAAACTCTGCTTTGAGCCAGGCATGAGTAGCTCACACCAGTAATCCTAGCTACTCAGGAGGCTGAGATCTGAGGGTTGTGGTTTGAATTCACCTCACGGAGGAAGTCTATGGAATTCTATTGCCAATTAACTACCAAAAAGCTGGAGTGGAGTGGGCTTAAGTGGTAGAGTGCCAGCTTTGAGTGCAAAAGCTAAGGGACAGCAGGCTATGAGTTCAGGCCCCCATATTAGCAGAAAAGAAAAAGAAATTTTGCTGTACAACTTGTTATCCAATTAAGAAAATACCTGTCACCATTCCTTAACTAATAGTTTCTAACCATTATTCAAGGGTTAATTTTACAGGATTATTGTACTTCCTCCATTGAGGTAAGATCAAGTGAATCCTGCAAATTATATCAATTTATGTTTCTACCTAATTTTTTTTTTGGGTCGGTCGTGGGGCTTGAACTCTGAGCTTCTGGGGTTAGGCACTATCCCTGCTCTCTTCAGCTCAAGGCAAGCGCTCTACCAGTTTTCTAGTGGTTAATTGGAGATAAGAGTCTCACAGACTTTTCTGCCCGGGCTGGCTTTGAACCATGATCCTCAGATCTCAGCCTCCTGAGTAGCTAGGATTACAGGCGTGAGCCACTAGCACCCGGCTATCCCTAATTTTTTATATTTGTCACTTGTGGTCCTTGAACTTGGAATCTGGGTACTGTCTCTAAGCAACTTTTTACTCAAGGCTAGGCTTCTACCACTGAGCCACAGTATCACTTCCAGTTTTCTGGTGGTTAATTGGAGATAAGAGTCTCACAGACTTTCCTGCCTGGACTGACTGAAGCATAATCATCAGACCTCAACCTCCTAAATAGCTAGGAGTACAGGCATGAACCACTAGCACCCAGCACCCCAGCTTTTTATTTTAAAAAATTTCAGATGAATTTCATTGATCACCATTTGTGCTTGAAATACATAAAGAAATAAATTACAAATGTTCAGATTTAAGTGTCTGACAAGCTTTTTCTCACAGTGAGTAAAATGAACCTGTCATTTCAAGGAAATAATAGGCACAATTGTTTTTCCTATGAAAAAGTTGAACTCTTGGGTTAAAATTAGAACTTTAGAAAGCCTCTGTTTGTTATCTTCAGCTTGCCATTTAAAAACATTTGAAAATGCCATCTATGTTATGTTTAGAGGAATTGATAGCTGCTCTAAAACTTTCTAATTTCAAATTTTTAATGTGTGAAATATCAACATATATCTAGGTCATATACACAAAGGTTACTTGGAGTCCTCCGTAATTTTAAAGATGTTAGTTGAATGAGACTTGAATGAGACTAGACAGTTGAGAACTCTACCCAAGGTTAATGGAAATGCCCTAGGCTTATCAGAGTATAATGGTATTTAATAAATTTCCCTCTTCCCATGAAAATGTGTCTTAGAATAAGATACTATAGTTCCTAAATTACATACCCCTTATTGTATTTTTAATTCTACAGCTTCTCTATAATAGGTTTAGATTGGGGAGGGAGGGTTATTTTTATTTATTTTGCCTGTCAGTGAGCCTTTTGAGTTCTCATGCTCTCATAACTTATGGAATTTTTTCTGGTGTTGTATGTCTTTCCTCTTTTTCTAGGATTTCAAATTAATGTATTGCAAGTCTTCTCACTGTGCTTTACCAGTTTGTTACCTTATTTTTTTTAATTGCATGCTTTGATTTGAAGTCTTGCTTCTAGAGTCTACTGCATGAATCCTTTCTTTAGCTTTATCCAATTTGCCGTGAAAGCTAGCCATTGAATGGTTCATTTTTATCAGTACTTATCAATTCCAGAACTTCTAAGTGTATCTTTACATCTGCTCCATCATTTTTTGTAACTATTAATGCTTCGCCAAGGTTTTCACCTGGCTCTCATATCCATGAACAATGCGAACATAACTGTGTTGTCTGTGACCTGTAATATTATATATGCATTTCTACTATGACTGTTTTATTCATCGATTTTCTGCAATGGTGTTTTTTAGTCTCTTCATACATTTGGGGATATTGTGTATATTAGACATTATACTTGGACACATTTAGATGCAACAGTATTTCTAGGCCTTTAAGGATATTTTTTTTCTTCTACAGATGATTGTTCTTTGCCAGTGACAGTTGTCTAAGAATCATTAGAAATTCAGAGCTACATAATATAACTTACAAAATTGAGAGTTTCAGAAACAACCAGCTGACATGAAGTAGATCTTGTAAGACTGGCTTATTTCTCGTTCTGACTTAATTTTAGAATACATCTGAGAATTCTAGGAATCTTAGTTCACAGTGGATGTTTATTTATATTGGCATCTGGATGAGACTTTGGTCTTCTTGCCTCAAGAGAATTAGAGTTCAGCTCCTTCTGCCAGAGATGCAAATTGTCTTTGGGCCACAATAGCAATTCTTGTTGTCAGTGAGTTGCAGACTTAACCAGGTTGGTATGCCTTGTCTTCTTGTTAGGAATCTTGATGGTTTTACATATATGGTTTTGTACTTGTCCAGCTCTTTGAGTTATCTCCCATGGGACAGTTGGTCTGAACAGAAGTACTCCTGATGAGACTTTTATTTACTTTGTTAACTCATGAAATTGAGCACTTTAATTTTTGCACTTCAAAACTAGTACCAAGAATTTATACCACAGTTTTTCTTCTGAAGCCTGTCTCAGATGGAACCACAAGTCTTGAGTTAACTCAAGAATATGTAAGTGCTCGCTTCGGCAACACATATACTAACATTGGAACAATATAGAGAAGATTAGCATGGCCCCTCTAAAGGATGACATGAAAATTCGTGAAGTGTTCCATATTTTTCACATAGAGCTCCTCTATGACCCAGAAATCCCACTTTTGGGCATTTACTCAAACAATCACAAACAAGGCCATATTAAAGCTACCAGCACAACTATGTTTATCGCAGCATTATTTACCATAGCTAAGATATGGAACCAACCCAGATGCCCCTCAGTAGATGAATGGATCAAGAAAATGTGGTATATATACACAATGGAATTCTATGCCTCCATCAGAAAGAATTGACATTGCCCCATTTGTTAGGAAATGGAAAGACTTGGAAAAAATTATACTTATTTGCAGTAATCAGTATAAGTCTAGGACAAGCAGAAAACGTAAAAAACTAAGTACATATGACCATATAAGATGATGTTAAGTGAAATGAACCCCAAGATAAGAACACAGTAGTTTTTTTCTTTCTTGCTATTGTTTTTGACATATATAAAATGTACTATGTAATTTTTTTGTTTCTCTTGTATGCTCTTCCCCCACATTATAACTTCTGTTTTCACTGTATTTGATGTCGGTGCCCTGTATCTTGTATAAAAATTGTTGTAATTTGCGGAGGGTAAGGGAAATAACAAATTGCTGAAATAAGGATACAGGTTAACCCATTGTAACAATGAGATGTTGAAATGAACTTTACAACTTGGGTGGGAGAGGGAGGAGTTGTGGAGGTGGGAGGGAAGGGATGGTAGGGGAAAAACAAAGGAGGAGGTAACAATGCTCAATAGGAAATGTTCTCATTACCTTACTCATGTAACTGTAACCCCTCAGAACAGTATTTTTACAATAAAAAACATAAAAAGAATATGTAAGCAACTTTTCTATCTTTGTTTCTAAAATTACAATAATAATCTTAGGACATACAAAGTATGTGTGTGTGTATCTATCTATCTATCTATCTATCTATCTATCTATCTATACCTTCACTAAATTATATACATGTATATATTCAATAAGTTTTATATATATTATATACACACATATATATACACATATACACACGATATATATGTATACATATGAGAAATTCCACTAGACTTTCTTGTTCTCTTATACATTTACATTTATACATTTTGTTATAATTTTCATTAACTTTCAGCTTTAAATTCAGGTTTATTAAGGCCAAAGTTGCATATCATCTTCAAACATTTTTTTCTTTTTAATATATTTTTATTGTAAAGATTCTATACAGAAGGGTTACAGTTACATGAGTAAGGTAATGAGTACATTTCCTATTAAGCATTGTTACTCCTCATTTGTTTTTCCCCTACTATCCCTTCTTGCCCCATCTCCTCATTTCCCCCCCCCCACCAAAGTTATAAAGTTCGTTTTCAACATAGTGTCTTGTACATCTCATTGTTACAATGGGTCAAACCTGTATCCTTATTTCAGCATTTTGTTATTTCCCTTCCCCACCCCAAATTAGAAAAATGTATATATAAGATGTAGGGCACTGGAATCAACTAGAGTGGAAACAAGGTTAAACCATGGGGGGAGAACATACAAAAGCAGAAAAGGTCAAAAGCTATGTACATATGACCAGATAAGATGAAAGAGAAATGAACCCCAAGATAGGAACACAATTGGCTTGTTTCTTTCTTGCTTTTGTTTCTAACGTATCTATAAGGTACCATGTGATTTTTTTGTTGCTTTGTATGTTCCTCCCCCATGGTATGACCTCTGTTTTCACTGTATTTGCTGTCAGTATAATTTGGGGAGGGAAAGGGAAAAAACAAAATGTGTAAATAGGGATGCAGGTGGACCCATTGTAACAATGAGATGTACAAGACACTTTTGAACAGCGAACTTTACAAGTTAGGTGGGGAATGTAGTTGTGGAAGTGGGAGGGAAGGGATGGTAGGGGAAAAACAAAGGAGGAGGCAACAAAAAAAAAAAAGAAATGTATTCATTACCTTGCTCATGTAACTGTAACCCCTCTGAACAGTATTTTCACAATAAAAAAAATTAAAAAAGGAAAAAATCACATATTAGATTATAGGTAAATTAAAAGAACAGCAACAAAGATCAAACCTCTTGTCTCCCTATGGCTTAGCATCATCTTATATGGTCATATGTACATAGCTTTTGACCTTTTCTGCTTGTCTTAGACATATACTAGTTATTGCAGATAAGGGAAAGCTTCAAACATTTTCAATATAATTTGCCATATACTTCTTCCCTGGATCAGGCTGGTTATCTTCTTTCTTATGCTAGGTTTGTGCTACTGTACATTCTTAAAAAGAATATGTAATTTTCCATTAGTTATCATATATCTATGATTTCTAAATCCCAACTGGGCATTATTGATAATTTCATTCATTCATTCATTCATTCATTTAGAGTTAGTATAGGGTTTGAATTCAAGGCCTAGCAATTGCTTGCCTGATACTCTACCACTTGAGCCATGCAACTAACCTAGTTGATTTTTGCTTGTTACTTTAGTGACCTTCTAACTACAGTCTTCTAGATCTTACTCTTTTATTTTTTCTTTTGTCAGTCATGGGGCTTGAACTCTGGGTCTGGGCGCTGTCCCTCGGCTCTTCAGCTCAAGGCTAGCGCTCTACCACTTGAGCCACAGTGCACTTCCAGTTTTCTGAGTGATTTATTGGAGATAAGAGTCTCATCGACTTTCCTGCCTGGGCAGGAGTAGCTAGTATTGATTAGATGTGAGTCACCAGCACCTGGCTAGATCTTACTATTTTGAGTAGATCTTTTTCCTTAACTCCTTTGCTCAAAATATTCTCTTTCTTCAAAGTCCTTTCTTCTTCTGAAGCTTATTAGTCTTACGTCTTATTACCCTACTTTTCTATAACCCTTACTTGCTTAACAGAAATAAAACAGACCCAAGTAAATTCTAGACAAAACAAATAAAAACTCTAATGCTATATTATTAACATTGACATCATGAGAAATAAAATCTCTCAGGCTTAGTACTACCAGTGTCTTCTCCATTTTCTCTTTAAAATGATTGACTCATAACAGATGATTCCACCTTTAACTGCTGCTTGTTAGTCTCCCTGTTATTTATAGAGTGACTAGAAGCATTTCTTCCCCATACACCTTCTGCATCTAGTGGCCAAGAGACCTTTTTCCTCATCATTTTGATCAATTATTGCTGATTTCTCTATGACAGTGCTCCTTGAATCCAAATACATATAGGAAGTATGTAGAACTTTAAAAGAAAATACCAACAGCCAGGAGCCCATACTCAAGTTGTCTAGGTCATTTGGCCTGAGATGGGGTCAAATCATTATGAGTCATGACATGTGTCCCAGTCATTACAAAGTACAGCCTGTTGATAGTCATGACCCTAGATGAATGTCATATTATGACACTACTACCATACCAGGTATCAGTTTCCTTCCTTATGTGATGTACTTGGGCTGTATGTTAGCCACAGGTTCTGGTGTGATCTTTCTAAAAGGAGAGGGAAATAAAATGTAAATTGTTCAGGTAAATTATTCATAAAACTTGTCAACCTTTAGTATTTCCCACTGGGATAGTAGATTATGAATTATTTCCCTTATTCTAGTCTTCAATGGAAAACTCCTTTTGGTTTAAGAAAATGTGGAGTTTTTGTTGTTGTTGTTTGGTTTTTTGATTGTTTGTCTGTTTGTTTTTTGCCTCCCTATCTGGAGAGAGCCTTCATTACACAAACCTCTGTCATTAGACAGACTCATTCCCTTGAGAAACTTTCAAATAAAAAGTCACATCATCTATAGCAACTGCAAAGCATAGCTTTATGTTGCCTGTTGTAGAATTATTTCTTGACATTAACATTTTTATGCACCCCCATATTAAATTTTATGCTTGGATATAATGTCACCAGGTAGAAACCAAAGTAAATGCCATTTCCCGAATCCACAGAGTCAGAACCAAAGAATCAAATCTTGATTTTTATGTCACTGCTACTCATGGGGTATGATTTATACATACCACTTTTGAAAGCTGCATTAACTGGAGGATGTTGGTTTGTGGAGAGGCAAAGTCCATTGGCAGGCTGGTGTGGGTGAGCTGGGCCGATTTCTTTCTAGAACAATCCTAGAAATCTTTGCTTACAGGTAGAAAGTGACTGAAAGTGACTCTGAAAATGACTCTGTGTAGATGAAAACAGCTTGCTTAATCATTCCTGAAACACAGGAAAAATTAAAATACTTTTTTTTTCTTTGTCATGCAATAAAAACAATGCCAGATTGTTAATGCCTCTTTTGTACCTTTCACTTGAAAGACCTCAAAAGAACATCAAGGAGAATAAAGCAAAATCTATTCCCCAATGGTGTCATTATACATGTTGAAGCCTCTAAAACTAAAACTCTGAAGACATTCAGGAAGAGTGGAGGAGTAAATGGCAGCAACTGAAGAGTGGGTCTCTGGAGCTTTGTTCAATGTGCTTTGTTCAAATTCATTCAAATTGGATGATGAGAAACAAAGATCTCATTTGTTCCAACATTAAAGTAGTAAATTAGTGCGTGGTGAGTTCTTAATTATCCTGGAAGGCACATGGGTGTTCCGTATCCCACTTCTCAAATTGTGCTTTTACAGTGGAAATGGAAGTATCCATTAGGATAGTGCAAAACAATATTTTTAATAATTTAGGCTAACTCGAGTCATACAATCTTTTGTTCTGAAATATTTATCAAAGTTCTTGGTTTTATTTAAGATGAACAAAGTTTTTGTTTCTTTGTTAAGATTTCATGACATGGATGGAAATTCATTTTCGGAATAGGGCTTTAAGAGTAAGATTAGAACTATCCACTCTTGCTCCATCCCTGGTTAGTAGCAGGTTTGGCTAATTTTTCCTTGCATTTTTCATGACCTTTTCATAATTTAATGTCTTGACCTTCGTTTTCTACAGAGCCACCTTAGTGATAAATGCAAAGATTTAATAACTAGAACTAGTTGACAGGTGACCTTTCATTTATAGTAATTTCTTTTGCTAAGGAAACCAACTGTTTGGGAGATTTTATTTCATAGATTTTAATTGTCTGTTTAATTGTCTACAAGCTTATTCAGAGAGAAAAATAAAGGTTAAATATTTCATTCTTCTTACTGATTAAAGTGTACAGTGGTTGGCAGTTGTCCCAATGTATTATTCAAAAATTATAGTGCATCAAGTTCACACCCAAAAAAAGAAGGGAATTTTCCCAGAATGGCTGGAAAGAAACAAGGTAAAAACTGGGTTAGTACAGTGAGTTGGCATACCAAACAGGTGAAGGTAATAGGATATGAGATACGTCTATGCACACTGTTAATTTTAGCCAACCTTTCTTTCTTTCCCTACTTCCTTCCTTCCTTCCTTCCTTTCTTCCTTTCTTCCTTCCTTCCTTCCTTCCTTCTTTCCTTCCTTCCTTCCGTCCTGCCTACCTTCTTTTCTTCCTTTCTCTCTCCTTCTCTTTACTTCTTTTCTCCCTCCCTCTTACCTTCTCTCCTTCTCCTCTTCTCTCTCCTTCCTTTCAAGAAAGAGTCAATTGGTAATAGGTAAAATGACTTCTGAAGACTATATATATATATATATATATATATATATATATATATATATATATATATATAATGCATTGGTTAAACACAAGAAAATGAAGCTGACACATTATAAAAATGGCACAGAGCATTTCTACCCTTCCCCTCACTCATATAATCAAGAATACAGAACCTTCTTAAGAATCAGTTTCCTCCTGCATATATTTTTAATGTGTTTTTTAAAAGTAATTCATTTTTATACTTGTTAAATGCTCCTCTGCATGATGTAAAGTGACCTGTAGTGTGAGCAGAGTATTCAGCCCTAGATCTTTGTAAGTACAGAGCACAGAGTGAGCTATGAGTTACAGGATATTTAGACCACCTCCAGCTACCATGACTTCCCATGGGTTTCAAAGAACCATTGTGGTTTTCTAAAGCAAGTGTAGCTCAAGGAGGTTTTTGTGCAAGGAGAGTTTTTGCTCTATCTGTGAGACCAAGTTCCAAACCAATATCATCTGCCATGCTCTTGTTTTCACTCCCAGACATTTATGGTAATTATTTATTGCTTGAAAGAGAAAACAAATCTCACTACTTGTTTTTTTTTTAAGTCTGAAAAGCAAATTGAGAAAGCAAATGTGAAAGAACATTTTAAACATAATACAGTTGGTCACAATTAGTTTATCTCAGAATGAAATTTCAGCCACATTAGAAATGAAAAATATTAAGAGAAAAAATGCACATAATTTCTTACAGCATACCAGAATTTTGCATACGATGCCTCTATCATATACAAATTCTGACATTCCAGTAGAACCTGCATCTGTAGGGGCTTTGCCCTGGTTTAATCATTTTCCTGGATAGCAGTAGTTAAAATTTTGTTGTACATAGTTTTAAGATGACATTGGGTGATATTTGAGATAATTTCATGTATATGAGCAATATTGTAAGTTAATACCTTTCTTTAATATTTCCTACTTCTTCATGCTTCTGTGAGCACATTTCATGTCAAGTAACATGCTCCTCTTTTTACCCCCAAAGCTAGCTAGCTTTATAAACTTAACTTTATAGTCTATTTTGCAACTTTGGGATGATGTGCTAAAATACTGAATAGGATGGTTGAGCCAAAATAGGCATTCAGTCACATGTGCATCAATTTTGTGTCACATGATACTTATTTGTTGCCCTCATACAATTTCTTAAGGTACATTTTTCTCTCACTCTCTTGTGCTCCAGCCAACAATCAAGAAATTCTTTTATTCCTGCAAGGAGTCAATGTGTCACAATTTTCACAGAGAGATGCCTTGTTTTCTAAAAATAATTCCTCAGGCCTCTAGCTGATCATTAAATTTCCCCCTCACACCTCAGAGCTGTGTACTGAGACTAATGTTCATTGTGATTAGAATTTTAAAATTATTTTACCCTTCATAAAGACTTGTAAATAATATGTGCTAAGTAAAGTTTATTTGGCTGTTCAGTAGATGTCACTAAATTCTTTTTTAATTTATTATTATTATTATTATTACTATTAAAAAGTAATTCAAAGAGTTTACAATTCCATAAGTCAGGTTATAAGTACTATGATTTTTGGTCAGTGTCACCCCTTCCATTGCTTTTCCCATTTTCCCCCCTCCATTACCTACCCTAAAGTTGCATAGTTCAGTTTTTCAATGATGTACACTGACTATAATTACTCACTCTTCCTACCTCTCTTCATTTATGAGCCTTTGTTTTGCTCTTTCTCCCAAAACATGTTTCCACTATTCATTTTTATAAACAGTGTATTACTGGTTCAGAAGAGTAATCCCATTGGATTCTTCCCCTATGTTTGCCATCCTGTAGTCAGTTTGTGTGTATATGAATAGAGCCCTATATATGTTATTGTATATATTTGTAGTTTAGATCTAACTTCTACATATAAGAGAAAATGTGCTGTTTGTTTCTATGAGGCTGGCTTACTAATATGACTTTCTAGAGTTCACCAAATTATTAACCCTTTCCAAGCTGACTGTTTTTAGTTTTTTAATTAATTTTTATTGTAAAGGTGATATACATAGGTGTTACAGTTATATGGGTCAAGTGATGAGTACATTTTATTTTTCAACAGTACCACCCTCCTCCACAAGTTGTATAGTAGGTATCACTGCTGTATTTGTTCACCCTTTGCCCCAGAACTTCTGTGTTCCTCCTTATACTCCCTTAAACAGAAAAACTTAACATGCAAGATAAAATGTACAGAAATCAAAAACAATGACAGAAAAGGGGAAAGAACAAAAAAACCTCTATTTCCATTTCTTGGAGCAAATTTCAGTAAACATCTTTTTTTTTTTTTTTTTTTTTGGTCTGTCATGGGCCTGGGTTCTGTCCCTCAGCTCTTCAGCACAAGGTTAGCACTCTACCACTTGAGTCACAGCACCACTTCTTGTTTTCTGGTTATTTATTGGAAACAAGAATTTCATAGACTTTCATGTCTGGGCTGGCTTTGAACTTCACTCCTTAGATCTCAACCTCCTGTGTAGCTAGGATTACAGGTGTGAGCCACCAGCACCTGGCTAAACATAGTTTTATATGCTCATATGCAAATAGCTATTGAGCCTTTGTGTTCCTCTCCTAAGAATATCGTCCTTTGGTCTCACTGTGATGTTTAGAATCCTTTATAACTTAAGATGTCCACGTGTGATTTTTTAACTTTTATCGTCCATTGTGTTTACTTGTAAATTTATAGGCACATTATATGTACATTGTAATTACACATATGAGGGAAAACATGCAACTTATGTTTCTTTAGGTCTGGTTTACTTTGCTTAATATGATTTTTTCCAACTTTTTCTATTTCCTTATGAATAGTGCAATATCATTATTTCTGATGGAAGTATAGAATTCCATTGTGTATATATACTACATTTTCTTTCTTTATTTTTTGTGTGTTGGTCATGGGGTCTGAACTCTGAACGTGGGTGCTGTCCCTCAGCTCTTCAGCTCTAAGTTAGCACTCTACCACTTGAGCCACAGTTCCACTTCCAGCTTTTTCTGCTTATGTGATGCTGAGAAATTGAACCCAGGACCTCATGCATGCAAGGCAAGCACTTTACCACTGAGCCACGTTTCCAGCCCAACCACACTTTCTTTATCCATTCATCTACTGAGGGGCATCTGGATTGATTCCACATCTTAGACATGGTAAACAATGCTGCAATGGACATTGTAGTGCTGGTAGCTTTAGTGTGGTCTTGTTTGTGGTCTATTGGATAACAAGCTGATTATTTTCAAACATTCAGTACAGAGTTGTATACTTTCACAAAGAGAGCAATCACCTAAAAATACAGTGTTGTTACAGTTTTAAAATAAATTGAAAGGTAGAATTTGACATTTATGGTTGGTCCTTTAATAGGAACAGAGCTACCCAGAGAGAGTCAATTCTTATTATATTCTTAATTTATAGACACATACCAAATCCAAGCAGTATTCTGAAAAATATTTATAGTACAAGAGCCAAGATCCAGAGGACAAGTATTTTAGTGAAAATAAATAAAAAGGAAGTAACTCAACTGAAAAAGAGAATTCAAAATTAAGACAAAGTTTGACAACTTGGAACCAGAGTTTTGAACCAGTCTTTCCCTGACTGTAACAAAGGTCTTAGAAAATCCAATTCCTCAATCTAGAAAGAGAATCATTATTTACTGGGGCAGAACAGTTCCCCCAAAGGTGTATCTAATACAGTTTTCAAGCAAGGCCCCCAAATCAAATGTAAGCGAGTTCATGAAACAGCAGGGCATTTAACTGAGAAAGTTGAGAGCAAATATGTGACAACAAAGCTAATGAAAGAAACAAAAGATAACTGGAAAAGGCGGCTCTTAAATCAAACCACCCTTCTATGCCTGGATATTTTTTGTTTGATCTTGGCTTGCAGTATTTTCAAAGTGCCAGCCATTAAATATATAAATGTATACCTTGGGGCTTTACCTTCTGATTTTGATTAGAAATATTTCATTAATAAGACCTTAAGTTCCTGCCATACTCTAAAATGGTCCATGTAACTAAAATGGTCAATGGAACAGTCATTGTATTCAGCCAAGTGTCCTGGTACCTTTTTCAGGAAGTTAGATGGTGATCGAATACACATATGTAATTGTCTCTTGAGACTAGTCAAAGTAACAGTGTAGCCCAAGGAATTGTAAAAGAAAGGCTATTCCAAGATCTTCACTATCTCCCAAAGCCATTTCCTTTCTAGCCCTCTTCCCAATTGCCCATTTGTTACATAAACAAGAGACTGTTGTTCCCACTGTGTGCCCTCAAGTAGTTAGTCAGCTGCTGACCTCATAATCTGCACAGCTGTGACATCCCAATATATTGTCATGAAACAGATTGTGATGTCTTAATGGATCACATTCAGAGGTTATAACTGTCAAATGAGACCAGTCTGCTGATTCTTATTAGTTAAATTAAGCCTTGTTACAGCAGAACCAACTAATTCACTCTAATCACTGGGAAATCCAATGCAGATTGTTACATTTTATAGAAAGAAGTCATCCCAAACATTTTCTTTCTTCTTTAGCTTTTTGTATTTTAAGTCTTATAGAAGCTAGTCCCCAAATATGATTTTATTATCCAGTGAAACACTGAATGTATCTCAGTGATGAGTTGGAGTGTGCCATATGACACACACACACACACACACACACACACACACACACACACACACACAATATAAATTAGGTAGCAAATTACATCTGTGCATTGGGAGGTCATCACTATGTAATGGTTGTTAGTCTATGCTGAAAATTACGTAATAACAAGAATATTGTCTAGAAGAATATATGTTGATGTCTCACCCCCAAAACAGCCTTTTGTGCCCTCATTGCCCACTGTTAAAAGGGTTTACCACAGCACCAACATAAAATTCCTGTTCCACAGGAGTCTAATCTCCTTTCCCCCTAGAGTAGAACTATCCTAACATAAGGCCTGGAATATTTGCTGTTTATTTTGGAATCCTCAGGGCAGTCGCGGTGACGGTAGCTTTCTTGACAGTAGAGTTTTAAGACAACTCATATTGTAGTGAGGATATGTTTCGAGGTAGAGCACTTGCCTAGCATGCACAAGGCACTTCTTATTTTTTCTCAGCGAGGCCTTTTAATAATCAACCTGCCCCAAACACATACACACACATTTTCTCTCTCTTCCTAAATTCTAATTAAATTTTAATTTTCTTTATTTAGAACATATTATGAAAAATGCTTTTTCATTTATTACATCACTAGAACTTGAATGTAAGCTTTATTGTGGCAGGAATTTTGTGTTTATATTTGAATTTAAACTCTTGAAAGTGTGCTTCCTACATAGTAGGAGTTCAATATTTCCTGTAGGTATCTATCACAGGTAGGAAAGATTATTGTCTCTGTGACTTTTCTGAGGTACCTTATTTCTTAGTTTATCCACGTAGATTGCAACAGACCGAGCCTGCTATTATGTTGATCTGTTTCTTCTAGATTGCTTTTTCCCTTTTCATCTAAATCAAGAATTATTCTAAATTAATTGGAAAAGTCCATTTCTTCCATAGTATTAAATTCAGTGCTCAGACTCCTCATAAATTATTTTTATTCAATTTCTTTCATGCCCTACCTTAACCAATTGTGCTTTTAATGTATTTCAGGGATCTCTGAGGAGTGAGGTTAAAAAGAAGATAAGATATTGTTCTTACAAAATTCACTATCTAAAGGACAGGTATAATTAAACAATAAATTAAAGTACAATCCATCAAGTAAAATAAGGATAGGACCTCATGAGAGAGAGAGGCTACTCACCAGTAGGCACAATGACATTTCTGGCTGAAAGCCAGGCGCAACAGCTGGAATTTCATAGTAGGGCAATGAGTAAGTTGTACATTCTCAAAGCATGTTTCTTTATCATTATTGAATGAATACAGGATGGAAGGTATTTATGTGATGATTTTAGAAGGCAAGAAAGCAGGGAATAATGGGAAGAACAATGACTTCTTAGAGTTAAAACATCTAGATGTGAACCATTGTAACTTTTATCATTTACAAGTTCTGAAAGTCCATGCTTCACTTCTGAGTTTCTTTGACTCCCTTGTTCAGTTAAAAATGGAAGAGTTAGACTAACTCCAGAGACCATGAGCATGGTTTTGCTGAGTTCTTAAATGAAGCCTCTCCTTACTCACTTAGAAATGTAAACATGAAGATCCATTAAAATGGTGACTTGGGGAAAGTTTTTAAGCATCTGTATAATATTTTCCAGCCTAGCATTTGTTGTTGTAAATAGTTCTGGGTTCTGAAAATCTCCCTTAAAGCCTGAGTCTGCTGAAATCGTCACATTTTTAATCATCTATAACTATATGCAGGATTGATGCCTGAGTTCATTTCTTTTGTATCTCTTCCCTTGCCTCCAATCTGATTACAGAGATCAAATCTTTCCATCTTTCCCAATTTCATTTGAAGTTACAATTTTAAATTTAAAAATTCAACATTTAGAGTGGAAAACAAATGACTTTTTCCTCACATAATTTTAAATCAGAAGATGAGAATGAAAAATTAATTAATTGTTGAACCATATGAATTTGCTTTTTTAATGGAAGCATATTGCTACCTGGATAACCTTTGTCAGAGCCTGTGGGATTGGCATGTGTATTTCAGATAATTCCCTACTTTGTCAGTCATGTAATATCTGACATTTTAGTTTTCCCAGAGGAAATTGTTTGACTGGGTCAAATTTACCACCTATTTTCTTCCTCTTTTTGTTTTACAGCCTTTGCAACTGGACTGTGACCTTTGTGCCATAGTGTCCAACTCAGGTCAGATGGTTGGACAGAAGGTGGGAAGTGAGATTGATCAGTCATCTTGCATTTGGAGAATGAATAATGCCCCCACCAAAGGTTATGAAGAAGATGTTGGCCACATGACTATGATCCGAGTTGTGTCCCACACCAGTGTTCCTCTTTTGCTAAAAAACCCTGACTATTTTTTCAAAGAAGCAAACACCACTATTTATGTTATTTGGGGTCCTTTTCGCAACATGAGGAAGGATGGCAATGGAATCGTTTACAACATGTTGAAAAAGACGGTTGATGTCTACCCAAATGCCCAAATTTATGTGACCACAGAGAAGCGTATGAGTTACTGCGATGGAATGTTTAAGAAGGAAACTGGGAAAGATAGGTAAGTCCTCTCCAAAGCAGCCTTATTGTCTTTTATGTTAAATCTTTGCAGAGTCCTTTTGTCAGCTATAAAATGAACAGAGTTATTTTTTATACTGATCACTATACATATTTTTGACTATTATGATTACTTGATGAGCCAGCAACTAGGTCCCATTAATTCCACCTACACTGCCTTCTGTTCTCTCTATTTTAATTGACTTAAGGATCCAAGAAAGCCTGGGTGCTTCTCTACAATGTCTTTAGATCTTTTTCTTATATTGCACAACTCACTATTGATCAAATTGGATTTCAGCTGATAGAGGAAATCTACATATTTCTGCTTTAATGGGCTGGGAAGGTGGCTCAGTGGTAGAGTGTTTGCCTTGCATTCATGAGTCCCTGGGTTTGATTCCTCAGCACCACATAAGCAGAAAAAAAAAGCCGGAAGTGGCACTGTGGCTCAAGTGGTAGCATGCTAGCCTTGAGCTGAAGAGCTGAGGAACAGCACCCAGGCCCAGAGTTCAGGCCCCATGACCGACAAAAAACAATAACAATAACAACAAAAATCCCCAAAACCCACATAGGAATGTTAAGGAACTTTAGGATTATGGGTTGACCTTAATTCCTCTGGATAGAGCAGGCTATAGATACTCTAATAATATTTCATAGCTTTTCCCATGCAAATAGACCCTGAGATTTTCAATACCATAGTCAGATATCTAACTTGGTAAGCAAAATACCATATTGAAATTATGCATTACTTAAAATCATTAGCAGATGGATTCTTGAAGAGAAATGAAGTATAAATACCCTTCACTCAATTATCCAAAAACCAATTTGCATTGCTTATTATATTCATCTTTCTGTACCATTCTGTAAAATATTCTCACCACTTCCTTTCATTCAGGCATGCTCACCTCATTCCTCCCCTTTCCCTGCCCTCCCCACTTTCCTCTCTTTGTTCCTTTTTCAGCCTCCTCAACTCTACTATCATTCTGTCACTTGCCATTTTTCTTCACCTTTAGAAATATAACCAGTTCAAGGGAGAGAAACAAAATTAAAATCAGCCAGTTCTGGTTGATACATTTAGCTCTAATAAACAACTGCTAGAAGAAGATATTGAAACTAGTAGCTAAAGTTTTAAATTATTTGTGAATTTTGCTTATTTGTGCAATACGATGAACAATAATTGAGCTTCAATTATAATATCAGCAGTCTTATTTCCTCAATATGATCTGATCTAAAGTTTTAATTATATTGCAGTATATGCTTGAACAGAGATCTTTTCTGCAATCTCTGGATGCAATTTTACTGCTGATACATTTTAAATCTTAGGTAGACCAACTCTCCTACTAATAATGTGAGTAGACTTTTGACTGGAACTGAGCATTTTCTGCTTTTGTGTAGAAATATATTGCTTCATGTGAAATATGATAGAAAAAAGCCATAAAATGAGTCTTGTTAATTGTTCGAGTTTTCAAGAAGAATCCCAACGGTTATATCTGAATCAGGGTCACATAGCTGGCTGGATAGAAAGGAAATAAGTAGAATGGGTCTGTCACATTAAAAAAAAAAAACACATTCACTTGTGGCACCATTTTATATAAATAGGGCCATTCTCAAAGGGTTTTGGAAACCTCTGGTCTCTCAGTAGCCTGGAGCAATGCAATTAGTTAGACATATTTTGTATTTGATTGGGGTTATCCCTCAGGGTATCCCAAAGTTGTAACTATAAACCCTAGAATCAGCGAAGAGCTTAGCGTGGTGTTTGTTTCTATACATGTGTATCATGTGGCTTTTGCTGTAAGCTCTCAGTAAAACAACACTGTCACAGATGTGTGCACTGCATAAGGACAGGGAGAAAACAATTTGGGGAGGCTGTGATGAGAAAAGCTGTTTACAGAGTGGAAAAATTGCTTGGTAATTTTATTCACTTGGTAAAAGTAATTTGAAGATATCATTTGGCTTGTGGAATTACCAAAATAAAAGTTTGCTTTAAAAGGTCAAAGCTATTTTACGATGCCTCCTTGCTGGTTGTTTTTCCACTGAATCTCTTTCCTGTCTGGTTACTTTTCTGAGTATACAATCAGACAGAAGGCAGCTCTGTTTTAGCAATGGGAAGAGTGGATGAGAATCTGATTAGACAACGTAAGAGTGGTCAAAATGACCTCACCTATTCACTTGATGATTTAAGTCACAGTCTTAATTTCAGCTGTGGTAAAAGTGTATTGTTTAAGGATTTCTCATGGTGCTCTGGTATTAACTGATGCTATTTCAAACAATAGTATCTTCTAAAATATTTTATGAAGGAAACATTGAACATCTAAAGCAATAACTAATGGAGTAACCTCTGTATTAGCACCCACTCAGCTTGACTAATTATTAACTCATGTCCTATTTCTTGTGTGCCCTATTTACTCTTTCCTTTCCCAGATATTATTTTGGTGCAAATATCAGGCATCATTTCATTTCGTTAACAAATGTTTTCCTGTACATATCTGAAATATAATTCTGGTAATAATGCAAGACTTTAATTTTAAAAATAAGCTAAAAATGCAGTGTAAAATCATCAGTATTTTCTTAATTTTACCATATGTTTCATCAGAAAATGTATTTTAACAATGAACTTCAGTCAGTCACTATTGGCATCAGGTCAATAGTTGCTATCTTTCTCTTAACTACATACATTCTCCTCATTCTCCTCCTCTTCAGGTTTTTGTTTTACCTTATCCACCTTACACATATTTGTTTTCCTTCTTTTTTTTTTCTTTTGGGCAGCACTGGGTTTGAGCTCAGGGCCTTGTACTCCTTAAGAAAGTGTTCTATCAGGGGCTGGGAAGGTGGCTCAGTGGTAGAGTGCTTGCCTTGCATGCATAAGGCTCTGGGTTCCATTCCTCAGAAAAAGATGAAAATGGTGCTATGGCTCAAGTGATAGAGTGTTAGCCTTGAGCTGAAGAGCTGAGGGACAGTGCGTAGGCCCAGAGTTCAGGCACCATAACCGACAAAAAAAAAAAAAGAGCTCTATCACTTGAGCCACTCTACTGGCTCTTTTTGCATTGGTCAATTTGGAGACAGGATCTCTCTTTTGAATAGATCATGATCCCCCTATTTATGCTTCCCCACATAGCTGATATAACAAATGCATACACCACAACCCTCAATCATTGTTTCAGATGGAGTCTCTTGAAGTTTATAGCCAAGGCTGGCCTCAAACTCTGATCCTCCACATCCTTGTCTCCCAAGTAGCAAGGATGTCAGGCTAGGGCGACTATGTGCAAGCTTTCTTCCTTTTGCCATTCTGACAATCACACAATCACAGGTCCCAGAGACACCAATGTAATTATTCATCTTATTATTAATATCACACACACATAATAGCAGCAACAATCTCAGAATTGCAGCACAGGCTCCATCACTACTGCACACATATAGATTACAGTCCATCAAAGGAGATATTTTATGTGATCCTACATTCCTTGTATTTCAAATTCACAGTGGGGTTTTGTTATTATACTCCAAAAGTTTCTAATATTTCCCCCTAAATAACTAGAAGTAAATTAATTGGTACGTAGAGTTTTAGGCATGAGAGTCTGGGAAGAAGGAGTGTCCATTTAATTATACTTCTGGTGTAAAGCTATTTTATTTGGTTTGCCTGCACTTATCACAGGGCTGTCACCAAGTAGTCATTTTGATCAGCAGGTTTTCAATGGAGAGATCATGTCACCGTTTTTAGGTATAATTTATAGAACTTTTAAAAATTATGTCTTTGGTACCTAAGGTGATTGATGATGGAAAAATGAGTAGATAGAGTCCCTCAAAGAAAAATGTTCTTCTCAGCTTTCTTCCTCAAACTGTCAAAGTCATCTTTAGAAACTATAACCTTTCTATTTAAGGTAACCATGTGCATTTTTCCAGTCGTTTCATTTTTTCTTAAAGTAGGAGAAATGTGTTCATTGTTAGACTAAATCTAAACTAACTTCATAAGTAAGTATATCGAAATACTTTCTCGAACCAAATGCAACATATTTATTTTTATTAGTTCCTGTCTAAAATTACTTAGCTTATGAATTAGAGAGTGTGACCTTGTCGGGAAGGCTGGAAGAACAGAAAGAGAAGGCTGATTGCCCTTTGTTAATCTTCTGAGACCCAATTTCCTTTGGAATTCTAGGTCCTTTGGTCAATGCTTGCTTTTAGAGTTTCATTTACCAAAGATATGGCTGCAAAACAAGAATTACGAATTCTGTAGAACTTTTCAGTCCTTCCAAAGACCTTTGGAATTAAAGGTTTTGCAATTCAAAACAATCTTACCAAAATGGACCTTTTTGCCCCCTTTGAATGATTGGTATGTGTAAATAATATTAGCCTGCTGACATGTATCCATTTGTATTCATACATATGATTCCTGAAATCCTTAGAGGTATCTGTTGGGCTGACAGTGCACTTGCCATGACACTCAACATTGAAGAATGTGATTAAATACCCAGCATACACACATGCAAAAGAAATGCTCCTTCCTTGCAGAAGCATAGAGAGCCAATGCACAATATTACACTTACCTAAGAGCAGGTGGTGATTGCAGCTTGCATCCCACTTCAGAAATAAGTTGGCAAATGTAGGTGCATTATTTAATCAAAGGATAATTGAGAAAACTATAGTCTCCATTAAAAGAGCAAAGCTAATTCTGGCCTGATAAAGGACTCTGAGCTGCTCCAAATAGGTCTTAATTAGCTGGCACCAATATGGCTCCACCTTCAGGGATGGATGAAATTAATGGAAGTTAGCAGCAAATAGATCAGTGTTTCAAGATGTCCCTGCCTCGGGTGAAGAGGGGTGAAGAAAGGGAATTGTTGCTAAGGACTATTTAGGAAATGTGATGTACAAGTCACTTTCAGAAAATACTGAGTAAAGAGAAGGCTGATTTGTAAATATAAAATTTTCTATACTGGCTCATATTTGTCACCATGCTCCATCCATTCCTACTCAATCTTAAGGAGAGAGAAAGAACTCACTGACAAGCCATTCGTCCCTGCTGGTCTATGATGACAGTTTTATAATCTAGCAAGGGTTTCAAGCACAGTCCAGGATTTGCCATTTCAGCTGGGTCATCTTGAAAGTTTCTTGTGTTGCTGAATGATTGACTGTAGAGAATAAAGTGGCTCACATCCCTTCACATCTCTTCAGTTTACAAAACCTTTCTAGTCTCTAGAAGGAGTATATATGTGTGAGAGGAAAGATGGGGGGGGGTTATTCAAGTATTCTTCTCAGCTTATTTTGATTACATTTCCTCTCTCACCACCAGTGCATAGGCAAACTGTCTCAATGTGTCACTGGGGAGGGACCCAAACATAAAATCAACACAAAACAGCTCTACCATTCTACAAGTCACAGGCACAAAAAGTATACTGGAGTCTAAACACAAAAAGTCTATTTCTAATTTTGAATAAATAGCTCCTAATCCCAGGAAAACTTGGACAAAAAAAAGTACACAAAGTAGAAAAGGTTTTGGATTTAAAAGACAGGACATTCTCTTTTTTTCATTTTTTTTCTTTTTGAAGACTGTATTTGCAAGCACAGCCTCAAGAACATTTTCAGAAGCATCATTGACACACCTTTGAATAAAATGATTTCATGTTTCCATCGCAGATGATATATTTGACAAGAACAAAGTTTACACAGCAGTCATGGGCAGACCTGTCAGATTTCTGATTCAAAAAACATAACAAGGCATCCAAGGCTCTGTTTTTATGCTAACAAGCATGGAGTAACAATGGACTTCTTTTTTGCTATCATTTATGAGGAAATCCAGTGACCTACATAATGCCTGTGCTCTCTAGTGTACGTGTGCTAGAAATTAACTATTCCGTGGAAAAATGGGTGGCTAAGGGACAAGAGGGATACGAGGATAAGAGGGATTCTTACATTTATCAGGCTATCCATATGCATATCTCATATGTTTAATAACACACATGTACCCACCCTCCTTCTCATACACACAAGGTAAAATCTATGATATACATGACAAAACAGTTTAGTTTCGATTAAAACAAGAACGGCATCTCATACTTAGTCACCATATTTTAATAGGAAGGCTGAACAGACCACTGATTATGACTGAAAATCAAGACTTGAACCATTCCAATTTAGGGATCTCTTAGCATAGAGAATGTAGACAAACATACAAACAATGTAAGGAGGGAAGGAGAGAAAATGGGAGGGGAGGGAGGGAGGGAGAGAGAGAGAGAGCGCCAGATTATACTGTCTAGGAAGTCCCAAGAGACATTTACACTGAACAAATACTTTAATGTACAGGTATTTAAACATTGTAAAGTATGAAAAATTCAAGGGAAAACATATTTTAAGTTAGTAATCTCATTAAAATAGGCCCAGACTTTAACATTTCATTCAAACTTTAACGGTTATTTATTTGTTATGGGATTTATCTCTACAGTTAATTTACATCTGTCTTTTCATAATTTGTATTTTCCTCTCCTTTTCTTCCATCTCTTTCTGTTCATTATTTGTTTTTTGGACCATCTTTCTCTCTTCACGATTGTCAACACTAAGAAAATGAAGAAAGTTATGTACTTGTCTCTAAAAATGTATGAAGTAGAAACAACTTCTTGTCCTCTATTCTTATATGCCTTCATACTTTTGAGTATGTGTTTGCCAGTTCTAGGACTTGAATGACACTATCCCTCAGCTTTTAAGTTCAGGGCTAGTGCCCTACCACTTGAGTCACAGCTTCATTTCAGCTTTTGATGTTAATTGGAGATAAGTGTCTCAAAAACTTTCCTGCCCCAACTTCTAGAGTTTTGGCAAATAGCCATTTTGATATACTTTGAAAATATCTAGAATGTTATAGAAGATCTAGAAATGTTTTCTGGATTGACTTTTTACTTCTCTGGGGGGAAAAAAGAGATAATGATGTACAATTACTGACCTTATTGCTTTGAGACAGGGCATGAGTGTTTGCATAGTTAACAGGATAACAGGCCAACTGAATGCCATTAATCAGTAGATAAAAACTTGAATTATACTATTTTATATGCTTTGAATAAAACGACGAGGTAACATTTCTGAATAAGAGAAATACATAAAGCAAAAATAGCTATTTTCCAGTGGTCCTGGTAATCTGATGTTGGATCTAAATTTTGTGACCCTAAGCCAGACTGTTGAGGCTCAGAAGTCTTTAAACATTAAAGAAAGTATTTGGTTGCCTGACTTCTTGTGATATTTGCTCATTTATTTCATAGAAAATACACTTCTTCAAGCCAATGAGTAGGGCCATCTTCATTTTTGTCTCAGCCCTAGTGTCATGGTGATTTGTCACTAAAACACCAAACAAATGTGCTATTTTCCCTCTATCTCTTTCAATCAAATGGCCCACAGATTTTTCAGGGTCACTTGAGTTGACCTCAGCCGTAACTTGTTTGTCATCTTCTATCATTTCTGCTACCAGGACATTTTTCGTCTCACATAAGTGACTACCAGTATGGTCACGCCTCTGCTTTTTTAAAGTGACTTCCCTTGGCCTAAACCATACTTCCTCAACCTTGGCATGCATCAGTACAGTCCATACTTGTGAACAAATCCAATGCTACCTCTTTCATGAAGCCTCTGGAATATCTCCACATAGAGTTCACATTTTCTCTTGGGGGAAAAGCAAAACAAAACAAAAGAGAAGGTTTTAGGCTTTTATTTGAAAGAAATAATCACTTTCTACAAGATATTATTGTTATTTATTGTTATTACTCTTTCTAGGTGGTTCATAAACACTTTATTGGATTTCTAGCTCTGCTTTATTGGATTCCTCAAGCACCATTATACAGTAATTAACTCTTACTAGTATCCAGTAAACATTTATTGGGTGAATGAATAAATAAATGAACAATATAAATACCACTTTATACTTTAAGTTAAAAAATCCCCTTATCATTTGTTGAAATACTTGGGAATTTCAAAATAATTTTAGTTTGTGGAGAAGGGTCATAGAAATGCCCAAGAGGGAAGCTCTAGAATTGGATTCTGATAGAAAAGTTTCCACAGTTCTATTCAGAGAGACCACCCTTGTTCTATCTTACCCAAAGGTTGGCAAATCTATTACCTTTACTTGGTTTTTGTGACTGGGTGCTGTGTTTTTTTAATAAGTCACTGACAGAGCCATTCTTCATACAGGTTTCCATTTTCGTTTCTCTACAGTAGTGAAGCTGGTTCCAAAACTTCTCTCACAATTCTGTTAGCTGTCAGTTTCCTGGTGAAATCAACAAATCTTAGTACTAAAACCCAAAGTTCCACTTTGAGCTTTAGAAGTCAAATATAAGCATTACCACAGAAGGCACAAACAGAGGCCCATGGAAAGAAGAATGGAAGGTCTTAATAATAACAACTGAGTTTTACTGATCAACTTTTTAATTTGTCTTTTAGTTTAAACCTTTTCTTTTTGATCACTGAGCTGCTATAGTAAAAATATTTTAAGATAACTTCATGATGTGCATAAAGAAAAGAAAATTCATCAAACTCTTCCCAACTCTATGCATAAATAGCTGAAAAATTTGTCCAAAGACTTAGAGGAAAATTAATGAAAGCATTTATTTAAAAATAATCAGATTATGTCACTCTTCTGCTCAAAACCCTGAAATGTGGTCTCCAGTTTTCCTCAGAATAAAAGCACAAATTTTCACAATGACTCCCATGGTACCTTGTCTCCTGCTTCCTCTCTGGCCTTTCTTTCTTTCTTCCTGTTTTTTTTTTTTTTTTCCTTTCATGCATTTTTTTTTTTTTTTTGTCAGTTGTGGGGCTTGAACTCTGGACCTGAACGCTGTCCTTCAGCTCTTCAGCTCAAGGCTAGCTAGCACTCTACCGCTTGAGCCACAGTGCCACTTCCCGTTTTTGAATGGTTTATTGGAGATAAGAGTCTCACAGACATTCCTGCCCGGGCTGGCTTTGAACAGCAATGCTCAGATCTCAGCCTCCTGAGTAGCTAGGATTACAGGCATGAGCCACCAGCACCCAGCTCCTTTCATGCATTTTAAATTGTTATTAGACAAGTGGTGTACAGAGGCGTTATAGTTACATAGTTAGATAAAGAGTATATTTCTTTTTTTTTTATTGTGAAAATACCGAACAGAGAGGTTACGATTACATGTGCAAGATAACGAGTACATTTCTTATCAAGCATTGTTGCCTCCTCCTTTGTTTCCCCTTCCCATCCCTTCCCATAAGAGTGTATTTCTTTTGTGCTCATTTTGTGGTAGCTATACAGACTGGGCATGCTTACTTTGGGGGAACATTTGCTCTGGTTCACAGTCATAACACTCTCTTTCTCCCTGTCCACTACATGGCCAGTTCCTTCCAATGGGTAACATTGCATGTGTCTACCATGATATCACTTAACACTGAGGTATGTGCCTCACATGGCCAATATTACAAATATTCTTTATTGTGTTTTACTCCCCCTATAATATTTTTATCTCCTAATATTCTATACAATACACTTTATATTATTGTGCACTGTATTTGGTCTGTGTCTTCCACTGCGATTTAAGATCCATAGGGAAGGGCTCATTGTCTGTTTTTGTCACTGATGCAGACCAAGTATCTAGAATAGTACATGATCTGTAAGAGATCATGATTGAATGGCCTAGGGATGGAAAACAACTTAATAAATAAGAAATTTAGGCAATATTGTAAAACTTGTCTTATGGGATCCAAAGTAGCTTTAAAGTGAAAAACAAACAAAACAAAATACAAACTTTCAAAAACAGTGCAATGAACTCAATGGTTTAAAGCAATTTGTTCTACAAAATAGTACTAGGATGGGAGCACTATTATTCAAAGAGAACTTCCATTCGCTTAAGGGAGTGCTACAACTGATTTCTATTCTTTAGTGTATGGACCAGTTGTTTAAACAGAAATAACTACATTGGATAATTTACTTGCTGTCTTGGAGAGACAGCAAGATACTCTTTCTTATTTAGCTGGCAGAACAGTGGTTTTCAAACAGACTACATCAGAATCACCTATATCAGAGAGCTTATTGAAGAGAGATTTTTAGGTGAATTTCTGAATTGGTGTTTCTGAGCTGATGCTAGGAGTTTTGCATTTCTATAGAATTTCTAAAGAATGCTGTTTTCACTAGTCTTTGGACCACACTTTAAAGAACCACTATGGTATCATAGAGAAATATTCTAAGATGTCGAGTCCCATTCAATTATTTTTGAAGCATTTGTTTCTGTAATCATTATTTCACTGATGTAATGTTGTGTGAACATTTGAATTATTTTTGTTGTGATACTTTTAATGGGGAGGAACATTTCAACCTTCTGTGAAAATCCTACACCTACAGCAGCTTTGTCATACTATTCTTTATTTCTTAAGCTCTTTTTCTCCTACAATCAGGCCATATGGTGCTACTCATTAACTTCTAAGGAAGCCATGCTTTTTCTTCCTAGATAGAGGGACAGCATTCTGTTCTCTGACTTTTGGGTGAAGAACCAACATTTGGGCTTATGTTCAGCTTACTATTTGCTTTACAATTTTTCTCATTAGGTATATATTACCCTAACAGTGTATGAGCTACTCATTTTCTCTGTTATGACTTTCCTTCAAATTATACTCATTTAAAGAACTCCAAGATATGGAAACGAGGGTTTTTGTTATTTTAATTAACTGTGTGAAGTTATTTCTTTTGTCTTTCATTTATTTTTTTTCCTTTGCTTTATCCTGTGTTGTCACTGTTTTTGATTTTGTGTCTTGTATATATGTTTATCTGATTTGTGGAAAGGAAGGGGAATAACAAAATGGAGAGACAAAGGACAAAGAGTGAACCAATGCAACAGTGATACTCACAAGACACTATGTTGAAAATGAAGTTTACAACTTTATTTTTAAATTTAATTTTATTGTCAAGGCGATATACAGAGGGTTACAGTTATATATGTAAGGTAATGAGTACATTTCTTGTTGAACATTGTTACCCGCCTCCTGTGTTTTTCTCTCTTCCCCGCAGTTTCCCCTCTCCCAAGTTGTAAAGTTCATTGCCAACATATTGTCTAGTAAGTATGGCTGTTGGAGTGGGGAAGGGAGGCAGGGGAGAGGGAAAGTAGGAGAAAACAAAATGAGGTGGGGTAACAATGTTCCACAAGAAGTGTACTCATTACCTTACTATGTAACTGTAACCCCTTTGTACATCAAACTTACAATTAAATTAAATTTAAAAAATTAAATGAGTGCTCCACAATAAAATAAATAATAAATAAATAAAGTCCAGATTGACACCCTCTGACAACTGCCATCATCACAGCACTGCCTCTGCTGACATGTAATTTCTATTTTACTCTATTATCCAGTGTATCTGTGACTTCTACATACAGAGTAATATTTCCATTGTCTGACATTGTGTCACAGCCAAACACAGGAGCTATTTCTTGAAGTGCTTCCATCTGGTGCTTGTATGGCTAGTTTGTGAAGAAGAATGAAAAGGAGGGCAAAAATAAAAGTCATATTATGTCAGAGTCAGATGTTCTTTTTCATTTATTGTATATTTTCCTTATGGAGAAAGAAGCATATAATTTAATGAAAAGTGTGGGAAATAAAACAGAAACATTGTGGGACATTGCCAGAGTGAATGGGTGATCTTCTGGAAACAGAACCACGTGAAGTAGAGAACTGATTAGAATCCAGTACTTTGGAAAGTATTCATATTATTCAATAATTGGAGCAGAAGCAAGCCCCTCCCCCCTCTGTTGTTGTTCATGGGGCTTTACCTCAGAGCCAGGGCACTGTCCATGAGCTTTTTTTGCTCAAGGCTAGAGTTCTACCACTGAGCCAGAGCTCCACTTCCAGTTTTTGACTGGTTAATTGAAGACAGTTGTCTCACAGGGACTTTCCTGCCTCGGCTGGCTTTGAACCGCGATTCTCAGATCTCAGCCTCCTGAGTAGTTAGGATTACAGGCGAGAGCCTGGCTTATTTATAGTTTTTACTGAAAGAATTCAAGTTGCCTCTAGAAAATTCAAGCAAAGGCGTTGTCACATATACAATATAAGTCCCTTAATATAAATATGTCATTTATTCTCCTCCATGATGACTATCTACACAGTTTTAAATAATAAATTTGTGAAGTTTTCTTCAAATTTCTATTGATCGCAAACAGGAGAGAATTGAGCGGGATATAGTAGGGGACTTCCAGAGAGAGTTGAAAATTTGTCTCAATATGTCTAGATGGGAGTATATTTTTGACCATTAAATGTTTATTAGCCAAAACATTAATATTATTAAAATAATATGAGTATCCTAAAGAATAGTTGTATATTGTGGAGACACATACATTCTGGCAGTAAATGTAATACAAAGAAGAGCTGCTATTTCAAGGTGACATTTCTATAACTTGTAGTCCTAATCTGCCAGTCCATAGTCAATACACATTGTTTTATTTAAGAGTACATTAATTTTTCTTCCATCATTGGAATAAATTCCACTTGTGCTTCTTGGCAATCATAATTCATCCCTTTTATCTTCTCTTTTGTCTATATCATAATTCATCTGATAGCCTACCACCCCACCTTAATTATGAAAGAAGACCCTTCCAATAGTTAACCATTTGTAACTCTGTTATCTGGAAAGAAACAATAAATATGATAAAAAACAGAAATGGCTATAAAAGTGGCTCATCATATTTTCTTAGCAGGTGGAGAAAATGTGTTTCTAGTGCTTGTTCTGCCAAACCTATTGTGGATGTTCAATAAATATTAAATAATTAGAGAAGTTCTTACATTTTTTTCACTATTAAGCAGATGGTGCTCAACAGGAGTAGCCCATTATTTACAAGTGTGGCACAAGGTGCTGGCAATTGTCTAGGAAATGTGGCTCTGACTTCAGATGCTGAGTATATGTTAAAGCAAACTTTTGTGTCAAACAGCTAGATCAATATTATTTAATGTTTGTGGTAAAAGGGGAACAGAGATGGATTCTGTGTTGTATGTATCTATAATCCTGCTATTTTAACTACACTAGTATTGGCTCCAACTATAAACATCTCTCTCACTGTTTGATGCAAAATACATTTTGGCAAAGGCGTACATACCTGATTTTATCTTGCCATTTGATTTTAACTGTCATATAGGTTGCTGGAGACTTTTCTTTCAAGTCCTTGGGAAGTCTTTCAGTGGTTACTAAAGCAAGATGTGAACACCTCTATATTTGCAATGCTTATAGTCATAGCTAAACCTCAGTGGGACCAAGGAGAGTTAATTAGCCATTCCCAAAATACACATCATTTTATGATTTTGCCGATCACCCCGATGAAAATAACAGTCTCATTTCGTCAAGTCATGTAAATTACAGTGAGCAAGATGATGAGAGTAGGCAATTCTCAATCCTTTGAAGAAGTTAATTTTGTTGTCAGCACATCCACATTTCTAAAAAAAAATAAAAAAATAAAAAATCACAAGCCATAGGCAGAACTTTCTAGCACAGGAGAGAATTGGTGATCAGATACTGTTTCCATTTCTTAAATCTGCCTTCTATAAAGGGTCTATGCAAATAGGGGCTTTCAAGAATGCAAAATTAGCAGTTTCCCCTATTAGAAACTTAGTAAGCATCTCTCATGCTTTCTCATATTAGATAGAAAACATCCTGTTTACTAACATGAGTCCCATAAGCCCTCACCCACATAAACTCAAACCAAGCTCTTCTATTTAGGGGGGAGCTTTTATTTTGGTTTGGGATAGGCAATACAGAAGCTATTTCATTCAAGTCTTTTGCAAGCATGCTTTGAGCGCACATTCCCTGGGTGCTAACTAGGCGTCAGACATTGTCCTAGATTGAATGTGAAACATTCTGTAACTTCACTGGGAGCTCTTTGGAGGTTCTGGCATGTGTTGGCAGGTTCTTTGCATCTGGTCTCACCTCCTTATTTTTAATATTTATAAAATCATGCTCATCAGGATGTCAGTAGGTAGGAAATGGAAAGAGTTGAGAAAATCTGCCAAGACAGAACAAATCCCAGCATGAACTAAAATTATGTTGACTGCAAGGATATGTGGCAAACCAAGATGTTTCCTTGGGAAAGAAAACAAACATTGTGCCATGGTCCGAGCTTTACTTCATTGTCCAACAGTCAGTGAACTGGAAATGTCACATGTGTTCCTCATAGACCTACCTGATAAAGAATCAAGACTGTGTACTTTTTCTATAAGCTGGAGTTTGCCCAGGATATGAGTTCATAAATATGTTAGCTTAAGTGAAGCTTATGATAATGTAGAAGATGAATCATCTTCCTATTTTGAAAAACATATTCTATAATTCAATATTTCTGGATTCCCTCCAGTTATCTAAATGATTTTCCTTCTCCATTTCATTAGATCTTAAATCAAATGTTACTTAATCAGAGAACCCTTTCCTGAAAAAATCCTCCGCCATACCACCCCTCAACCTGCTTGCCAAACTCCATATTCCATTATGTCACTTAGTTTGGACTAGACTCCACTCGTCAGTCTTCCCCATGAGGCCATAAATGCCATGAGAACAGGAGTTCATGGGCCCAGGGATGTATCTGCCTCCTAAAGAATGCCTAGCTTATAGGTGTCAGTCACTACTGTCTGGTTGAGTAGATGACAAGTGGTTATTTGGGATGGTTAATTCATTAATATTGATACCCAATACACAGGGGTGCTGGGTCCTCTAGTAGTATAAAAAAATAAAACCAGAAACAATGAGCACAGTTTTAAAGAGTTTATTTAGTAAAGTAAAGGCCATTCAGAAGAATAAGCAGTGGCACCAGTAATAGGTGGTACTGTACTGTTGTTTCCCGTTGTCCCTATCCTCTCTCCTCACCCCCCAACCCCTTGCTCTGTTTCCTTAAGGCAATCTGTCAGATCATGATTGTTTTGTTTGAAACAGGCCAGACCTTCCCTCTGGGCAGTGGTTTTTAGAGGGCTAGCTTGGGTTATGGCAAGGCCCAAGGCCCTCCCCTAGGTGGTGGCTACCAGTGGGGCAGGAGGCAAGCCAGCTGGTGGAATGGGTTTGCTGATGTTTTCCTTCAATAGGAAATGCTACATTAGTTAAGAACTTTTAGATTTAGATCAGAACTAGACATCTCTAGCTACCTGTGTCCCAGCATTTTTCCTCCAGCATTTCTTTATACAATTTTACCACTCTGAATTTTATACTTAAAAAATGCAATCTATGGCAAACTACGTTTATCAAGTAGCATTAATTGCTTAAGTAAGATATTTTATTATTCTAATAAATGCTTCCTGCCTAACCTTTTGAGAGTCAATACATAACTGGAGAATCTCTACTGCTAAATTCATGTGCTCTTTGTGGAACAGGAAATTTAGTAAAGAAACTTTGAGGGCTTAGTGGTAGAAAGAATAAAGGAAGGAAAGAAGAGAAGGATGGAAGGAAAGAGGACAGGAGAAGGGAAGGAAGGAGGGAGGAAGAGAAGAGAGGAAGGAAAGAAGGATGGAAGGAAGGAAGGAAGGAAGGAAGGAAGGAAGGAAGGAATTAAGGGAGGGAGGGAGGAAAGGAGGGAGGGAAAGAAAGCCTAAAATGAGTCCAACATCATGGTAAATTTAGTAACTTTCTCAATATATTATCACTTGTTGTAAAGCTTTACATACATTGCCTACAGAATCCTTAGCTAGGGCCATATTTAGTGGTTTTTGTGGCTTCCTGACATTGATTTGAGTATCAACGGTAGTGTTTCTTGATGTGATCTGTGGACAAGCTATTTCAGAGTCTTTGGAAGGGTCTCATGTAGCTGCTCATCCTATAGACTTATACTCTCTGGAAATGGAACCAACAACTCTGTGCTTAAACAGTTCTGTAGGTATGTCTTATATATACAAGCATTTGAGAACCACTGAACTATTCTACACAGAGTTCTTTGATTCTGTTCCTTGGGGTGGGGGTGGGAGGAAGCAAAGGAGGGGGGTAACAGTGCTTGATAGGAAATGTATTCATTACCTTACTCATGTGACTGTATGTAACCCCTCTGTACAGTATCTTTACAATAATATATATATAAAGAAAAAATACGTTGTATCACTAAAAATACAAACCATTTTTATACTTATTTGCATAAGGAAAAAAATATATATATATATGAGGAAATATATGTATATATACATACACACAGCAAGATATATAAATATCTTGATGTCCAGAACTTTTCTCAGGGAGACAAACTTGCCATGTTAAAAAGCTGTTTAGTTTTTAGCATCAAATGTAAACTACTTTGAAATTTCAAATTTAAATCTCCTTATTCATTCATTTCTTCCACAAACCTAGTAACATGCAAGATTCCCAGAATTCAAAGATAGGTGTTATGATTTCTGCAATCATTATTGTGAGTATCTTGTAGAAGCCATACCCATCCTGTTCCCATCATTACCATCCAGTCACACTGCCCATGGTCTCTGTTCTAATAAGTTTCCCCCACTCCTCATTATTTTGAGGAAGAATCACACAATTCGTTGTTTCTTGATATACAACCCTAAAATGGAACAGGTCAAAAACTTTCTCAGAAATGGCTTTGTGGGATTTAAATTTAATTCTCTGCCTGGTAAAAACTGCTTCAGACATTTTTCAAAGCCTAGGCTATTGAATATTTTATACCATGGAAACTGTTTTAGGAAAGAGCTGGGAAATTAAGGCCACCAAAAAAAGGAGGAAATATAATTGAGGAAACCTTGTAAACTAGAACTTCTTGTAGGAATATTAATATCTTAGTTATTCTCCATCTTGAAATTTCCTCAGGCTTGTGCTGAATGAGCTGTTCACTGTTGTAGTTTTGTTGTTCCTTTTATGTCACTTTCCCTTTGGCCATCATATTGATTTCAACATTGTGGTCATCAGTATGGGAAAATGGGGGCATTAATAACTTGCTTTCTGTAGGCATATTGTAATAGAAACCCTTATAAATTATTGCCCACTAATGGGAAAACTGAAAATATGCACTGTATTGTAATGGTCATAATGTAATCGTTAAAATTACAATAATATGACAATGAAAGAATTCATTACACATTAGTTTATCCTCACATAATTTTAATAGGTAATGAAAATATGATAATTACATCTAATTAAGCTTAACAATATTTCTGAACTTCCTATAAACAGGCTACATTTTGCTCCAATAGTATGTGAATAGAAATTAGTGAAAGCAATTCTTCTGAGTGTATGCCTACGTGCATTCATGCATGTGCATGTGTGTTCATGTATGTTACTGAGGATTGAAACTAGCGTCTCACATTTGCTAGGTAAATGTGAAAAATAGCCACAATTCTTTTGTGTATATTTTGTTTTTCAGATACTGTCTCACTAAACTTGGTCCAGGCTGGCCTCAATGTTATGATTCTCCTTCTTCTATCTCTCAAGTAGTTGGCATGCACAATGCTACCTATAACAATACCAATATCTAATATGAGTTCCTGAAATATAACCATCAGTTCTCTAAAATACTGTGGTGGAACTGTGGGAGGTCTGAAATGGGAGTTTCAATTGTGGAACTAATATAGGTAGATTCATATATACATTTCATAGACTTGGTTATAGACATATTTAAATATTCACTAGCATTTTTCTTTACACTAATTTGTGTGTATGTATACAGTATTCATATAAGCATGCATGTATATGTGTGTAATTCACCCATTTTTTTGTTTTAGCAGTAGAATGACTTACCATATTAAATTCTCAAATTTGAGAAGATTCACTCAAATTTGTGTTGGTGCTAGATAAAGCAAATATCAGTTCCTTGCTATAGATTATAGTGCAGAATTGTCCATCATATATTCATCGAACCAGTCCAAGTATAAATTCTGTTTTCAGCTATGTTGAGTGAGGATGAAAGTAAAAGTATCTTGCTTTTTGTATTTTTGTTAGAATTATACAGTAAATCTAAATGTCATAGGCAGGGCCTGTTACTGAACTAGTTTATCCATATTATATCTTAATATTAATTATATTTAATAATATAATTTGTATTATAAGATCATGAAAGTAATTCTAAGCTACTGTCATGTTTTCTCCATAGTACATGTATTTGATCATTCAGAGTTTTTTTTTTTAAAGCATCAGACAAACAATGCTATTGAAAACAACAAGGAGGACTTTGTTGGGATTAACATATTTTCCAAACTGGAGGTTTAAATCTCTAATATTAAGTTTCCAATAGCTCAAGTTTAATTTTCCATGATCGACTATGAGTCTCCAGACAGCAGAAGTAACCTTGATCTCTAATATGAGTGTTGGGTCATCAGGATATAATAAGAAGCAGATTATTCAAGGAAACCCAACAGACTCAGTCAGCTGCTATTGTCCTTCTGTGAAGTTATGACCCAGGTCATTAGTTTTCCTCTGTTCCCTTTATATGTTCATCACAATTGGATCATCTACCCACATGCTCCCTGAAAAGAGGACTGATGTTCACTCCTAGCATCATCCATCACATTTTTTTTAATTTTTTTATTGTAGAGATACTATACAGAGGGTTACAGTTACATGAGTGAGGTAATGAGTACACTTCCACTTCCTCTTGAACATTGTTACCCCCTCCATTGTTTTCCCCCTACCATCCCCTCCCTCCCTCCCTTCCCCAAGGTTCTTTTTTTTTTTTTTTTTTTTTGATCGTGATTAAGTGATTACTTAATCTCCGGAAATTCACAGTATTGTGGAATAATGATGCTCATTTAACGTCACAAGTTCATTCTAACTTTCCTGGAGCAAATTGTCTATCACAGTCTGTAATATATAACGGTGCTCATATGTTATATACCATATATGTGATCAGCAGCATGGGGATATTTAGTAGTGGTTCAACCAGATGAGTGGGAGTTCTTTGTTTCTTAAGTCCTGTTAGTTTTGTCATATCACCTAACATTTTGGATTCATCATCCACTTATCAGGGAGACCATGTACTGTTTGTCTCTTCATTCTTGGCTTACCTCGCTCAACATGATTTCTTCTAGCTCCATCCATTTCCCTGCAAATGCCATTATTTTGTCATTTCTAATGGCTGCATAATATTCCATTGTGTATAGATACCACAATTTTTGGATCCATTCATCTGTGGTGGGGCATCTAGGTTGTTTCCATATCCTAGCTATTGCGAACAGTGCTGCAATAAACATGGAGGTGCATGTGTCTTTGTATATTGGTTCCTGTTGTTCAGGGTAGATGCCTAGAAGTGGTATGACTGGGTCGTAAGGGAGGTCAATCTTTAGCTTTCTAAGGACCCTCCAGACTGCTTTCCAAAGTGGTTGTATGAGTGTACATTCCCACCAGCAGTGTAATAGCGTTCCTCGTTCTCCACATCCCCTCCAGCATTTGTCGTTGGCT
Source organism: Dipodomys merriami (assembly GCF_024711535.1). NCBI lineage: Eukaryota > Metazoa > Chordata > Mammalia > Rodentia > Heteromyidae > Dipodomys > Dipodomys merriami. The sequence goes on from NW_027206290.1 coordinate 6,694,383, forward strand.
GATTTGTGGATGTGGGACATTCTGACTGGGGTAAGGTGGTATCTCAGGGTTGTCTTTATTTGCATTTCCTTCACCACCAGGGATGATGAACATTTCCTCATGTGTTTCTTTGCCATTTTTATTTCTTCATTTGAGAAGTCCCTCTTTAGTTCCCTTGCCCATTTAGTAATTGGTTTGTTGGGTTTGGGAGGGATTAGTTTCTTGAGTTCCCTGTATATACAGGATGTTAACCCCTTGTCTGATATATTGCTGGTAAATATTTTTTCCCAATTAGTTGGTTGTCTTTCTAGCTTGGTTGCGATAGCTTTATCTGTGCAGAAGCTTTTTATTTTAAGGTAGTCCCATTTGTCGAGTCTCTCTCCAATTTGTTGTGACCCTGGGACTCTGTTCAGGAAGTTCCTTCCTGTGCCTATTAGTTCAAGTGTCTCTCCTACTCTGTCCTGCAGTAGTTTCAGAGATTCAGGTTTAATGTTAAGGTTTTTAATCCATTTTGAGTTGATGTTGGTGCATGGTGATAGGCTGGGGTCCACTTTTAGTTTTCTGCATGTGGCTGCCCAGTTTTCCCAGCACCAGCGGTTGAAGAGGCTGTGTTTCTTCCATTGTATGTCTTTGGCTCCTTTGTCGAATATCAGCTGGCTGTAGGCCTGTGGATTTATTTCTGGATCTTCTATTCTGTTCCATTGGTCTTCGGGTCTGTTTTTGTGCCAGTACCATGCTGTCTTTGTTATTATAGCTCTGTAGTAGAGTTTGAAGTTCGGCATGGATAGCCCTCCCATATTGTCTTTATCCCCTAGAATTGTTTTGGCTATTCTAGGTCTTTTGTTGTTCCATATGAATTTTTGGACTGTTTTCTGTATTTCAGTGATGTACGTCATTGGGATTTTAATAGGAATTGCGTTGAATTTGTATATTAGTTTTGGAAGTATTACCATCTTTACTACATTAAGTCGGCCTATCCAGGAGCATGGGAGGTCTTTCCATTTCCTAGTGTCTTCTGCAATTTCTTTCTTTAACTTTTTATAGTTCTCATTAAATAGTTCTTTTACATCTTTGGTTAGGTTAATTCCTAAATATTTTATTTTTCGGGAGGTTATTGTGAATGGGGTTGCTCCCTTTATTTCCCTCTCTTCCTGTACATTATCAGTGTATAGGAAGGCAACTGATTTTTGTGGGTTTATTTTGTATCCTGCTATTTTGCCAAAGTGATTTATGATTTCTAAGAGTTTGGGGATGGAGTTTTTGGGATCTTGGAGGTATAGTATCATGTCGTCTGCAAAAAGGGATAGTTTAACTTCTTCTTTCCCTATGCGGATCCCTTTAATGTCTTTTTCTTGCCTTATTGCCCTGGCTAAGGGTTCTAGGACTATATTGAAGAGGAGTGGAGACAGTGGGCACCCTTGCCTTGTTCCTGATTTTAGGAGAATTGGTTGTAGCTTTTCCCCATTAAGTATAATATTGGCTATTGGTCTGTCATAAATGGCTTTTATTGTTTTTAGAAATGTTCCTTCTATTCCTATTTTCTCCAGAGCTTTTAGCATGAATGAATGTTGAATTTTGTCAAAGGCCTTTTCTGCATCTGTAGCGATAATCATGTGATTCTTGACCTTGGCTCTGTTGATATGTTGGATTACATTTATTGACTTACGTATGTTAAACCATCCCTGTGTCTCTGGGATGAAGCCTACCTGGTCATAGTGAATTATTTTTTTTATGTGTTTCTGGATTCTGTTAGCTAGGATCTTGTTAAGGATCTTTGCATCTGTGTTCATCAAGGAGATTGGCCTGTAATTCTCCTTTTTGGTTGGGTCTTTGCCTGGTTTGGGGATGAGTGTGATATTGGCTTCGTAGAATGAGTTTGGGATAGCTCCTTCCTTCTCTGTTTCTCTGAAGAGCTTGAGGAGTATGGGTATTAGTTCTTGTTTGAAGGCCTTATAGAATTCTGCTGTGAATCCATCTGGTCCTGGGCTTTTTTTTGTTGGAAGACTTTTGATAGCTTCCTGTATCTCATTATAGGATATTGGCTTATTTAATTGGTTAACTTCTTCTTTGCTCAGTTTGGGCAACTTGTATTTCTCTAAAAATGCATCCATTTCTGCCCGATTTTCTTCCTTTAGAGAGTATAGCTTTTGAAAGTAGTCTGTTAGAATTGTTTGGATATCTTGGGTACGTGTGGTGATGTTTCCCGTGGCATCCCTAATCCTATTAATATGGGTTTCCTCTCTTCTTTTTTTAATTAATCTAGCCAATGGGCCATCAATTTTGTTTATTTTTTCAAAGAACCAGCTTTTTGTTTGGTTTATTTTGGTTATGGTTTTCTGATTTTCTAATTGGTTAATCTCTGCTTTTAATTTGGTTATCTGGCTTCTTCTAGTAGTTTTAGGTCCCATTTTTTCCTGTTTTTCTAGCTGTTTTAATTGCAACATGAGATTATTTACTTGGTCTGTCTCCATTCTCTTGATGTGGGCACTGAGGGCAATAAATTTGCCCCTCAGGACTGCTTTTGCTGTGTCCCACAAGTTTTTTGTGAGGTGTTTTCATTTTCATTGAGTTGTAGGAAATGCTTTATTTCTTCTCTGATCTCTTCTGTTATCCAGGCATTGTTAAGGAGTGTGCTGTTCAATTTCCATGTATTGGAGAAATTTCTGCGGTATGCTTTGTTATTGAGAGCTAGCTTGATTCCACTGTGGTCAGATAGGATACAGGGGATTATGTCGATCCCTTTGTATTTGCTTAAGTTCCTTGCATGAACTATGATATGGTCTATTTTGGAGAAAGTTCCGTGAGCTGCTGAGAAGAATGTGTACTGTGTTGTTTTAGGGTGAAATACTCGGTAGATGTCAGTTAATTCCGCTTGCAGTATGGCCTCTCTTAATTCGGTAGCTTCTTTGCCAATCCTCTGGTTGGTAGACCTGTCCTTTGGTGAGAGTGGTGTGTTAAAGTCTCCTAGTATTATCGTATTGGGATCTATTTTATTCTGTAAGTTTGAGAGCATTTGTTTGACATATCTGGGTGCACCAATATTTGGGGCATATAAGTTGATGATGGTTATATCCTCCTCTTGGATTGTTCCCTTTATTAATATGTAGTGTCCGTCCTTGTCTTTCTGTACTGATTTTAATGAAAAGTTTATTTTGTCAGATATCAGGATAGCTACACCTGCTTTCTTACTGGGGGCGTTTGATTGGTAGATCCTTTTCCACCCCTTCACTCTGAGTTTGTTTGTATGTTTGGCTGAGAGGTGGGTCTCCTGAAGGCAACAGATGGATGGGTCTTGTTTTCTTATCCAGTCCTCAGTTCGTTTTCTTTTAATTGGCAAATTCAGCCCATTTATATTAAGAGAAAGTATAGAGAGATGCATTGTTGTCCCTGCCATTCCGTTTTCCTAAGTTTTTCTTTTTTCCTTTCCTCCTGTGCTTGCTCAGTTAGACTTTGAGTAACGCCTGTTTGGGGCAGGCCCCAGTTCCTGGCTGCTTTCTTCAGGTTGTGTCCCCCCTCTTAGAATTCTTTGTAATGCTGGCTTAATGTTTATGTATTCATTTAGTTTTTCTTTGCTATTAAAAGTTTTTAGTTCTCCATCAAATGTGAATGCTAGCTTTGCCGGGTAGATCAGTCTGGGTTGGCAGTTATTGGCTCTCAGGGCTCGTATGGTGCTTTCCCAGGCTTTTCTTGCATTCATTGTTTGTGTGGAGAGATCTGCAGTAATTCTTATTTTTTTCCCATTGTAGTATAGCTCCTTCTTCATTTTTGCTGCATGCAGGATTGTTTCCTTATTATTCAGATCTATCATTTTTACTATAATGTGTCTAGAAGTGTTTCTCCTGGGGTCTTGCTTGTTGGGTGTTCGATAAGCTTTTGTGATGTACTTAAGATGGTCATTTTTGAGGTGGGGAAAATTTTCATTGATTATATTGTTAAATAGGTGGTGCATTCCCTTGCTCTGGAATTCCTCACCTTCGTCCACTCCAATTATGCGAAGGTTAAATTTTTTAGCATTATCTGCTTGCTCTTGAATATCCCTTTGGTTTAATTTGAGTAATTTTTCCATATCTGTCACTTTTTGGTCCAGTTGGTGTATTCTGTCTTCTGTATCTGACACTCGACCTTCCATTTCATTCACTCTGTTGACAGTGGCTTCTATTGTGGTTTGCATGGAGGAAATGGATCCCTTTATGGATTCAATGTTGGTTCTCAGAGTACTGATCTCACCTCTCAATGAGGTATGCATTACCTCTAATTTGGCGTTTATCTCACTTCTTACTGAGGTTTGTGCAGCTTCTATTTTTGCATGCATCTCTTGTTTGATACCCTGTATCTCTTTGGATAGTTCATCCTTGTGCTCTTTCAATTTCTGATCAATTTCTCGCTTTATTTCTTGAGTCATTGCCTCCAGCAACCCTTGGAAGTAGCCTTTGTCTTCCATTCCTGCTTTGCTCCCACTGGGGCTCTCCCCTGTGTGGCTGCTGGCTTTTGAGGTGAGCTTGCTGTCCTGGGTGGTAGTAAACCTTGTGATTTTTCTCTGTGATTTTCGCATGGAGGTTCAGGAGACTGCTCTTCAATTTTGTTTTGGTGTGTCTGTCTTTGCTTGGTTGCTGATTCTGTATTGGTAGAGAGAGTCTGTGCCTGATCTGGGTTCTGTTGGGAGCCTATTTCCAGCTGCTATTCTGACTTACTTAGGATTCTCAGCTCTCTGCTGTAGATTGCTGGCAGTTCCCGCCTTTGGAAGGGTTGAGCAGCCTAGACTGCTTGTGTTTGCTCCTACGGGTGCTCTTGTGAAGAACAGATGCTCTGGATGCACTCTCCCAAATGCTGGAGTCTGCTATGGGCTCCTGATGTGTTTTTGTTTATTTGTTTTGGGCTGGTTGTGGGCTTGAACTCTAGGTTTGGGTGCTGTCCCTCAGCTTTTCAGCTCAAGGCTGGCACCCTACCGTTTGAGCCACAGCACCACTTCTGACCCTTTTTGCTTTTGTGATGCTGAGGAATCAGATGCAGGGCCTCATACATCCAAGACTATCACTCTATTGCTGAGCCGCCTTAACAGTCTGAGCTCCTGCTTACTATCAGGTGCTGGCAGCCTGTGTTGCCCAATTCCCAGTCTAGGGTATATGGGTGGAGTTTTGGTGGGGTTTGGGCTTCTCTTGTCCTGGGCCTCCAGGTCTTTTGTTGTCACAGGCGTGCTTCCCGGGGGAGTGTTGTTTCCTGGTTTTCTCCCCTCTGTTGAGGCGTATGCTCAGCTTTTTACTTCAATTGGGAGGAGTTGGTTGTGTTGTTCAGGCGCCAGATCCCCGGGCCTGGTTCCGGCCCCAGCCTGGAGCGCGCTTGTTAGGCCTGTGCTGATGTGTATACCACCTAGGTTATGCAGCCTGGAGCGCACTCGTTAGGCCTGTGCTGATGTGTATACCACCTAGGTTATACAGCCTGGGGGACACAGTTCAAATTTCTTCTACTGTTGGTAGTCTTGACCCAGGGGCGCTGTTCCTGGCTTGGGCATTTAAGCTCCCTTCCAGGGGTGCTCTTGCTCTAGCCTGGCCAGCTGAGTGTGCTCCACGGGCTGGTGGAGCTCTCAAACAGTTCCCAGTTTTAGTGGGTTCTGTGGTCCGGGTGCTGGGGTAGGGAGTCTAGGTCAGGGTCTGGGGATTCCCTCCAGCTCTGGTCTCCCTTGAGGGATACACTTCCCCTGTGGGGTACTCACCCTGGAGCTGATTGTTTCTGTGTGGTGTAGGTCGTCAGTTGTTGTTGCAATCCGCGCTGGGTTGGGCGGTGGTGGCTCTGTGTGATTCTTTTCTGTCTCTGCCTCTGTCGAAGCTGTTGGGTCAAGAGTGTCCACGCTCAGGCAGCTTCTTCTCGGTACCTCTGGGGCCCAAGTGACCCCGCCGGCCGTGATCGGGTGGGCGGGTGGTCTGCAGACAGGACCCTTTGTCGCGCCGAGCGGCTTTGGCGGGATGGAACCTCTCTGCTCGGGTGGAGAGTGCTGGATCGTCGCGATCGCGATCAGGCGGGCCGGGTGGTCTGCCGCAGGTCCTTTTGTCACTCTGCTGATGCCGAGCGACTTTGGCGGGATGGAGCCTCTCTGCTCGGGTGGAGAGTGAGGGGTGGGGGTGGGATCCTCGTGGAGACTCCCGGCTGGTAAGTTTCTCTGTTCCTGGCGATCTGCTGTTCTGCAAACCAGTACCTGATGTTCTGAAAGTGGCCCCCTGTGTCTCTGCTGTTTCTCTGGGGCTCCCCCAGCCCCCGCCGGGCCGGCTGGCCGGCGGCTTGGCGCACTGCCGCGCAGCCAGTAAAGGTTGGGGGAGGGGTCTTCGCTTTTCTCTGTTTTGAAATTCTTTTCCTCTCTTTCTTTTTTTGTTATTCTCCGCCTCTGGTTTTTCTCTGAGTGTTCGTCTTTTTGTTGTTGTCGGTCTCTTGGGGAGATTAAGCGTTGGAACTCGAACTCTCTTTTTGGTTGGAGAGAGCTGTGGCGTTTCCCTACTGCCCCGTCGCCATCTTGGTCCCCCCTCCATCCATCACATTTTGTCTCCTTCTCTAATATCACTGCTAAACACTGGGCTCTTCAGCTAGATTGGCTATTAAGCAATTTGTACGTGAAACATACTGTGTCTAAACTGGATCAGCTTTACAAATCAAGCTTGGATTGTATTCTGAACCCTACCCATTCTTTTTTTAAAATTTTTTATTGTGAAAATATTGTACAGAGGGGTTACAATTACATGGGCAAGATAATGAGTACATTTCTTATCAAGCATTGTAGCCTCCCCCTTTGTTTCCCCTTCCCATCCCTTCCCATCCTCCCCCCGCCCCCCCATCCTCCCGGACCCCCCCACCAAAGTTGTAAAGTTTGTTTTCCACATAACGACTTGTACATCTCATTGTTGCAACCGGTCCACCTGTAACGACTTGTTTTTCCCCTTCCCCTCCACAAATTATACCGACATCAAATACAGTGAAAGCAGGGGTTACACCGTGGGGGAGGGACATACAAAGCAACAAAGAAAATAATCTTATAAATGCATTAGAAACAATCGTATGAAAGAAAAAAAAACATTTGAATACATATCTTAGGGTTCATTTCCCTAACATCACCTTATCTGACCTATTCTGCTTGACTCAGACATATACTAGATATTGCAAATAAGGGAAATCATGGGACCTATGTTTCTTTGGGCTTGGTTTATTTCACTTAATATAATTTTTTCCAAGTCTTTCCATTTCCTAACAAATGGGGCAATGTCATTCTTTCTGATGTAGGCATAGAATTCCATTGTGTATATATACCACATTTTCTTGATCCATTCATCTACTGAGGGGCATCTGGATTGGTTCCATATCTTAGCTATGGTAAATAAGGCTGCAATAAACATAGTTGTGCTGGTAGCTTTAGTGTGGTCTTGTTTGAAAACATTTGGGTAAATACCCAAAAGTGGGATTGCTGGGTCATAGGGGAGCTCTATGTGAAGTCTTTTGAGGAACCTCCATACTGCTTTCCAAAGTGGTTGAACAAGTTTACACTCCCACCAACAATGCAGTAAGGTTCCCTTCTGTCCACATCCCCTCCAGCATCTTTTGTTGTTAGAGTTCTTGATTTTTGCCATTCTAGCTGGGGTGAGGTGGTATCTTAATGTTGTTTTGATTTGCATTTCTTTTATGGCTAGGGAGGTTGAGCATTTCTTCATGTGTCTATTGGCCATCCTTCTTGACTCACAATTTCCCATGATAATGTGCTTTATTTCTGTTTTAAAGGTCTCAACATTTCTAACCTACTATACTCCAATATTTTCCATCTTTTCTTATATTTTAGCCTTAATCTACGTTTTGTATGGTCACTAGGTTTTTCTAAGTCACTGTGCATTTTATTTACCTGCCCACAAACCTGGATGACCCCTCATTACTCAGAGCATCTTTCATCTGGTGTTCTTGTCTTTGAGAGAATTGTATCCAACCATTCCTCTTAAATTTGTGACCAGTTAGTCCCTATAGATAGTCTCTAACCACATCAAATATGTCTGTTCATTAATCCTCAGTACACATCTGAGCCTTGTATCTTTGCTGGCCCTCTTTCCCCAGCTGAGATGCCCTTCTTTTTGTAATCTTGTCATATTAATCTTTTATAGTACAGCTCAAGAGTCAACTCTTTGAAGCAGCTATCTCTAATAGTCCCATTTATCTCTCCTTCCTCAGGCAATGATTTTTTTTTTTCTGTCTTGTGTATTGCTCCTTGTATAGACTGGTTTGGCTGTCTGTATTTTTATGTTTGAGTCTAGCTGTCCAACAAGATTGACAAGACTGGATGGAAGCCCCACAGGCTGATTTACAGAGTACCTGGTATTTATTAGGTCCTCAACAAATATTTGTTGATGAAAACGTCAATTTTGTAAGCACTTGGAAGCAATACTCAAAAGCCTTTTTGCAACTACTGGAATCTGCCTGAAGCTGATTTTATACCAAAAAGCAATGTTTTCTGAGACTCTTTCTTATAAGGATCTTAGAAAAACCTCTTGGCAGAATCAAACACAATCCCTTCTGTCCTGAACTCAAAGACCTTCTCCTTAGGGAGGTACCATTTTAGCTGAGAGTTTATGGAAGAAGATGGACAAGCAGGGATGAACATCAATGGCTTGGCAGTCTTCTCACTTGCTGAGGATAGCTATTTAAGTCTCCCCTTCTAGAAGGGCACTTGGCAGATGCTGGGTCATCTATAGCCAATGCTACTTAACAAACCCCAGAAATAAAAGTTGGTGAGCACTAAATATACTTACCTTCACTTTGCCACTCACTAACTAAGCAATCTTGGGCAGATCACTTCCTGACATTTCAAAGCTTTTTGTCCTCCACTCTGAAATGGATGAAGAGCTCCACAATTAAAATTTAGTAGCTTTTTGAAATATGGAACTGATATATACAACTAAAGTGAAGACTATATGTTGGTACAAAAAATTAAATTCAAGACAAATCCAGCTGGGTTCTTTGTAGTCTTTATTTTCAGAGCCAAATCCATCCCAATCTCTCTCTCTCTCTCTCTCTCTCTCTCTCTCTCTCTCTCTCTCTCTCTCTCTCTCTCTCTCTCTCTCTCTCTCTCTCTCTCTCTCTCTCTCTCTCTCTCTCTCTCTCTCTCTCTCTCTCTCTCTCTCTCTCTCTGTCTCTCTCTCTCTCTCTCTCTTTCTCTCTCTCTCCCCCCTCTCCCTCTCTCACACATGCACACATCTCTCACTCTTCCTCTCCCTCTCCTCTCCCTCTCTCTCTCTCACACACACACACACAATTTCCTATCAGATAGCCCCCCCCCCCCAATTTCTTGCATGCTGCTTTTTTCATCAATATGGAAAGTGCTACAAATTGAAGAGAACATAAGAAGAGAATATATGAAGCCAAGGCCTTTGTGACATGCTTTATTTACTTACTTCTTAGGGAGTCTGTTTTTGTTAAGATTTTACATTCTTGGAGCAGTTTAAGGTTACCATGAAAATACAGCACAGATTCCCAAACCCTTCTACAACTCCCACCAGAGGGGTACATTTATTTCAACCAATGAATGCTAACTGAAACACCACAATCTCCTAAAGTTCATAGTTCTTATTAGGTTTACATGTGATGGTCTTCATTCTATGGGTTTTCACATTCATTTAACAACCTATCCACCCTTCTAGTACCATACAGAATATCTCTAAAAAAAACTAACAAACCAACCAAAAAATCTCTGTGCTTTGCCTATCATCCCCCACAGCCGTCCCCCTCCCCAAGAACCCTTAGGAACTTCTGATCTTTTTACTGTTTCTATAGTTTTGCCTTTTGTAAATAGCATGTCATATAATTGGGATCCTACAATAGGTAAGCTTTTTTGATTGCTAACCTTCACTTAGATATATGCACTTATGATTGCTCTCTATTTTTTCATGGCTTGATGGCACATTTCTTTATAGTGGTGAATAATATTCCATTGTCTGTGCTGCAGTTTATTTATCCACTCGCATTTCTGAAGGAGATCTGTGTTGCCTCCAAGTTTTGTCAGTCGCAACTAAGCAGTTCTGTGCAGATTTTTGTGTGGACATGAGTTTTCAGTTTCTTCAGGTTAAAAAAAAATCATTTTCTTTTAGACACTGAAATTTTCTAGCTGAAATATATAATTAAACTGCCTTCATCTATCTTGTTTTTCTTCTATAATTATGAAAGGATTATCTTTCTGATTCATAGATATTGAATACAACAAGCTTATTTCTTTCATTTTTACCATCAAAAATGCTTTATGCTGTTTATTGAGAAATATTTGAAGAGGAATCTGGCAGCTTCTGTCAACAGCCAGTCCTCAAGGGAGCATATGGAGGTCACCTTCTTTCTCATTATGTCTCTTTTCCTCTTGCAGTGAAGACCTTCTGCCATCCCTCCTGCTTCAGCCTCTTGAGCTGCTTGTCCTTCTTTCTGGAAGCTGCTCTCTCTCTTCCCTCTGAATCCCTTTGTTCTTTCTCAGAGTTGTTGCTCTGCCACTTAAGCTTTTCAATGCTGTCATTTTATTTGCTTTTTTTTTTGTTTTTTTTTGTTTTGAGCCAGGCTGATTTGATCACTGTCTTTTCTTTGTTCCTCTGTCCTGTGTCCCTTTTAGATTTCTACTGCTACTTGTCATTCTTGTTAGAGTTTGTTCTTGTTTTGATTCCATTTTTCTTTAAGTTTTTTTTGGGGGGGGCGGTTGGTTGTATTTCTTTTTACTGTAAAAAAAAAAAAAAAGATGACTCCACTCTTAGCCCAGCTTTCTTTTTTCTGTGTTTTGCAATACGATCGTGTAATGTGCTTTAGAGTAACACATTCCAGAAAGGAATACACCATAGGAGGTGGGGTTATGCAGGATCTCTGTTTGCTTGGTTACAGTATTGTCGATTTCCTGAAATTGGTTGATAGTACCTATGTACATTGAAAAGCAATCAAACAATTTCTATTTTTGCTACGAAACACAATCCTAAATAGGCATTTGGCCTTAGGTGTCATTTTTAGCTTTCCCTCCAACTTTTCCTCATCTGCCTTCACCACCAAGCATACTCACAATGGCTGACTGAGCTGGAGATGGACAGCAATCTGTGGGGATGGTGGAAGGGATCTGGGTTAGCGGGGACCTACAAAACTGCAATTCATGGGTCATTTCTGTTGATTCCCCAGAGCTCAGTTATTACTGCCACTTGCTCCGAACTGGAAGAAATACAGGAAAATAGCACTGACTTCCTTATGAAATCTAATGCTCTCAATCCAACATGATAATTATCATTAAATCTGTTGATAGCAGGCAGAGGTGAAACATGATCATGTTTTTTCATTATGACAGTATCACACTGTGATTGCAAAGCTTATTTAGTTTCTATTACTCATTTATTTTGATATCCTAATGGAATGTTCATGCCGATTTATTATATGTTCATTTGACTTGCATGGCAAGTGTTACAATTTGCTCATTCTTTCCCATATAACCTAAAAAAAAAACATTTAGGTCATCCAAAAACCAAAATGACATGGCCTTGAATAATATACAGGCTTCTAAAATTCCTTCCAACTGGTAGAATCATTAACTTAGGTTTACTCCTTTCTAAGGTAGCAGAAATGAAGGACAGGGGTGATAAACTTTGGCCAGAGAGCAGGCCAGTTTTTACATGCTTGTAAATTTCTTGTCACTCACTGTGTTGCTGCTCCATACACAGGCCTGGTATTTCATAACTACCATCTGTCATGTTCTAAAGCATTTTAGTCAGTCACAGTACTTAGTAAGTGTAAACTTCTAAGGAATCAAGCATGAATTTCTTTTAGTGAATTGAACATCTATTAAATGCTTAAAACTCTGCAGCAGTGACTAACATGGACATTTCCTTAAAAAGCTGCTTCTAGGGATCAATGCGGACATATTAGCAAGTAAATGCCAAGAGCAATTGTTAGAAATAATTTTAGGTTAAGCACTGGTGGCTCATCCCTTAAATCCTACTGGTTCTGGATTCTGAGATCTCAGAATTGAGGTTCAAATCCAGCCAAGGCAGACAAACCTAAGAGGCTTTTTATCTCAAATTAACCAGTAAAAAGCTGGAAGTAAATATTTGGTTCAAGTTGTAGAACACCAGTCTTGAATGAAAATGAAGACCAAGAGCATGAGGCTCTGAGTTGAGTTAAAGCTCTATATAGGAACACACACACACACACACACACACACACACACAGAGGAAATTTTAGACAAGATAGTTATTAACAGAATAGAGTAGAAACGCTTAAAGTTATACACAATGGAATTCTCTGCCACCATCAGAAAGGATGACATTGCCCCCTTTGTTAAGAAATGGAAAGACTTGGAAAAATTATATTAAGTGAAGTAAGCCAGGCCCAAAGAAACATAGGTCCCATGGTTTCCCTTATTTGCAATAACTAGTATATGTCTGAGACAAACAGAAACTGTCAGACAAGTTGATGTTAGGGAAAATGAATCCCAAGATAAAGATTCAAATGTTTTTTTCTTTCTTGCAATTGTTTCCAACATATTTAAAGATGATTTCTTTGTTGCTTTGTATGCCCCTCCCCCAGGGTATAAGCCCTGTTTTCACTGTATTTGATGTTGATATAATTTGTGGAGGGGAAGGGCAAAAACAAACTGTTTAAATAGGGTTATAGGTGGACCCATTACAACAATGAGATGTAGAAGATGTTATGTCGAAAAATGAACTTTACAACTTTGCCGGGGTGGGGGGTGGTGGTGGTGGTGGTGGTAAGGGGGTGTGGGGGTGGGTGGAGAGGGGAAGGGATGGTATGGGGAAACAAAGGAGGCAACAGTGCTTGATAAGAAATATACTCACTATCTATAAGGTACTCTGTAAGGTATTTTCACAATAATGAAAAAAAAAGAAAAGCTTAAAGTTATCAAAGTTAAATTAAAGCATTGTTTTTCTGTCATATGACAAAGTCATCTAGGCAGTGGATTCACTATAATCAGGTGATACATGTACAATTGTAAATTATGGGTTGTCAATGAAAAATGACATTTTACTGCCATTTATATTTCATAATTCATATTTAGTACCCTTTATCATTTTGTCTTTCAGTAGCTCGGTTCCTCAGCTTTAGATTATATTTTTAGATTATATTATATTATGTAGACTATAGACTATATTATACAGATCATATTAGATTTTATTATATAGACTATGGTGTGGGTTTAAATGTTTGTATATGAAAGAAATGATTAAAAGTGTCCAGTAAGTCTATGATTGAAACAATTTAAGGATACACATAGAATGAAAGGTACATATTATCATTATATGTGTAAAATGAGAGATTAAATAAGTTTATGCATATTATAAAACAAAAGTTATAGAATGAATATGCACATATGTCAAATGGTGAGAAAAATCTAGTGTCATCTCTTTTAAAAGTAAGAAATATTCTTATTCATTTTTTAGAGAAAAGGTTAAAGAAAGTCATAAAGCCTTCAATATTCCCATGTTTGCATGACAGATCATAATGATTGTTTTTAATACTGGATAAATTCTTGAATAAAACTAAAAATGTGAAGTGCATTATTATGGTAAGGCCCCAGTAATACACTCCCTGAATAATGTTGTTTAGTCAAAGCTAAAAAGACTTAACTATAATACCCCTAAAATGAATGTTTTTCTCTTTCCTGAAAAAGTCGTTTTCACATAATTCAGATCAATACCTCAGTGTAGCTTCAAAATAATAATAGTTTCATGTGTGCATGGTTGTATTGGTAAATTATTTTCAGTTGATAAATTTCTCTGAGCCATTGAGGACATCAATCAATAACAGACCTCTTATTGCCTTGTGCCTTACCTTTTCTAAAAACACTCCACATGGAATGTAAGCCAGAATTGTTATTTTTTATTTTAAAAAAAAGCTATTTTGAATGAGTTTTTAAATTTAGTTTCTACATGAAAGCATTTGGATGCAAAACATTAAGTTTTCTCTGTGTCAATATGTAATTTTCTAAACTCACTTAAACTAGGCCTGCTAATAAGCAAGTGAACCTCGGCTCTATAATTGATTTAAGGACAGCTAATTGAAGATGGTAGTAATTCCTGAAGGAACTGAGTCCATAAGAAGATCGCATTGAGAAAACTGCTGGTGTTAAGGCATTGGGTTGTGCCTTCAGCCTAAAGGTTATTGTTTTCTTCTAGAATAAATTAGCCAGAATTATTATTGAAGTATTCTGAGATACAATTTTTTAATTTAATGAGGGCTTTATAACACTTAAGAAATCAAGGTCAATATTTCTATTTTCTCTGTTTGTGGTACACCAACCATTATTTAATACAATAAATATTGGAAATAAGCTCTTAACCAAGAACACATTGGCTCTGTAAGTATTAGGGTGTTTAAAATCAAATCATGAATTCCTGTTTTGTACCAGGTATAGTACCAATTATTTTTCTTATATTATCTCATTTATTTCTTAAAATAACTTAATGAAGAAAAACATTCCCTACTTTCTCACGGATGAGGGAATTGAGATATCGCTACATTGCCCCGGAAACAAGGTATATAATTAAAATAAATGATGTTGCATTCTTATTTTTGTCTAAGATGATATAGAATATGATTAGGAATTTCCTTTCTCTTCGTTTTTCTTTTTGATAGTGCTGGAGACCAAACCCAGGTTCTAATGAAGGCTAGGTAATCATGCTACCAACTCTAAGATTCTCTTTTTTTCTGTCAGTAATGGTATTTGAACTTAGGACTTTTATGATTTTTTTTTACAGGCAGTCTACCTCTTCAGCCACAACTCCAGCTGGTTTTATTCTGATGATTTACTTATTTATTGGTGGTACTGGATTTGTATTCAAAGCATCAAACTTTTGCTTGTTCAGCTGCTACTCTACCACTTGAGCCATGCCTCCAGCCATATTTATTTGCTGTAGGGGTTTGTTTTGAACTGCAATACTCCAGATCTCAACCCCATAAGTAGCAAGGATTATAGCAGCAGGGATATTGTGCCTAACCTACTTGAGTTATTTTTTAATGATATTTTATTTTATTGTAAAGGTGATGTATAGAGGAGTTACAGTTATATAAGTAAGGTAATAAGTACATTTCTTATCAAACAGTATTACCCTCTCCCTTGTTTTCTCCCACTTTCCCTTACTCCCAACTCCCCTCCCCACCAGGCTATAAAGTTCATTTCCAACATAGTGACTTGTGAGCATTGCTGTTGCATTGGTTATTTTTTGAGAAATGGTATTGCTGTTTGTCCAGGTTGACCTGCATACAAATCCTCCTATTTATGCTTTCCATTGTAGCTGGATAACAGGCACATCACCATGCTCAGCATTTTCTGTTAAGAAGGGATCTTGTGAATTTTTTGCCAAAGTTGTCCTGAAACCAAGATCCCAATAGAATGACAAGATTGAGCCATCAGGGTCCTGCTCCTTTTCTTAATTTTAAAAGCTATCCCATTTGAAACTAAAATAATTCTTGATTATACTGACACTTTTTGTATGGTAGAGTGCTAGCCTTCAGCTGAATCGCTGAGGGACAGTGACCAGGCCCAGAGTTCAGGCCCCATGACCAACAATAAATAAATAAATAAATAAATAAATAAATAAATAAATAAATAAATAAATAGTGAGAGCTTTGTCCTTGGAAGATATTTCTTCAGTCCATATTGCTCAGACATATCAAATTTGTCACTCATGACCACTTATTTTATTTTATTATTTATTTATTTATTTTGTTGTGAAGGTGATATACAGAGGTTTACAGTTACATAGGAAATGAGTACAATTCTTGTTGAACATTGTTACCCCCTCCCTCATTTTCTCCCATTTTCCTTCCCCCTTACTCTCCTCCCCTCTCCCAAGTTGTAAAGTTCATTTCCAATATAATGTCTTGTGGATATCGCTGTTGCATTGATTCACCCTTTGTTCTTTGTCCCAACATTTCTGTGATTTCCCCTTCCCATCCCCAATCAGATAAACTTATATACAAGACAGAAGGTACCAAAATCAAAAATAGTGACAATATGGGGTAAAACAAAGGGAAAAACATGAAAGAAAAAAAGAAATAACTGCATAAAGAACACACACACACACACACACACACACACACACACACATACACACACCCTCTTGTTTCCATATCTTGTAGTTCATTTTGACTAGCATCATTTTATAAAGTCATATGTACATAGCTATTGAGCTATTGTGATCCTCTGCTAGAACTAAGAGGAAATAAGAATAGCCAATAGAAACATGAAGAAATGTTCAACATCTCTGGCCATAAAAGAAATGCAAATCAAAACAACATCAGTGCTGGGAATGTAGCTTAGTGGTAGAGTGCTTGCCTAGCATGCACAAAGTCCTGGGTTCAATTCCTCAGTACCACATAAATAGGAAAAGCCACAAGTGGCATTGTGGCTCAAGTGGTAGAGTGCTAGCCGTGAGCAAAGAAGCTTGGGGACAGTGCCAAGTCCTTAGTTCAAGCCCCAGGACTGGAAAAAAATCAGATTTCACCTCATCCTTGTTAGAATGGCCATTATTAAGAAAACCAGTAACAATAGATGCTGGTGGGGATGTGGCCAAAAGAGAATGCTACTACACTGTTTGCGGGAATGCAGATTTGTTAAGCACTCTGGAAAGCAGTAAGGAAGTTCCTCAAAAGGCTAAACATAGAGCTCCCCTATGACCCAGCAATCCCACTCCCAAATGACCACAAACAAGCCTACACTAAAGCTACCAACACAACTATGTTGATTGCAGCATTATTTACCATAGCCAAGAATCAACCCAGATGCCCCTCTGTGGATGAATGGATCAAGCAAATGTGGTATTTATACACAATGGAATGAAATAGAAAGACTTGGAAAAAAATCATATTAAGTGAAATAAGCCAGACCCAAAGAAACATAGGCTTCATGGTTTCCTTCATTTGTAATAATTAGTCATAAGTATTTTTTAATGGAGCAGTCAGAATTTCTCCATTGAAAAAGCTCTATTAGAGTTTCATGCCATCACCTCTCAGCAGCAATGTTCAGAAAGATTTTTTTTCCTTTTTTGTTGTTGTTGTTTGTTGTTGTTGTTAGTAAGAATTGAAATCTGGGCCTGGGCCCTGTCCCTCAGCTCCTTAGCTCAAGGAGAGCATTCTACCACTTGAGCTA
Organism: Dipodomys merriami; assembly: GCF_024711535.1. Lineage (NCBI taxonomy): Eukaryota > Metazoa > Chordata > Mammalia > Rodentia > Heteromyidae > Dipodomys > Dipodomys merriami. The sequence continues at coordinate 6,711,499 of NW_027206290.1, forward strand.
CAAAGCCACTTCTAGTTTTCTGATGGTTAATTGGAGATAAGAGTCTCACAGACTTTCCTGCCTGGGCTGGCTTTGAACTTCAATCCCCAGATCTCAGCCTCCTGAGTATCTAGGATTACAGGTGTGAGCCACCAGCTCCTGGCCCAGAAAGGTTTTCTTAATATCTAATTGTTTGCATATTCAAATAATGTGTTTTGGTTTCCAGAGTGAATTTGGTCTCTGATAAATATGACATTCCTTAGTTTATTCTTAACTTCCAGTGAAGCCTTTTTCTTGCTGAATTACTTATTAAAGAAAAATGCACATAATTCTGCATGAATAATAGCATTGATTATTTTACTTCATTTAGAATTGTGATTTTCATATTTTCTGTTTCTTAAAATCAGTTCTACAAATTTACTTAGAAAATAACAGGTTTCAATTAAAGCTTTTTTAAAAAAATTAATGTCAAAATTAAAAAGACCTGAATACTGTAGGTATTAACAAAAGCTTAAAATTATTTTTATATAAGATAATCAAGCCTCTGATGTTTTTTATTGAAATAAATTATAGTAATTTTTCAAATTACTTGTGTTTCATGTAGGAAGATCTTACAACTACAACTTTTCTGAAATAATTCTAGCATCATTAGGTGACACGGTGTCAGGCAACATATGCTGACTCTCTAATAAGTAATTTAATTGAGTTCAATTCCTATACCTCTGTATTTCTCCTTCATAACATAATTATATAAGATTCATGGCTTAGGTTCTGCCTTTCTATGTAAGCTAGGAAAAAGTCCTTTTATTCTTCTTTCTCTTCTGCTCTCTGTCTTCTCCTTTCAAGTCATTAATTATCCCATGCTCTAATATAACACTATTTTAAACTTCTTTTCTTGGCTTTATTCTCATAAATGTTTTTCTTCTCCCTATGATTCTGGTTCCTACTTCATCTCCTCCATACTTCTCCACCGAGCCACATCTGGTTTATTGAGATGCTTAGAAGTAGGTCTCCCTTTACAGACCCTCCCTGTGCACTGCAATGTTCCTTTTCTCTGGGCTGTCACATTTCTTGGGTAAGAGACACACTGTAGAACAGCATAGTTACTTGAACAAATGGTCTGCTAACCAGATAGAACAATAGCGATTCAAGATCTATTTTTGAGAGCAAAGAACAATGTGTTTTGTTTTTTGCCTTTTGTTTTTGAGTCTACAATCCCATACTCAATAAATATGACTTGGAAATTGGAAATGTGATGTGATGATGAGTTAAATGTACCATGGTTTACTTACTTTTTCATCTCTGAAGTAAGAATAAATTGCTCACTGCTACACACCTTTCTTGATGCCTGAAGTGGCTACTTCAATTTTTGTCTTTGGAGATGTCTGACAGATTTCCATAGTAATATGAAAACTCTTTGCCTAAACCATTGGTCAAGATAAGTGATCTACTAAGGAGGGCCTGCAATATCATTCATCATGGGTTACCTTGTGGCTGCAAAGGAAGAAGAAAAGTCCTAGAGGATGCTGCACTAAAGACTTCTTTGCAAAAGAATTACTGGCAAAACTAAACCAAGCTGTTTCAAGCAGCTCTTAACTCTCTCTGATACATGTGGCTTAAAATAAAATGCAATGTGTAAAAATGAAAAAGGAAGTTTGTTTATATCAGTTTGGGACTTTGAAAAGCAATGCTTTATGTTTTCAATTTCCCCTTATATGCTTCAGTAACTCTTCAGGATTTAAAAGCATTTAAGGTATTTGTTTATTGCTGTGGGTTGAAGCATTCACCTTCACAAATGTATACATACCATCTTTGATACTGTTTTTCTACTAGTTGCTACCAAACCCAGTTTTACAGCTGACTACAGATACAAGAGCACAGATGATATTAGGCAAATATGTAAATAATGTAGCTACATTTTTCTTATTTAGATTCATATAGTCAATAATGTTAGGCACCAAGCAAATACAAGGTTCAGTGCTAGGTGCTGAGGATTCAAAGGTAAATGTGATGAGAAGATTATAATGCATCAGAATGTAACAAGCACTAACATACAACAAAATGAGTCTATATCAAAAGAAAGGACTAAATTTTTTATGATCAAAAGTAGTTTCCACCTGATCATGATGATACTTGCCTATGATCCCAATACTTGGGAGAGAGAGACAGGAGAATCGTGAGTTCAAAGCCAGTCAGCATGTTCTAGGTCAGTCTGGGCTCTGAGATCCTATCTCACAAAACAAAACATAGTTCATATTTCTTAACTTCTACATGCCTCCCTTTTTGCTTTTGTAAATGGAGATAATAATAAACTACTCCAGAGGTTTATAGGGAAAATTTAATCAGTGGATGTATAATTAAGTGTTTAGAATAAACCCAGCCCTTTATTACATGCTCAATAGCACATAATCATGTTTGGTTTTACAGAGGATATTGTAGATACCATCCACGACATCCTAGGAAGAAGTTAACAGTCTGAGTAAGAACACTAACTCCCAAAAGTACTATGTGTTCTGGACAAGTTGGGGTGGTAGACTTGTCTTCACAGAAAAGACTGGGCTTACGCCAAGGTTCAAAAGGGCATTGTATACTAGTTCAAGGAATTGTGGCCTTGTTGTTTACACACACACACACACACACACACACACACACACACACACACACACACACACACACACACACACACACACACACACACACACACACACACACACACTCTGACAGTCCTGGGGCTGGAACTCAAGGTCTGGGCACTACGCCTAAACTTCTTTTGCTCAAGGCTAGCACTCTACCACTTGAGCCACAGTGCCACTTATGGCTTTTTCTGTGTATGTGGTACTGAGGAATTGAACCCAGGGCTTCATTAATTCTAGGCAAGCACTCTATCACTAAGCCACATTCCCAGCCCTGTTGTTTATATTTTTAAAAACTGAACTCTGTGGGAAAAAAAGTAGGGTTTTGTGAAAATATGAGCCATAGACTCAGGGATAACGTTAGTGTTATCTGTGGCAGGATGGGGACATGTGCCCCTAAATAACACAAAAATAAGCCAGAACCACAAACTATGTCAAGACTAAAATACTGTCTAAACTTTTCTCCTTCCCCTTTTCTAGAAAATAGAATGCTATTTGATAGAATTTTATCATTTTTATTAAATTCCATGACAGACTTTTACCTCCAAGCCCCCAAGAATATAACATAGTGTCATAAACTCAAATTGATTAATTTTATGACAATATTTACAGTAAATGGAAAGTTTAAACTTTTTTTTAAATCAAGAGATGCTCTATCTGGCAGTAATTAGGCAGAGTAAACAAGAACGACAAGTAGAAGAGGAAATAGAAAGCATGGTAGAATCAAACTTTAAAAAAATGGAAAAAAAGTCAGGTGCTGGTGGAGCACACTTATAATCCTAGCTATTCAGGAGGCTGAGATCTGAGGATTGCAGTTTGAAGCTAGTTTGGGCAGGAAAGTCTGTAAGATTCTTATTTCCAAATAAGCACCAAAAAGCTAGAAGTAAAGCTGTGACTCAAGTGGTCGATTACTGTCCTTGAATGAAAACTGTTCAGGTACAGTGCCCAGGCCCTGAGCACCAAAAAGATTTAAGAAAGGGAAAGAACGTAAGTTTGCTTGACCCCAAATTCTAAATGTGTGTACCCATAATTATAATAAATATTGTATATTGAACCCACTGTGTGACCAATGCTAGGCACTGTGTTTTATACAGTATCCCATCACAACAACTCTGCGTATGGTGCCAACTATTATCTTCATTTTACAGCAAGATAAGTGGGCCTCAGAAAGATTGTGACACTCGCTCAACCTGGCAATGAAGAAATGATGGGGAAAAATAAAGGCATGGCAGAATCTGACCTAATCTAATTCTAGAACCCACACATTTACCCATGTTATACTGAGAACACCTAAGACATTAACATCACATCTAACCCTTTCTCTGACCAAGCTTGGTAATGTAAGTCACACTTTGAAATTTTAAGTTTCTCTCAATGACAGTCTCGTCTTCAAGGGCAGGAAGTAGACTGGATGGGAAGGACTCTGAATGAGACATGTAAGGGACTGCGGCCTCTACTCTGTACAATGGATTAAGTAAATTTCAGTTGTAATGTCCACTTCTGTAAGGTGAGTTCACGTACGTACCTTTTTGACCAGATATCGATTAGCTAAATTTAAATCTGACACCTGGAATTTATCTACAGAAAAACTCCACTCTAGGTTGACTTAGTCCTTCTATCCTGATTTTCTCCTGTACCTGATGCCTACACCCTAATTTTCACTTTTCCATAACCAAAGCCCAAAGGTAATGGACAACTCTCCAATATAGTGTATTCTTTTTTTTTGTTTGTTTGTTTTTTGTTTTTTTGTCGGTCGTGGGGCTTGAACTCTGGGCCTGGGCGTTGTCCCTCAGCTCTTCAGCTCAAGGCGAGCGCTCTACCACTTGAGCTACAGCGCCACTTCCGGTTTTCTGGTGGTTTATTGGAGATAGGAGTCTCACGGTCTTTCTTGCCCGGGCTGGCTTTGAACCGCAATCCTCAGATCTCAGCCTCCTGAGTAGCTAGGATTACAGGCGTGAGCCACCAGCGCCCGGCTAATATAGTGTATTCTATGACCAAAAATAAATGATTTCTGATTTTATACTCTTGAGATGCCGACATTAGTGTTTGCATTCATTAGCATGAGAGTTTATAGTTGGTTATATGAGTTTTACTTCAAATATATCCAAGTGGCAATTTATCTCTGCTATGATACAATTTCACTTCAGTCTTTTAACAGTGTCATCCAGAAAAAAATAAATGTAAGAGATATTTCTTCCTGATTAATCTACCAAGAGGAAGTTTCATTTGCTTCTATCTGCTTCTCACAATACAGCAGCTATTCAGTGAGACACCTTGATTTGTACCCAATTTGGCATTGGTCCCCATAAGCAATTTTATTGACTTAGTAACACCTTGACATTGTCATTTTTAGGAACCCTCTTTTGGGTTCCAGCAACACAATGTGACTGTAAATCAGAGGATCTATTGCTTTGTTTGTTTGTTTTTATTTTTGTTTTTTCATGTTGGTCCTAAGGTTTGAACTCAGTATGGTCCCTAGCTCAAGGCTAGCTCTCTGTTGCCACTTGAGCCACTGCTCCACTTCTGGCTCTTTTGGTGTTTAATTCTTGATAAGAGTCTCTCAAACCTTCCTGCTTGCTGTTGTCTTCAAATGGTGATCCTCAAATCTCAGCCTTCTTAGTAGCTAGGATTATAAGCATAAGCCATCAGCATCTGGCAAGGTTCTATTCCTTTAATTGAATTTAAGATTAAATAATCAAGTTCAGAACAATTTAGTTATTCCTCCTCCCTCTGACTCCTGCAGAATTTAGCCTTTAGTTTTTCACACCTTGGACTTACAAGTAAAATCAAATTGGGCTCCTACTGTGTTTAAGAATTTTGCATTTTCCCCTTTCAAATTACCGTCTCTTAACTTCCTTCCCTAATCTCTGACATTTATAGTATCACAATTACAGTTACTCAGAATTTCTCTTCTTTGAAGCTTTCGTCTTTGAAAAACAAGATGAAATTTAGGAGTACCCACCTTGGCTTTATTACAGAACAATTTCTGATATATGTTTTAATTAGAAGATCTAAGTGTCTTGGCTATACCAAAGCCAACAGCACACCTGCCATAGTTAATTCAGACAGTCCCTGGGATGAGTAAAGAAAAGTGTCACCAAGTTGGTTGAAAGATTAAAGACTATCAGTTAATTCAGCCCAGAATTAGTGATGGTTTGCCTCCCATTTGCATGACTACATTGCAGGGTACAAGGCAGGACTACTGGCAGTTCTGACAGGAGCAGAGATCCTGTGACTTCCTGTAATTCTAATGCATCTTTCCCTGTCCTACTCTACTCCCACCAAGAATCTCTGTATCAAGAAGGATCTTAATTTGTTTTCAATACCTTTAGCCCAAGTGCAATGGAGAATGTGATTCAGCTTCCTTAAACTTTTTGAATAATTAAAGCAGGCAGTATTATGCTCTGAAAAATTACTTTGTGAATTTTGAGGCAAAATAACCTGAAAATTAGGATATTGTGATAGAAAATAAAATCTCACCTTACTTTGTGCATGACAGAGTTGATAGGAGAGTTGTATTTCATGTAAGTATTGTTTACTTTTGCTCTCAAGAGATTCTTTTGATGGAAGTTTATTAAATGCAAAAGTGCAATAAAGAGCATTCTCAGTTATTTCTGAGCACAAATCTTTATTAGCGTATTCAAGACCATTGTTTTGGGAAACTGGAATTGACCTACTTCTCATAAAATCAGAAGCAAGAAGTTGACACTTTTCCAGAAGGAGAATGACGTTCAATTTACGGTGGACTTGTCCAAGTACAGACTTTACTGTATCTCCACTCAGAGTTTTCCTTTTCTTCACCTGTCAACTTCTAATTGGGCAGCTAGCATTCAGCATTTATCTCTCCAAATATGGACCTGGCAGTCGACAACTCAAGATGAGGAGATATGTTTCTCTTTCTTGAGTCCAAAGGAGAGAACATTTGTTTGTTCTAGATGTCCCTCAGCTTCCACTTACCCACTTATTTAACAATTTTTACTGATTACTAGTTCTGAATCTGGCATTGTTACTAGACTGTGTGTTACCACTGTGCCAGATCTAGGATTGGCACCCAGCAAAAAGAATGGTAAGAGGTTGGCAAGTTTATGATGCACAGTAATGAAATGGGACAATGGCCCATTCCATTTATATCCTTTGGGATATAATTAAAAGGTAACAAATATGACAAGCTAGGTGGCCAATTTGTAAGCAGATTGATTTTTTTTTGAAGTACAGACATTTGCTTTAACTTTGTTTATATATTTAGTTATTTTTAAATTAATTTTTATTGTTATTATTAAGGTGTTATACTAAGGTGTTACAGTTACATTAATCAAGTAAAAAGTATGTTTCTTTTTAGACAATATCACCCCTTCCCTCGATCTTGCCAGATATTTCCTCCTGTCCTATCCACAAGTTGTTTAGTTCATTTTCAACATAGTGCCTAATGAGTACTGTTGCTGCAAGGCAGATTCATTTTTATCATGTCTCTTCAATATCCTGAACACCTAATGAGGTTGATATAGCAGGTGTACTGAATAACAGGACAGTATCTGGACTCTGAGCAGGAGCTTTAGTTGGTCCTTCTACTTCCCACTCTGGTCTCTTTGGAAACTGAGCAAGCCATGTTGCTGTCCTGGCCCTCATCTAGAACACCTGGCAAGTGTGCACCTCTCCTTGTTGTACTGAGTCAGGTCTCCCTTCCTGTCTTGCTAGTGATTCTAACTTAGGCTGCACTCACTCAATCATCCTTAGCTTGGAAGATTTTGCTCATTAAACTATAATTTCTAAGAAATAACTTTTTCATTTGGGTAGTTTGTTAATTGAAGACATGTAAAATTACCGAGCACATATGCTACTTAGTCTGAAATTTTCAGTACTGACTAGAAAATTCTAGCTTTTAGCGAAGAAACATGGTGCTTAATTGTTAGTATGTATAACCTTATTGCTGGTAATCAATAATTTCTGTTAAAATTATCAATAGCTTTCTGACTTCATAAGAATTTCAAGGAGTCCTGAAATGGACTCCAAATGGATCACTTTCAGGAAGGCTCGTGCCTCCCATGGTGGATGAGATGTTTCCAAGGAGCCTGTAGGTAACCACCTACAGGGCCAAGTGGAATCCTGAAACAGCAGCAGAACTCCAATGTGTTAGACATGCAAATTCTTAGAATCCACTCAGATATCCTTAATGTGAAACTCAGCTGTAACCTGTCCTTGTTTTCTTTTTATCTATAATAGCAGTATTTAATAATAATAATAATAACCATGGGAAATATCCTGTAGCATCTTACTTCTAATTATAGCACATTCTCATTTTGATATAATTTGACCTTTTCATCTAATTTTTACCATACCCCCCAAAATGGCTCCAAATGTGGGGATATTTTTCTTTTTAGGGTTTTTTTTGTCTTTTTTAAAAGGTATCCTCTGAGTGATTCTGCTCCATACTCAAATACATCATATTACAATTATAAGCTTCCATGTGTGAGAGCAGGGAACATTGGTTTTTGTGTCCACTCTCTAGAAAAACTGTGTATGTGTATAGTCTGAAAATAGAACCATGCAAGGTATACTCTTGTCTCTTGTTTTTGCTTTTCCCAAAGATTTTGTATATCGTATTATATATAATGTAGTGTTAACTTTCTTTCTTTTGGACACTGATCATTTTTGACATAGTATTTGATGATTACATAGTATCTTATTGCATTGACTATTTCTAAGTTTATTGAATCCTCTATTATAGGACATTTTTTGGGGGGGAGGGGGTTCAGTCATGGGGCCTGAACTCTGGGCCTGGGCGCTGTCCCTCAGCTCTTCAGCTCAAGGCAAGCGCTCTACCACTTGAGCCACAGCACCACTTCTGGCTTTTTTCTTTTTGTTTATGTGGTGTTGAGGAATCGAACCCAGGGCCTCATGCATGCAAGGCAAGCACTCTGCCACTGAGCCACCTTCCCAGCCCTATTATGGGACATTTTTAAAATTTAACTTTCATTATGACAAAATTAGTGCATGGATATACTTAAAAATCTGCTGTAAAATAACAGCCTCTTCTAGGCCCTGAAACTCATCATGCTGTCTTCTAACAGGAAACACTTCTCAGTCCTTTCATTGATGCTGTTTATCTCCTTGTTTCTAAATGATGTGCATTTACCTCAATGGTGTCTCAGTTTTAGATATTATGAAATTCCTTTGATGGTATTTTCTCACACATCCCCACATGCTTTCTTCTCCCATCTTCCTAGTACAGCTTTAGGAAAAAATTCAGTGTGTAACCATATTAATATGATTCATTGCAAAGCCAAGTTCAGTGCTTTTTCCTTGAGAGATTTTGTCCAGTGATATTGTTTGTGCTAATAGACTTCAGTATTTATAGTAGTTATACAAAAGCTATGAAGAAGTTAAGGATGTGGTTCAGTAGTAGATCACTTTCCTAGCATGTGCAAGGCCTTGGGTTCAATCTCTCAACACTGAAATAAAAAATCAGTTTTAAGCCAGGTGTAGTGGTACATGCTTATAATTCCAGCACTTGGGAGGAAGGAGAATTGAAGGTTCATGCTGGTTCTCTCTGACAGACACTGTGACAGCAGATATATATATATATAACTATATATCTTATAATGACATGTGAGCAAGAGAGTTCAATCAACAGATTTGATTAAACTGAAGAATCTTTTTCACCTGCTCTTGTACTGGGTCAGAGTACTTGCTAACTTGGGGTGGTTTTGATAACAGATCCAAAGGCACATCTGAAGAGGCAGGTAGCAGGATATGAGGAAGCAGTAAGATAATTACACATAGGCACACTTCCTGTCTTTTGACGGGATCCCTGGGTAAGGGTAAACATTCAGAATCCTATGTCTTTACTCAAACATGAGATGATGCAAACAACAACAACAACAAAAATACCTGCAATTTTCCACTAATATCAGGCTTTGTCCATATACACCATCCACTCATACTTCCTGCCAGTCATACCTTCCACAATGCTGTAGGGTCCCCACAGGTTCAAGACCAATGATTAATTTTTAAGCATTCTTTGCATCCCTTTGCATTATCAGATTGCTTCTCTTTTCATGTTAAAGCACCCCTGTTCTATGGATGCAATGTATATTTTTCTTATTTTCATGTTATTACATTTTCTCCTGTTTCCTGCACAAATGCTTTTTAAAAATATTTTTCCATTTCCTCATTGTGTGTACATTTTGATTTTTTGACATTAATTTTGACAGCTATCCTCAATTTATAGCTATCTTCTGCTGCTGAATTATACTTACTAAGACTAAGAATAAAGCCTGATTAAAAGTTATATGATGAGTGAAAGGTTTTGTGTTCATGATAGCTTGGTTTTAATGAGTTAGCCTTTTTGTAGCTCTCCTAATTTAGTATATGTAGGTCTTATGATAGGGAGACATTGAATTCTTTCAGAATATATCTAATTTCCTTTTTATGGTCCGAATCCTGACTACTACAAAGCTATTAGCCTTTTTTTCTTTCCTTAAGTCCTTAGTCATTAATAAATGATAACCATTAATTAATTGGCTTTTGTCTTTATGAATTTGCCTATTCTAAATAGTTTATATAAACACTCATACAAAATGTAGCCTTTTTTAAACTTCATACACACAGAATACTTCCTTCAATATCCACTCATGTTTGGGCACATAATTTTCACTGTTTTGTTGTTGGATAATACTCTGTGATACAATTATGCATTTTGCTTATTCATTCATCAGTTGATGGATATTTGAGTCATTTATTCCATTTTCTGTTATGAATAGTGTTGCTATAACACATTCACAAGATTTTGTTTAAACATACTTGCTTTCAGTTATTTTGGGGATATACCTGAAGTAGTCTTACTTAGTCTTATTCTATTTTGAATTTATTGAGTAACTACCAGTTGTTTTCTACTACCAAGGTCCGCGTCTTTCCATATCTTTATCTCTACTTGTAAATTTTTCATTTTATATCCATCCTAATTAGTATCCCCTTGTGGTTTTGATTTGTATTTTGCTAATTACTTGCAGGACCAAACATTTTCTTTTCATATGATTAGTTACCATTTACATATGTTCAGAGGCATGGCAGCTTCTTTATCAAATTTTCAATAAGTAATTTGTGCCCTGATTTTCTAAGCATAAAATTTTAGACACAATAGGAGCTACTAGTTTGGTGTTCTGTTAGAAATCTACAACATGGAGAACTCTCAAGGGTAAGTTTTGCTATGCTCTTTGCCCACTGTTCACTAAGAGGTCCTTTCCCTATTTCTTTCTCCTTAATCATTGATCCTCTGGTTTCACCTGTCAAGACACAAGGCAGCCTTTGATTCCAGCAAATAAATGAGACACTGCAAAACTGAGTCCGATTATTGCATCAGAATAGTTCTGCTGTGGGTTTCTAGAAATCAGCCTCGCCATCAAAGACAATTACTCAATGTCCCTGACTTCATTATTCTTCATTTGCATTAGCAATTGCTCTTAGCAGTAACATGATTATAACCCAAACCAGAAACCTGTTATCTATCATTTATTTGATTTAATACATAGAAATGGATGTCTTTTAAAGATCATTTACTTTTCTTCTTCATATTCTCTTCCAAAATCATTCTCAATGGAAGCATTTAGTTAGATAATGTGGATGAATTTCTTTTTATGTCCAATGACTAGGTAGGAGAATGAAATTTCTGAATTGGTTTAAGCATTTCAGTAAATGGACAGGAGGGAAACGGTGACAGGTTTATAGACTTCTACAGATAGGTTTTGGATAAGGTGAATAGAGTAATATTTGTGATCATTTTATTTGAATGTTTTATTTTATTAATGTAAGTCCATAGCGCGCACACACACATACATACAAAACCTATGAAAGCTAGCGGTAGAGATTGCATTCTGGGATTCATGATTGGTCATTGTCTTATTTAATTTAACACTTCTTTATTCTCACTATAAAATTGTTCTTTTAAATACTCTGCTACTCTGCCTTTAATAGTGGCTCATAATTTCTGATGAAAACTCTAACTATTCAAAACACATAGTTATCACCAATCAGTTATCATTTGAATCTTAGTACAACTTTAATAATCTGTGTTTTATATTTAAGTAGTTTCTCCCCTAGTGGTTTGCCCATGGCAGATTTAGGAGTTTCATAGCTCTACTCCTTGCTTTATATTTCATCTCTATGTAATTATGCCCTGTCCCCTTAAGCCTCAAAAACATCAAAATATTTAAATACATACAATTAAGTACTTCAGATGAAGAGTTAAACTTCAGGGAAAGACACTCATTTAGAATAGTGCTTCATTCTAGATATACATCGTCGCACTTGATACTAAATGAAACTTCACAGAAGAGTGTTATTACCCTGACATTTTACAGATGGAAAGAGCAAGGCCAGAAAGGTTGTGTAAGGCTACTCATACTATAAAATGCAGAAGGAAGATCAGACCTGGGTTACCTGACTACAGTCCTGCAGAAGCCAGCTGGACAAGTTCATGAAGATATCTACTATATTCTGGACAATGTGCCTGACATACAAAACCCATAGTACTGACTCCATGTTTTCTCGCATCTTACACATGCCTTACACATGCCTCCATAACAATTACTGTGGTTGATATGGTGGCTATCTCTTCATCTGTCACCAGTGTGTGGGCTTGGAGTTTAGACATGGTATCTTTTGCCTCCGTGTCTTCAAGTCAAAACCAGGGAAGCACTGAAAGTGTTTAAATAGGTAGAAAATATATAAATATGGGTATAAATCAATGGTTTACTTCCTGTCCTCTTCCAACTCAATATAAAAAGAATCCAGTCTTGGACAGATGACTGAATTTTTTTTTTTGCTTTAATCATTTAGACCTCATTCTTTTCTGACTACTTTGTATTTTCTTAGTTTTTACAATTGTATTTACATATGAGCTAAACCAAGTGAGCTTTTTAAAGTTGTAGGATCCTGCCCATTAATGGGTCTGAAAATTAATTTAGTGGGTGGCAGTCAGCACCCTTTTGAGAAAAAAAAATGAGAGTAGATAAGAATGCAATTTATCAGTATGAATAGCACATAGGAAGACACAGCATTTGTTTCAGGTGGATAATTAAATAGAGGATATTTAGACAGAAGACAATTTAATATATGAATAGCACTGATTAAATATGTTTTTGGAATATTTTAAGCAGGGCAAATGTTCCATTGGTGTTCATTTAAAGTAGAGTATTTCAAAATATTTGGCCACTGTTGACACTAAGAAAGCATTTTGCATTCAGGGGATGGTATTATAAGTTCAGTGGTTGACAGCCTGTTTAGCATGTGCCACTATGACCTAGCATATAGCTGAGTGTGTGCTATATAGTTATGCAAAGTCTATTGCTTATTGTTTGAAACATGCTGCTTAAGTGGCATCCCAGTGCTTGACTTGTGGCCAAACATCACTAGGCCTATTTAAACAGTTAAGTGTCTTATAGTCAGTCAAAACTGCTATAAAAATAATCTCCAAATAATCTCAATGCAAGTATTTTAAAGGTGCTAAAATATAAATACTGAAGAGAAGTGAATAGGAAGAAAAAAAACACAGAAAGTTCTAAAACATTTAATTGCAGGAGCTTAGCTGAAATTTACAGAATTATTTCATTTTATACTCTTCTTTAAATTTGTTCCTCCAAATGTGAACCTCAAAGCCCAGCTTGCTTTAAGTCAATTGTGAGGGCTCCATTCATATCACCAAATGGTACTTACAGAGGATTTCGGCTTTAACTTGCTAGGAAGGAGCAAGACTTTGCTGAGGCAGGCATTCATGTGCAGAGTTGCCTTGCACAGCTCATTGGAGATAAGACAGTTTTGACTTCACATGCCAAACTTTTGTCACTTTGTCTATTTTCATATTTCTCTGTGACTCTGCAGAGACAAGCTTTTGATCGGTTGAGCAGCAAATTGAAAATGCTCTTCTTAAAAAATCTAATACTAAAGTGAATACCAAACAGTGCTCACTTTCCTGAACCAGATATTTGTTGAGAGCTTACTCTAAGCCGGGCAACTGCTGGACACTAGGGTTGCAAAAATGAGCAAGTTTCATTCTCTGTTCCCAAAGATAGTTTAGCCTATAAGCTTTCCAATCTCAGGGACTTGATTTGTTTGCTTGGGCCTACAGGTGAATTGGAGATTTTCCCATTTGCCTTCGCAGGCTTGATCTGGGCTTCTCCAACTCTCTCTGTGCCCCGGGATGTTGACCTTTTATCGATTGCAACTCAGAGTTCTTTCTGTGTGGCTTTTGGTTGCGTTTAGTGTTCACTCCCAGTGGCTATGTTTTCTATTACTATAACAGATCATTTGTAAAACAAAGAGCCTTACATTGGTACACAGATCTGGAATTCCAAGAATGTAGCATCATCATCTATTCAGCTCCTGGTGAGTTTCATGTAGCTTCAATTCATACCAGAACTGAAGAGCAAGAAGGCACTGGAGGAAAGAGCACCACCCTGTTTGATAACAGGCTACTCTTTAAGGTAACTGATCCAGTCCTGAGAGAGGGTTCCTTTACTTCTGTGAGACAACAGCAATCTGTTCAAAGACTTCTCATAGACTTCAGCTCCCAAACCAATACCCAAAGTGTTCCCATAAGCCTAAGCTTAATTGCTCTGTACAATAAAGCATCAACAGGAACTTTGTCTTGGTCTGATTATAACTCGGTACCTGACACTTTCACTCCTTAGCTGGCACTACCAACTGAGCCATGCCCCCAAACCCAAAGGTGAACTTTTCACACCATGTTAAAGCACTGTCTGGAGAGAGAAAAAGTGAGGTTTGCATCCCAACTCCCTCCTTTCAAGATCACCCAGGTAGCTCTTCTCCACTAGAAGTAATATTTCCTTCCACGCACTCTCTTCTGTAGTTGCTTTTGTGTTCTGGTGACTACATTTTCCCCCACGTCCACTCTTGTCCTTCTGCCTCATGCTGTGACACAGCCTGAGATACAGTAATGGCATTCCCTCATGGGATCACTATACTTGCCCACTTCCTTCTCAATCATCCCTTTGAATGAGTACCTCACTGAGCACCACTTTTAACTCCCAACTTTTCTCTTTTCAGCTCTTCAATGCTCCTGACATTTATGTCTTTGCTCATTTTCTTCCATACAGTTGAAACAATTTCAAAAGACTTATTTTTAATCTATATTTGGCTTATTAATCAATGTGAAAAGGTAGTTAAAAGTGCAAGCTCTAGTTCTTCAAAAGATGTTTTATCTGCATCCAGCTGAAAAGCTCAATAACTATTTGTGGGTTGTGTTGATCATGACCCATGAATAGGCCCCAGCCTTCATTGTTAATTATTCGGTTCACTGGATTCTGTGGACAGGCTAAGGGAAGAAATGTCTTGGGAAAAGAATAAGAGAGTTCTGTACCTTGCTGACAAATTGACCATCCTTCACCTTGCCATCTGATCTCTGAGAAGAAAGAAAAGAATGAATTAATAATTTAAACACCTGGCAAGAGCAATAGCAGAGTTAACTGCCATTTATTCATTGCCTTCTGTAGATCAAACATTGAACCGATAGACATCACTCTACAACCTTTAAATTTTCATCTTTGTTAGTTTGTTTGAGGCACCCTGTACCACAATCTGGCCTTGAATTTCAGATCCTCGGTCTTACCTTCTAACATGCTGGAATTGCAGGAGTGTACCACCACACCTGGGTAAATTATCATCTTATTAATCACAATTACTCTAGGAGTGGGTTTTAATTATTCTTCAGAAATAGAAAAACTGAAAATGAAAGAGGATAAATGACTTGTCCAGGGATGTACAACTAATAGTTTCAGAACTAATATTTGACTCTGGAGGGTCCTTCAACCACTCTAGTTCTCAAAAGTTCTTTTTCGTAGGAATTTTGTTACAAGTTGTACTTGGGCTTTGACTTAGCCTTTTAAAAATTATGAGTCTACTATACTTTAGTTAGTTCATTTGTAACACTTACATATCACCCAGTGTGTTTACTTATACATTTATAGGCACATCGTGGCTAACACAAATAGGTATTAGCAATAGGAGAGGATGGGCTAAGGGGAGAGGAGTAGAAGAATGAAGGGGGAAAGATGAAAAATAGAGGCAAAAATTCATTATATATGCCACAGAGCTGAGAAGGGAAGGGGTTGATTGAAAGGAGGTAAAGATGTTGACCTGATTACAGGGATGAAGATGCATTGTATACGTAAACTCCTTTGTTAAATGGCAAAATATTCAATACATAGCCTAAAAATTAAGAATAGTGAGGGAAGGGGTAGGTGAGAATTTTGAAAGTCATAACATTGATCAAGATGCACTGTATTCTTAAGCTGCTTTGGTGAATGGCAACACCTTTGTACAACTACTTAAAGATAATAAAAACATTAAAAAAAGTTGTACTTGGTATGGCATTTGATCTTACCAAGTCTTCTAGCAATTTTTTTAAGTCAAGTAATCTATAAATTGAAAACACAAATTGATTATAATTTATATTCTTTTCTTCCAGTATGAAAGGAGTAAAGTACATGGGATTTGAGCAAAGAAGAAAAAAAGAACTATGTATTATTAAAAAGCATTGGAAACCTGCAAGTGAATATGAGTAAACAATTTAATTTTCTCCATTTAATATTTTGAGTCATTTGCTGTATAACCCAATAAGCTTTTTTTTTTAATTCCACATTTAAGACATCTACCCTTGGAGAATAAAGGTTTTAGCATTGCCTACACGAGTCAACTTCTGTGTGGTTTTAGAATAAATCTCCATATACTTTATTCCTCTGATAGATTCTACTTCCCAGAATTTCTGTGCTATGTAAGGACTGAAGCTAGTAGAACAGAGAAATCCATGACTTCTGTCTGAAAATTGTCACTGTCTCTCAATGGGGAATCATGATATTTTGGCTTTTCTGGAAAGGCAAAAGAAAACAATCCAAGCTGCTATAGATTTAATTTATGAAAATAAGACTGCAGTGGTAAAGCATCCATCAGTATAGCCATTGATTCTTTCTTGTAATTCCTTGCAGAGCAGTTACTTTATTTGATAGGGTAGACTTCAAGTTATCTTACTTTATCACTTAAATGTCATATTGGCCAAACACCGAATGCATTTGAGAATACAGATAGGCGAATATATTTCATTTCTTTTATTTGGGGTGGAGGGGGAATCAAATGTAACTTTGTCAGCAGATTTTCCTTAATGGGGAAAGATTGATCCTATTTTCCTAACTTTTTCTTTCCTCTGATTTCATCACAAGTTGCATTTCTTTGGTTCTGTGTGAGATTTTAGGGAAAGGTAAATCACGATTTTCTAAATTTATGGTTTTTCTTAATCTCTGGGATTATTTTCTTTAACAGAGTTGTTAGAAAGTCAGCTGTTACCTGCCAGAAAGTAAAACAACCAATTTTTCATCACAAGTTAAATAAACATCAAAAAATCAGCATTCTGCAAGGACCATTAGCTTATGTATCACTGTAAATGTTTTATGGCTCTTGGTGTGAAGGATGCTCACATAAAAATAAATTGTGTGGTAACAAATGTCTCCCCCTGTCTTGGTTTGTAACAGCTCTAATCGGAAATAAATCTAGGAGGAATATTGTTAGTTTTCAGAAAAACTGACCTTCAGTTTCAAATAGTTGAGTTAAATCATTGAGATGATGACATAGTTTCAAATATAGAGATACGTACTGAGAGCAACTCTTTGGATCATCTTTTATGTAGAAGAGGGAAGATGTCTCAGAGAACTGAAATTGTTCTGTGGTGACACATTTTGCTTATTCATCTACTTAGTATGACCACCAGTTTATACACAGTGCCAAGGAGAGTTCTGCCCATTGCTCTCCAGGGTTCCAAAGTGAGCAACCCAGAAACATATATAGATTAAAAAATAAATACAGGCAATGATCATTTTATATCTGTCAAGTTACAAAACAATTTTAGCATGTACTTTTTTGGCTAGAGTGATATTGGTGATGGTTCTGGACTCATATACTCTTGGTAGCCTTGTAATTGCTTTGAAGAGTATTTTGGCAATATATAAAATGATCATATCCTTTGATACAATGTATTTAGGAATTTCCCATTTGGAAATCACTTGGAAGAATCAAAAAAGTTAAGATGGGTCTGGGAATGTGGCTTAGTGGTAGAGTGCTTGCCTAGCATACATGAAACCCTGGGTTCAATTGCTCAGTACCACAAAAACAAAAAGCTAGAAGTGGCACTATGGCTCAAATGGTGGAGTGTTAGCCTTGAGCAAAAGAAGCTCAGGGACAGTGCCCAGGTCCTGAGTTCAAGCATCTTGACCAGCAAAAAAAAAAAAAGATAGTTAAGATGTTCATTGACAAAACTTTAATATTAATAGGCAGTTGACAAATGGAGTTAAATATTGCATCAGATAGTTTAGACAGAAGTCTAAACTAGCCCTGGGTTCGATTCCTCAGCACCACATAAGCAAAAAGAAAACAGCTGGAAGTGGCGCTGTGGCTCAAGTGGTAGAGCACTAGCCTTGAGCTGAAGAGCTGAGGGACAGCGCCCAGGCCCAGAGTTCAGGCCCCACAACCGGACCCCCCCCCCCCCCCCCCGCCAAAAAAGAATAGAATAAAATGGAAAGGAAATAGGAATATAAGTGGGATTTTCCTATCAGGCTTGCATTATACATACATATATATATATATACATATATATATGTATTAAATCCTTCAGAAATAACCTACTCAATCAGTTATATAATCAGTCATATAATGACCTATTATAAGGCATTGGGAGTTAAGTAGAAAAAGTATGTATTCATCTGAGTAAAAGTCTAGAGTAAAGTTACATTGAAAAAAGTGAAATCTAAAACTAGGCATAGAATATGATTCTAATTTTTATACCTCTATAGAAAAGAGAAATTTAAAAGACATAAATGTGTCAATAATAACCATCTGCATGTTAGAATAGCAGACCATTTGTCCTCTGTTCATGTTCTTATCCTCTAAATTGTTTCTTCTATACATGAACATTACTAAAACAATTAGGAGAAAACTGCAGTAATTGTTTCCTAAATAGAATTTAGCACAGGTTCCCAAATGGATAATAAATGAACTTTGGCTAGAAATAATTTTATAAAGAGGCAACATAAAAATTACAATAAATTGAAATACAATTTTCATGACATCAGTTGAATAAAATTTTACAGCTGTGTTCAGGTAAGGACAATTCCTTTAATTGAAACTCTACTGGTAAGGAGCTTGTACTGAAATGGCAAATATTAGTGGTTATGTATATACAAACTCTTCTGAACACTGTCTTACAGTTTATTTTTGTTCTGAAACTCTTTGTTGGTAAGAAAATACTGTGATAGTAATGAATCTATCAGTTTATCCTTACTCATTTACCCCCTGCTTGCTTCCTTTCCTCCCTACTTCCTTCACAGTGTGAAGTTTTCACATAGGGAGAGCACATCAGGGTAGGTTTGCTTTCATGTTTGTCCATCTGGTTTATAAAATGCTGAAAGAAATTAAAGTAACACAGGAAATAACCCTCGTTTAAGTCAACAACTGTAGCCTTCGTTGCTAAATACCTAAATATAATTCCTGTGAGTTGAATAGCTATTTGTAATACAGCAAAGAATCTTATGTTAGCTTTCTGGATTATCCTTAATAGAATAAGAAACAAAAAGCTCTTTAGGCTTGAATCTTTCAAAACAGAATACCCTAGAAATAAGTATGCTGTACTTTCTGTTTGTGAGGCTCAAACATTTATTAAAGGAGACTGGCCTGGAAATTGGTCAGATTCTCATCACTGAATACGCCAGCCCAGGAGTTAATAAGATGACACAAACTCTCAAGACTATCTTTACCTACTTTTCTAAAGGTACTGATAAATGGGAAAGGTAACTATGATTCTGTGCCTGTTCCTTTAGTTTTCACCAAATGGTTTGTGTTATCTATAATACTTGAATAGCTGGATTGCTATCATACTGATGCTGAAGAGTCTCAGTATTCTCAGGTCCAAGGTGGGATGGCCAATGGGATCAATTAGAAGGAGATACTGGCCAGTATTATTGGATAATAGCAAAGCCTTATGGGAAATTTTCATTAACTTCTTATTGGTTTAAAACGTTGGTAAATAGTTATAAAAATGAAGGAAGGAAGGGAAGGAAAGAAGAGATGGCAGGAAGAGGGTAACTACTCTGGAATTATATATGAAAAGCAGCATTCTATACTTGCTTACTGTACCTGCTGATAACAGCCAGAAATGATTTTTTCTTGAATAAAAGTCTTTGTCGAAATAATTTTTTTTGTTTTTACCCTATTTGTTACTACCTAACAATACACTCCCTCCTCTTTTCCTCTCCAGGCCTCTCATATACAAGTTTGTTACCTCCTTGTGGATTTCAAAAACAATATCTAATATTTCAAAACAGGACCTAGACTGTGTCTTGCATATTGCAGGTATTGAATTACATAGAGACTAAATTAGAATCAGAATCCTAAAGAGGAAAGTTACACATTTATAAAATAATACACAAAGGGACATATCCCTGACAGCTAATCTACTTAACTGTGTTAAGGTAATCTGAATCTACAACATGTTTCAATTCATTCTCCTCATACAAGAGTTTTGTTTTGTGGCTGGAACACTGATTTCTCAGCATGTTGATCAAATATGGCTTGTGCCAGAAAGATTCGCAGTAAATCACTCCAGGAGGCTTGTAAATGATGTACGAAGCCCACCAATACAATAGGAAAGTCAAACATAAGCAATTTCTTTATTTCAGAAAAACCAAAGCTGTGGCAATTTTCCCACCATGGGAAAATTGGGTGCTTGTGTCTAGTGTGCAGTAAGTTCCTAGAGTGAAACATGCTTGATTTATTCCCATAGGAATTTGAGGTTTTTATCCATAGAGCTTTTGCTTTAGGTGAACACAATGAAAAAATGACCCCTCTTGCTCCTCTCATATTTGCCTACCAGATTATTATAAGTGATAATTATAATACTAATCATTTTTTATTTATAGTGAAATTATATTTTAACTACTCTACTCTCTCTCTTTATCATCACCTTTATGGCTAATTTAAGTCTAAGATGTCACCATATTAACTAAAAAGGATGAAGGTTTACTTTCCATTTGACACAGATATGTCAAGGCCTAGATCAATGATCTGTTCACAGCAGTAGTGACCTAGACAGTTAATACTTTTAAAAAATTTCTACAAATAAGATCCCTCATGACTTACTTTCTCTGTAAAGCCTAGGTTTTGTGACAAATCTATCAAAGGATTTAGTGCCCTGCTACTGAGAGTTGACCACTGTGATTCTCTAGGACTGACTCCATAGAAATAGAGATGAATTTGAAAGGTATGAATACTGACTTATGGATGAAAAATCCTCCACATGAAACCAGCTGTTGACACCTGGGAATGGGAAATGATATGGTAGATTGGCCAAAGACTTGTTCCTTCTTCTGGATTTATACTGTCTAATTGTTTATTCTTATTTGTAGTCTTCAACTAAAGGTTGTGTGTGTGTGTGTGTGTGTGTGTGTGTGTGTGTGTGTGTGTGAGTGAGGTTTTGTGTGTGTGTGTGTGTGTGTGTGTGTGTGTGTGTGTGTGTGTGTGTGTGTGAGTGCACATGTGCACCAGTCCTGGGGCTTGAATTTAGGGCCTAGATCCTGTTCCCGAGCTTTTTCGCTCCCAGTCTACCACGTGAGCCTCAGTTCTATTTCTGGCTTTTTGGTGGTTAATTGGAGATGAGTCACACAGATTTTCCTTCCCAGGCCAGCTTTGAGCCACAATACTCAGACCTAAACCTCCCAAGTAACTAGGATTATAGGCATGAGCTACCAGTGCCCAACAATAAGTCTCTTTTATATCAGGCATGATCTTTTTCAGTTGCCAGTTAAACAAAGTAATGTAATTATACCATAAAACATGTTTTCTCCTCTGTTTTCTCCATTATCAAAACATGATTTCCCAGTTCCAACTGGAGGAAAAGATAAAGGGATTTTTCTTCCTTAGGAGTTTAGATAGAAATAAGCCACTTGTCCCTCCCATAAATCCATCACTACATCTAAGGCAATACTTGGACCACATGCCTCTTTTAAAACAAAATCAGAGCTACTTGATCTGGGCTGGACATGCAGTAGGAATGGTTTTGTCTGGAGACATTTTGTCAGAAGCAATAGTTGGATGCTGTATAAGAATGATGTTAATGCCTTGCTGATGGGTAGGCTCTGTGCAGTTGTTGATAAGCAAACATGACTTCATCAGTCTCTTCTCAGAATCTCACCTCCTTGTTAACAAGCACTATCCATGTTAGTACCCCTTGGTCAAGTCATCTTCTTAAATCAACATTTTAATCCAGTTCTACCCTTCTCCAATAAGGTTGCTGGCTTTTACTAAGTATTAATTAAAATACTAACTCCTGGGATAGGCCTTTAATTTACCTTTCAGAACTGGCTAAATCAATGGTATCTTTTAGGCTTTTCCCCCTTTTATGACTTGATCCTGAATGACTTTTCTATGATTATCACCAGTAGCCTGAATCTCCTTAAAGCCTAGTTTCAGATGCCATCTTTGGGAAATATGTGCTGATTACTTCACCTAATGTCTCTAGCACATCACAGCAGTGTGTATTACAGAATTACCATTTATTTCACAATTATCAAATACTTCCTGTGTGCTTATTGCTGATGTAAGTGCTTAAATGTTTTTTTTTTCTATTTTATATTATAGCTCATGATATTTTTTGTCTTTTCCCCACCAATAAACTCATGGGAGGAGGAGTTCTCAACAGTAACTTACTCACCCACAGTCAATCAACATCTGCCTCATGAATGAACAAATGTTCATCTAATTTACACATTTATTGTGCACTGGCATTTAAAGCCTAAGAGAGTAAGCCCCTGTTTTCTCTCTAATATCTCTGCATGTATTGTGGTGATATGAATGTGGTGAATATACTGTGGACATTTGCTGACTCTCTAAAAAAGAAAAATTAAAGTAATAAAATATCTAATAATAAACTAGTCCTCTTTTATATATTTAACCCTTTTTTGTTTTCATTATCTTTTCCAAATAGCTTTTGCAAACATGTCTATTTTCTGGTTTCTCATGTGACCAGGATTTGAATGGGAAAAAAGGCGGAGGGGATGGATTCTTTTCAGTAATTGTACTCACCCAGGTATTGACCTGTGTTAGAAGCTGAGTTTTATAAGTGCCATCTAATAGCCAAAGGGCTGTGCAAGCCCATTCTTCAGGGTATTTGGTAACTCTAGTAAACTTGGTGTTTAATGAGACAAGTGTTTAATTTGTAGGGTCACTTACAGACTCAGTTGAACAACTTCCCTTCATTTGTAAGTCTGTGTTTTGGACTAAGATTTCAGGCAGGACATTTTCGCACACTGACCTCTGACCCTCTTTCCTCTTCGCTCCTGTGTGTGTGTGTGTGTGTGTGTGTGTGTGTGTGTTCTGTATTCCTCTTTTGTTCCTCTCTGTGAATAACTTTTCCACAGATTCTGATGAGGACCAGAAAGCATCAGTGGATGTTGG
Organism: Dipodomys merriami; assembly: GCF_024711535.1. Classification (NCBI taxonomy): domain Eukaryota; kingdom Metazoa; phylum Chordata; class Mammalia; order Rodentia; family Heteromyidae; genus Dipodomys; species Dipodomys merriami. The sequence continues at coordinate 6,734,616 of NW_027206290.1, forward strand.
CAATGAATAGACTTGGTAACCCGTGGGAGAACATTTTCAGGTGAAGTCAGACACCAGATTGCAGTGGACTGAGTCAGTAATATGTTAATTGAGTCATAGTTTGTGGATCTGGGCTACCCAGGTTAAAAACTTATCTCTGCTCCTTACTAATGCTAGCCATCTAACTCTCATCTATTTATCATCTATCATCTATCTATCATCTCTATCTATCTATCATCCATCTATCTATCTATCTACCATCTATCATATATTTACTCTTCTATAAAATGGAATCAGCACTGGAACTATTCCCAAAGTGATTATACAAGTGGGGAAAGTGCTCAGAACAAGACTAATTTTATTACAATTTCCCAGTAACTATTAGTACTGGTTTTGAGGACTATGATAAGAAAAAAAGTCAAGACTATTTCAGAACCTGGATTATGAAGATTGGTGTGAAAAAAGGGCATGGTACAAGATGGGGCAGTGTTTCGCCTGTCTGTTGTCCAGAGGTCAACGATAAATGATTTGTATGCTGAAGAAAATGAATCTTGGAACACACAAGATTATGATGTGAGAAGGAGTTATGCTTTAGGAGAGCGGGTTAATTGATGGCACACAGGGAGGGAACATGATCCTCAGGAGGGAGGGAAGAGGATCCTCAAGCAGAAGGTAAATGGAGGTACCTTGGGTAAGAGGGGCTTTGGGTAGTCTGAGGCTGGGATCGCATGGGAATAATAAAGAAGAAAAAAAAGCCAAGGATGCATGTTTTTGTTGAGTGTAAAGTAGAGAATCAAAAAGTGTTCAAAAATAATAGCGTGTTGCTTGTGTGAGATAGGAACAAGCTCATTTGGTGGAAAGAAGAGGTCACTGGAGTGAGGAATAGAGCTGCACTGAAAGAAGTCACACACAGTAACTCTTAAAAACATATAACACTAGGAAGAGTGTATATTGTGACTATAGGAGGGAGAATTTTGTGTCCATAGGTGTTTTCTTCCATGAGTCATACAGTTCTGTGTGATGGCAAGTCAAAAATCATTAGAAAATTTTTCTTTAGTATGAAGTAAAAATTTAAAGTGATTTCTTTAACCAGAGCAGATGATGGATTTAAACGATGGTCGGTTTTTCTCCATTCATTCAATTTTTTCTCTCTTTTTTTTAGTAGTAGTAAAGAAATAGACTTTAGAACTGAATTCACCCCTTGGCCTACATCTTTCAACCCATCCTTGAAAATAATCATAGATGGGGAAAGTCACCTTCTATGGGGTTGATGGTTCTATTTTGGAACAAACTGGAATCCATTAATGTAGTAACGTAATTATGGTATGAAGTGTATCTTATGATGATCACATAACAAATCTTTTCATTCCAATTGCCCTTTGGCAATGCTATTTTGCCACCTTTTCCATAAAAATCAGAGTCTGTATTCCCTTCCCTTGACTCTGAGCTAGGCTTATGGATTGCTTTCAGGAGGATAAGACAAAAATGACACAATATACTCTGCAAGCAGAGGTAGATGAATGACAAAAGTCAGTGAGACCTTCTCTCAAAAATAATCCAGGTTTGTTGGAGGTATGCTACCTGCCCCAACAAATGACTATATGAGTGCATCCTGGCACAAGCCTGAGACCCTGTCAGAAAAACAAAAATACTAAATCTAAATAATTAGAGGCATGTCTCAAGTAGCAAAGTCTTGTCTAGCAAGCATGAAACCCTGAATTCAATTCCTACTTCTAAATAAATAAATAAAATGAGAAGCTTTCCTTTTATGGATTCTTAAAACCTTCACAAAGAGTAGATTGATCTATGATCAATCAATCAATCAATCAATCAATCTATCTATCTATCTATCTATCTATCTATCTATCTATCTATCTATCTATCTATCTATCTATCTATCTATCTATCTATCTATCTATCTATCCATCCATCCAACTTCCTGGACTGCTGGAGAGAAAGAGCAGATGACATGACAGAAGCCCCCAAGGAAAATCCAGTGAGAATAGTTAAGCCGAGATGGCTGCAACAGGTTAAGTCACCCCAGCAAAAATGCCAGACCTGCTAGCAGCACCAGCTTGATTCCTGATATGCCAAGTCAAGTTACTCTAGCCAAGACAGGAGGCACAGAGACCAGCCATTACCAGTGAATCCTACTCACATGGCAGTGCAGATAGCAAGTAAGTGGTATCTATTGCTTTAAGCTGATTAGCTTTGGGACCTTTGTTATGCTGCAGTAGGGTAAAAGAGTCTCAAAACAGTGAGACAAATTAAAAGACTACTGACATTAGCCAGATGTCAAGCATTAGGCTAGAAAGTGCAGAAGAGAAATAGAAAGAGGATGGTTTAACCATGAGTAACAAGATTGATTGTGATTGGATCAGGGCAAAAGATAAAGAGAAAAAAAAGTATTATGAAACTATGCCTAATAAAATAATGTTATTATGTATAGCAATTTGGTCTCTATAAAGAGTTGGGTTTTTGAGCAATATATCACTATCTTCAAATTGTTATTCCTTGATAGGACAGAACATTGTCCACATTAAAAAGGCTCTGAGCAGCTAGAAGTACAGGCCAGAAGCAGTTTGGAGAAGGGGCTAGAGCTGATACAGGCTTCAGAGAAAATGATATAGCTGACTCTTTTTTTTTTTTTTTTTTTTTTTTTTTGTCGGTCGTGGGGCTTGAACTCTGGGCCTGAGCGCTGTCCCTCAGCTCTTCAGCTCAAGGCGAGCGCTCTACCACTTGAGCTACAGCGCCACTTCCGGTTTTCTGGTGGTTTATTGGAGATAGGAGTCTCACGGTCTCTCCTGCCCGGGCTGGCTTTGAACCGCGATCCTCAGATCTCAGCCTCCTGAGTAGCTAGGATTACAGGCGTGAGCCACCAGCGCCCGGCAAGCTGACTCTTATTCTTGTTGTTCCAAGGGAATGAAAATTATCTAACTCCTTCTGCGATCTTGGACTTAATAGCAAAAGTGGAGACAAAAAGGGAAGGCAAAGGGAGAAAGAAAGATTCAGGTGAACACAGTCAACTGCCATGGGATTCAATCTTAAATGAATAGCAACTCTTGGAAGGCATCACCATGAAGTAAGAAAGATAAGAAGGCAACATACATTCTTAACTAAAATTACCACTCTTCCAAGGCTCACCATTTAAATAGCACCAAATGAAAATAAGAAACCCCAACCTCAGCTTTTTAAATTACAATGGAAGGATAGAGAAACTTTCCTTTTATAGATTCTTAAAACCTTCACAAGGGATACATTCTTTCTGTGGGTGCTTAGAGAGGGAGCAGAGACTGCAGGGTTGAGATTTCACCTGCCCATTTACCAAATAGTGCAAGATTTGCAAAAAGATGAAAAAAATAAAATATGTTCTCTCTTTTATGGGAAACATCCTGGTGTAGAGACTCTCCACTAAAGCTGGTTGTTGACCTCAAGCTCTTGTCTGGTCACTGATGGATTATGAAATCAAGTAGACATCTCTGACCCTCAGTGGCTTCAGCTGTGAAATGGGGTGAACACTGTGTCTCACAAAGTTGTTTTGAAAGCAAAGGAGTTAGATAAGGTTTAAGAAGAAATTTCTCTGGTAAAGGAATAATAAGTAACAGCTGAAGTATTTGAAATTAATCACAATGTAAATCTCTCCCAATTTGGATTATCATTGAGACTATTTTCAGGGATATTTACAATAAAAGGAAAATGAAGCCCAACTACATTTTGGTTAATAATTTAAATATAATGAATATCTGATAGAATGATAGAAATAAAATGACATATACATGTATGTATATATAAATGTTATATAAAGAGATATATATCAGTAAATAATATGTAAGTATATACTTTATTATAATTATAATATATGAATTAGTATATAAATACAAAGTATATAAGTAAATATTTGTGTAAATATATACTTATATAATATATATGCTATTATTATATATGTAATATATACATACAAACATATATGTACTCATATATATGTATACATATATACATATATGTTATTTTACAGTTCACCAATGCTATTAGGATTTCCCTCTGAGGTTAATTCTACTGTTTCACAGAATTTTTATGAATCTTCAGGTAAATCAAAACTGACCTACTGGCAGCTTCTTTTGTTGTTGTTGTTTATAGTTTTGGATTATAAAGAAAGAATGTTAAGGGGAAACAAAGGAGGAGGCAACAATGCTTGATAACAAATGTACTCATTACCTTGCTCATGTAATTGTAACCCCTCTGTACAGAATTTTCACAATAAAAAATTTTAAAAAAAAGAAAGAATATTTGAATGCTCTACTGGAGGGATGAACAAATATTTTCTATGAAGGACTAGACAGTAAGTACATCAGTCCTGTAGGCCAACATGTTCTCTGGCTCAATTGTGCATTCTTTGTGATTTTTTCACACCCCTTAAAAATGTACATGCTACTTTTATCTTACATAAAAAGAGGCCCCTGGTTGGATTTGATTCACAAGTTATAGTTTTTCCTAATGTATATCTGTCTTATTGATTACTAGGTTTTTGTGCTAGTATTTATTTTTAAAAGAGAATGAGAAAAATGCAGTATAGTGAGCATTATTTAAGTGATTGTTATTCTGACACATGCTGACCTTAAAGAAGACCATTGGCCATTCTTCTTGGTGAGATGGAACCATTTTTGTTGAAACGTGATGAGGTTAGGTAGGATTATAATGAATGGGGAACACTGGACACATCTATTCTAAACAATATCTTTTACACATTCTTTTTCTCTTCCTCAAAAGAGAGTTCAGAATATAGGGCTTTATGACTTCAGGCATAAGCTGCTATTAAAACTCTAAGCTGAAAATTGCACAACCCTTCATGAAAATAAGCAACTTGGTTCAGCCCCTGTCCATTGCCCATCTTCAGCTCTACGTAGCTTATAAGAGCAGCTTGAAATCCCTTCATGACCAGGAATTTTCAGGACATTTTCCTGTCACTGTTGTGAGGAAATTCCTCAGTAGCAGTTTAGCTGCTCTCTCTGCCTGGCCTCTGCCACTCTTTGGACACAGGACTGAAATATTCTTCTGGAAACTATGCTCCAGGGTTCTTTTTCTTTTTCTTTTTTTTTCTTTCTTTATGACTCATGACCCAGGATGATTCCATGGAAATACCAAGAATGTTTCCTCTTCTTTATGCAGTTTTCTGCCTTGCCCTCCATTTCCTATTGAGTATAAAAATGCATAAAAAGAAAAAAATTTTAAAGATATGAAATACTTCAAAAATACTTATCCTTCAATATGTGAGAGCACACATTCCTTATTTTCAATCCAGCATGGTTGGTTTTTTTTAGTTCAAAAAAGCACATCGAATCTTGGAAGTAGTGCTGTGAATCAAGAATCACAGTGTAAAAATTTCAATCTTGCCTTTCACTTTCTCTTATATACTAAAGGCATAGTTTAGGTGAACAGGAGCCTTAGCTAATATACTGGCCCAATGATGAAATACAACCTCTGTGGTACAGGCTGAATCAGACCTAGTCGGTTTAGCCCTAGTAGATTGTATGTAGGGTTTGAGACAAATTAGATCCAGGAACTTCCTTTGTTCTTTTTACCTGCAGTTTACATTGGAGACTGGTCTTCTGTGGTTAGGAGGCTCAGAAAGAGTACATTTTCAAGGAAGTAAAGCAGCTCAAAACGATAGGAGCCATTTATCTCAGTGTCTAGGACACAGCAGGCTGGCCAGCCTCTTTTGGCCTTCCTAGGGCTCTTCATTTCCAGTATTCTCAGGACAAGTGTTGCACCCTTCAGCCTGTTCCCACTGATATATTCAGTCATTCTTCCAGGCAAAACAGATTTGGAAAGTATCTATAATATGCTAGTATCTATCAAATCATTATTCATCCCAGAAAAGCAGTGAAATTAAGATCTCTTATCATTTTATGTCATATCTTGTTCTGAAGTGTTGTCTCTAAGATATCACTCATGGACTATATCCATGACTCTTGTTTACTGTTGTGAAACATTGTATGTGAACACATACATGTCTATGACCAAGGAAAGCATCCTTTCATGGCATGGTCATTTTGGAGGTAGATAGTAGGAAAAATGGTGGTAAGAAGGAAGCTGTGAGGTGCTTCTACATGTTGACCTTGCTTCTTGCTGTGGATGTCTCTCACTACTGCCTACCACTAGGTATACAAAGTGTGTGCACTTTTTTGTGTGTTAATGTCTCCTTGCCTGGTCGAGGACTAATTTCCTCATAGTCTGTATTATGATTTTACTTGGATTATTTTACTCACTTTATACTTATCATTTTCTGCATGTTCTGATATTCCAGTTCTCTTTTGCCTGGTTTAAGGGAATTGCTTTATTGGGTTGTAGACTAGCTGTTTTGAGCTTTTGCAAACATTTCTTTCCTGATGTTTTTTTCTGATGATGTGTTGTGAAATTCCAAGCTATGCCAATGCTTGTCCAATGTCTGGCAAACCTAGACTCTTATTTTTTAATTATTTTACTCTCACTAATTTCAAGGCAGTTTTCAATTCCTTGGTGAAGTCAAGTTTCTTGCCATATAGACCCAGTACCTCTAACTCCCATTTAGCCAGAGAATGGATTTTACTATCCACCAATGCTATCAACATGCCCCAAATAGTATCCTAGAAACATAAATCAGGACTGAAATACTGTCTACTCCAATCCAGGAGATGGTATTTTGAATCATGTGTGTTTTCACATTAGCAAAAGAGGTTACTCTAGGAAGTAGTCTCCCATCACAGTGATTAAACAAGATCATGAAGATCTCTTGGTTTCTAATGTTCCCTTAGAAGAATTTATCCCTTCCACTAGTTAGTCACCCATGACTGACTAGTGTATGAATGCGTGTGTCATCACCTAAAAGTAGTAAAGTTGTCCCCAACTCTTGATTGATTAAGGCAGTAGACCAGACAATTCTGTTGTTAGATATGTAATTAAATATGTGAAACTATCAAATTGGAATAATAAGGTGTTTGTTTCTTCACTAGTCATGTTGAAATATCAATTTGTATTAAATGAGACAATGAGAACTTAGATTTTCTTTTCATTATGGTACAAATTAGTATTCACTTATTAAAAGGAAAAGGATTTGTATAAGAGATGCTGCTATCAATAATCATTTGGAATTCATTTTATCCAGATAAATTAGAATTTCCAGTGATAACAAGCAAGACTCACCTTCTGAAGTTTGGGGAGGAAAAAGATTAAAGCAAGAGTAATTCTTAGAAGCAGATCCTGAGGTTGGACATAAATCCTATACATGTTTCTTTACTTATCAAATCATGATTATCCTTTAAGTGTAAACATGAAATAAATGCCATAGGAAATTTTAAAAAATTAAGATGGAATTGGAAGATATGTTGTATAGAAAAAAGACAGGAAATCATCTTTTTGAAAGATACAGAAATATCACCTAGTCCACCACCTGAAAGGGACAGACATATAGTTCCTCTGGCTTCTGTCATACCTTAGGCTCCCCAAGAAGGAAGAAGGAAAATCCTTGAGAAATTATCTGAGAGACCTATTCATTCCTACCCAAATACCAGTCTTCAAAATTATCTTTATTATATATGTTTACAGCTTGAAGCAAGATACTTGATAGAGACAATAATAAGCAATTACTCTCCTTTTAGATTGTACTACAAATATTAAATACAGCAATCATATCAACCACCATCAAACAGTGTACTGATTAAACAGCTAGACAACTTTCTATCGTCTTTTATTTGTGGTATTGTTCTATGAGTATTTATTGCTATTATCTATGAAGACATAGAGACTTAGAGAAGAACTATATTATGTCAAATTCCAGTTTGTAAGAGGCAGAGATGGAAATCAGACTCACCATATACCTCTAACCCCTCCTGAACCTGTGTCACACAAGGATAACTGAGCATGTATGGATAACCTCTGGTATATCCCTGTCTGCTTTCTGATATGTAGATTAAATTTTTTTACACTTTTGTGCTAGCATTAGTCAGTGATGCTATGCACCATTAAAAATAGGCCTAATTGGCAGAAATTAAGGTAGTAGCAATTCTGTGATGATGGAGCAATAGAATGTGTTACTAAGGGAGTTGTAGCAGATTTCTGTACTGAATGTCTGAAAGAAAATATGGTTTTCAGTGAACTCTAACTTGGACTCCAATTTATTTATTTTTAAAATAAAGGGTTTACAGTAGGTAATCTCCTTTGGATCTCCTCTGACCCTAACACCTTACAAGACTGTATCTTTAAGTCAGAATTGGATGGGATAACCTTTTAAAGCCTTTCCTAGACTTCTATTTTATGCTTGAATGCCACTCCACTCTCCTTGGTTCTGCTTGAAATTTTTAGGTTTCTTTCAAATGGAGATCTCATAAGAGCTATTATTTAACAGTATCCCAAATGTGCAATGTGCAGTATTAAATGTAACTTACATATAGAACTTTAAAACTCAGAGTTCATTGGTACTCTTATGTTCACTTCTATGCAATTAAAGTCAAACAACAAGACAGCATTTCTTCATCAGGTAGCATTTTAAAGTGCATTGTGTGTGTGACAGATGGCATCTTACAAATGCATTAGCCCTGCTTATTTCAATATCTGAACATATGCAGAAGTTCTAGAAATATTTTACATGCAAATGTCGAGGGCTCCACAATGGCCTATAATAGAAATCCATACACAGCGACTTCAAAGCCTTAGTCTCAACAACTAATCACTGACTATTTCCAAATCGGTTTTTCTCAAACAAATCAAAAGCATTTGTCCTATACAAGAACCAAGTTCAGTGGCAAGTTTGACATTTGAAAATCAAGCTGCTTATTGAGATATTCATACTCTGATAAAGGCACCCAGAATTTCTTACAAGTGTAGAGAAATACCTTTTTGTATGCTCCAGTGACTTGGAAATTTGTCAAAGAGAATTTTGTCAAATTTTCTTCATTACATGTCTTTGCAGTTAGAGCCAGCATTTGGAATTTCAGCCCAAGAGATTTGTATTTTCTGAAAGGTTATGAAGCTCTGAGATTTTTCTTGTTTTACAATTGTTATAATTGTGTTGCTTCTGAGTTATTAACTATAACACTGAATAAGGGAAACAAAAGAGGAGATATTCTACATGGAAATATTAAGAAACTTCATAAAGTAGAAATATTTTAAACACCATGGCATTTGTGGTGAGTAGAATAAAGTACCCAATTTTCTAAGAAGCAGAGCAGAAAGGAGAAGAAGATAACAATAATGAGAAATAACTAACCTTTATCCTAGTCTTCCTATGAGTATGTCCCAAGTACTTTACTTTCACATGCTTTGTTTTATTTAATCTACCCAGTAGCCCTCTGGCAAGGTGCATTTCTACTTTTGAGGAAATTAGAGTACAGAAACACTAAAGAACTTAACTATGGTCACCCACAGGACCAATGTGAACTTCCAACCAACAATTCTCCAGAGCCAAGATTTATCTTGCAGGTATAAGGACCAGCTCAGAGATAACACATAATATATATTTGTTGAATGAATGGTTGCCTAGATTTAGGCAAGACAATGTTATATAACTTATAAGCATTCTGGCCCTTCAACTCCCACTAGTCATTGTTCTAGTCATTCTAACCCATTCCAGCATCTGTCTTCTGTCCATAATTCTATAATGCATCTGGCTTTAGCTCCCAGAACCAGTTCTGCATGAATCTATAAAGAGCAAAATGGCTTATGGCTGCTTCTGCCCTCTGTCATTTTTGTTGTTGTTGTTGTTGGTAATGCTATATTCCAAACTCATGCTGTTCTCCATTCTGGCCACTGACTCTCCAGAATTCAGGAGACTTACGGCAAACTCCACTTGAGGAAAGATAGGGCATCTTTTTTCCTCCTTTCTTTGCTTTTCACCAAGTCAAAAGTAGAGCCTGTACCAGCAGGGGCCAGTTGAGCTAACAAGGAGGATGAATGAGGATAATATGGTTAAAACAGATTTTTTGCATGAATGGAAATAAGAAGAATAAAACCTGTTTACAGGGAAAGAGGGGAAAGGAGATGAAAGAGATATGAATATATTGTGAACATGTGTTGAAATCTACTTCTAATGTTCAACTAACGTATGCTAAAAAAAAAAAGTTATACCCTGTTTCAGAAATAACCACTGTTCTCTTGTCTGCCTTCTCTCTGGGCACTAACATTTGTAAAGACAGGAGACACATCATTGCTGTGTTTCCAGTGCTCAGAGTAGTTAGTTGTATTGTCAACATTTATCACCTTATTATTGGATGGATGTGTGTATAGATGAACACTTTCCACTGTAAAGCTAACTAATTAGATACTATTGTCATTAATAACATTACTATTGGAAGCATCACAGATTCTAGAGTTATAGGTATGTATATGAGAAGGCTCTTCAGAGATTCTCCTACAGGGCCCCTTCTTACAACTCTCATCTGTAAACCTCTAGTCTAAATGGTCTTAGGCAGTTCTTCGCTCAGCCCTAGGAGCTAGAGGCACATGTTTAGCTTCTGTGTGCATCTTCTAGGAAGCCTTTTAGGAGTGATATTTTTTTAAAAAATCCCACAGTTAATGTAATTCTTTTGTGACTGACCTTTGCTCCATAGGAAAACTTCACACCTCGCCTAATAGATGGTGGGAAGATAGAATGGTTAATGAAAGGATCGTTGGGCCTTGGTCTTCTCTGTCATAGCCAGAAAACACAACCCACGGGCTTCCCAATGATCCTCTTGAAGATCCACTCCAGAGTTGGAGTACAAGACATACAGACCTGTTAGCAAAGAGTACAAAGGGAGAACTTCTCATCAAATTCCCTCACCACATTCTAATTGCTTCTAGACTTCGGGAATATTTTAAAATAAAAATCTACATATAGTGGGCTGGTCTTGGAAATTCCTTTCTTTTGTGGTCTTTGTGTGTGTGTGTGTGTGTGTGTGTGTGTGTGTGTGTGTGTGTGTGTGTGTATTTCAGAGTTTTTTGTTTTAGCACACTATTATATAGTATATAATCACATACCTCTATTGTGTGGGTGTGTGGGTATATTTCAAGGATGTTGAACATGAGCAACTTTTAGAATACAATGATAAAATTATTTTTATCACCTTGCCCTTTATATTTGTTTTTCTCCTGATAGATCAGTATTCCTAAGGCTTTGCTTATATCTCTTGGGCAATAATAAATATTCTGGCCATTTTAAACAATTTAACATGGTCACAATTTGGTTCTTCAATAGTCCAGTATCATCTAATAGTGAAACTTTCCAACTTCATCCAAAATTTTTATCTTTTCTCTCTCCTTGTTGTGGGCTTACAGCCTGGGAATGTGATACATTTGATTTCTTTTCTCTTTCTTGCTTCTGTCTGTGTATTAGCTAGCTTCTGTCTGTGTATTAGAGTTGAAACGAATTCTTTCATTTGCAATGCTGCTGTAAACCAGCTTCTTGTTCTCTGGGCCTGGCCAGTACTATAACTCCATCTCTTATAGGTTCTATAAATGTTTTTCTCAATCCCAAAGCAGGGAACCTCTCAAGTTCATAGTTCTCTTGATACAGATAATGCATTTTCCTCTGAACTATTCCCTACTTGTTTCATAATCCCCGGAGTTAGAGCAATGAGGGAGTATTCATTGCAGTCTTCTATTTACTAAATTTTCAGTCTCTATCTCCAAGGCCTCATTGCACAAAATGGAGCTAAAATAAATGGAGCTACAAACTCATTCTAGTTTCCTTGTTCAAATGCCCTACATTTAATCTCAGAGAAGCACAACTGTCTGGCAAAGGACCTCTACAAGACACAGCTGCCACTATTACCAGTGGTTCACTATATCTCTCCAGAGATAGGGAACAGATACCAATTTTCAACTGGTACTATTAGAGTATATTTTACTAGATGAGAAACAAGGAGGCACTATTGTGGTAAAGGGACCTCACAATAAGCTCATTCCAAAGAAATCCCCTCTCCACTCCTCAAATCTTCTATATCTTCAGTGTGTCTCAATTACTTATCAGCCATGTAATTAGTTTAGCTTTTTCCCTTTGCAAGGCATACAGGCTGGTCTGCCTCACAAATCACTTTGGTATCCAATATCTATGTGAGCTGAGTGTTCAGCCAAAATTTCTAATTTTACACTCTAATGTGTATAAACAATTAGGTGCACACAACTGTCCTGCATCATCCATAATGTATATTATCATTTCTACCTCATCCATAGTGTATATTATCATTTCTTTTTAAAGTGTGAGTAAAGGAATGTTCCAAAAAGGCAGATCACCTGCTCTGTGGTCGGTCATGTTTCTTTACTCCATGAGTACTCTGTAATGTTTACTTCAGAGTGCACACTGATCTTCTTCTTCTTTTTTGGGGGGGTGTGGGAGTAGTTCGGGTCGTGGGGCCTGAGCTCTGGGCCTGGGCACTGTCCCTCAGCTCTTCAGCTCAAGGCTAGCGCTCTGCCACTTGAGCCACAGCACCACTTCTGGCTTTTTTTTCTGCCTATGTGGTGCTGAGGAATCAAACCCAGGGCCTCATGCATGCAAGGCAAGCTCTCTACCATTGAGCCACCTTCCCAGCCCCTGAACACTGATCTTCTAAGGACTGGAGATATCAAGAAGAGATGAAGAAGGGCAGTTCTATTGGTGCTTTACTGCCCACAGAATGACTAGAACACCCAATGCCAAATTAATGAAAACTGAAAGTGAAGAGAAACAAAGAAGTAGATTTAATGATGATTTAGGATTAGTAGGTTTAAATGAATCAAATAAATTTACATGAAAAATTAGACACAATATAAGCATAAAAATTAAAACTGAAAATGCCTATTATTGAATATAAAATACTCGATTATGTACTAATAAAAGTTTAATATGATTCTCCTATGTTTGAAGGAAAACTAGGAAACAATAGTATCACCAATAGTGAGCTCTACCCATTTGGACACAAAGTGTCCAAAAACACAAAGCCACCAACTGTTGTTGAACCATGGTAAAAAGGAAACAGATCTGTGTATTAAAAATACCTCAAATAATCAACTTATGAAGAGTAAGAGTTCATGTTGCCTCAGAGTTTCAGAGATTTTCATTCATGATCAGATGGATATACTGCTTTAAGGCCTCTTATGGAGCTAGCAGATTTTAAGTGGAGAGAATGATGTAACAAAACTCCTCCTCCCATGATCAGGATGAAGAAAGAAAAAGAGGAAGAATCTGGGGTCAAATTATCCTTTTAAAGAACATACTTCCATTATTCTACAAGCGGAACTGTGGGGAACATAAGAAATCAAGATTATGGCACTATGCAAACCTAACTTGAATATAAAGTTGGCCGTACTGTAGGACAACCTACCATGTAGCAAAACTATTCTGATAAAAGTGCTGAGCCAGAATCTAAGTAGACTCACAATTAAACAATAAATAAATGAAGGATGGAGAGTAGGAGTTGAACAAATACGTAAGACTATGGTATGAGAAATTTAGGTAAGGTCTTGTTAATAATGTCATGCATGAAGCATGTCACCTGTTCTATCAAACTAGCTGTTTTTTTTAAATGTAGAGTTGGTTTTCAGGTGTCTAGGATTGAGGCATTTAAGATTTTTCAAACTCTTGAATTTCATTTCACCTTGAGATTGGGTCATGGGAGATAAGAGGAAAATAGTATGGAGCAGAAGGTGGACAATTTATTTTTGTTGACTTTAAAAGTGTCATTAGACTTATTTTGTACATAATTTCACTCCCTATCAAGTTCAATTTTAGATTTGTTTTTTCATTTGTGTATATCCTTCAGCAATCTTTCAAAATTGAATGGTGTCTTTGAAAGCAAAGAATATCTGCTATAAAGCTACATGTGCTGGAGCTTTTTCAAGTAGCAAAAGAGGCAGATGCTGCTACATAGAGTTGGCAGAGTCCAAAAGACATGACCTAGGCAAACACCAAACCAAGATAAATTGATGGAAAGTGGTAGTGAAGAATAAACTTTGGAAGCAGACTTATAGACAAGCAATTTTAGGGGAAGCCAGAAATCATAATGTGATCCTAGTATTCATGAAAGAAAAACTGTAGCTGTAATCTTTTTACTTTTGTTCTCTCTCCTCAAATCTAACCTCCATCTTTCATTTGGTACTGTGTTTTAAGAGAACTGATTCCTAATTTGGGTTAGCAATTCTCACATGTTCCCTTATCATTTTGAAATCTAATTATCTAAACCATAATCTTTTCTAGACCATTCAAAGGGAATGCTCATCTCTCTCTGCTTTAAATGTCATAACACATATGGATGTGTTTTTAGCTCAATGTAAGAAGATATATTTCAGAAGGTAGTATATACACTAAGAATTGGTATCCACAAACTTACCAGGAATATTAACAATTTGAAAGAGTTCCTGTATCCAAGGCCACTTCTTCCAGGGATCTGAACTGTTTTATGTAATGCACAACACTTCCAGATCTCTTCCTTCTTTATCAGCAGAGTTCCTTTGTCATACCTATCTAGGCTCTTTGCAAGGTTTTCTGCTATGTCAGTATCTCCATAATTTTATGAACATGGTAAAGTTTCTCAAACACTATAATATGTTGTCAAAGTACCTTACTCTTGGAAGCAATATTTCTAAACATGTTCTTGACACCATTTTCATAATACATCTCTTAACCACTTTGAGGACTAGATGGCATTTTGGCCACATTCTGCACTTTCTAGAATCCATACCACCTTAAACATCTGGGGAATTCTATTTAAGACAAAGTGACATTTCTTTCTTAAAGTTTGGTTTGTCAGCACAATACTGTTGCATGTGAAGTAATCTGTTATTTAATGATAGAATTTCTTCTTTTCATTGGAATGCATTCTGTGAATGCCCTTGTGACTTTAAACAGTGATCAGAAAAGTATTGTGTAGTAGTTATAGCAAACATTCCTAAGTAGTTCAGCAGTCACTCCCTTGCTTAAAAATATAAGTTATATGTCACTTTGTTCACAGACTACTAAAGGTCAAGAAGCTCCTCTCATATTTCACCTCCAATTGTAGAATCAAGCCATTTCCATATGTTTTAACATTTGAAATCAATGACAGTCTCACAGTACTCTGAAAAGCAAGGTGTCATAAAGTGAACTCCAAAAATACTTACCCAATGACTGGCTCCTATAAATGAGATGCTGCTTGTTCTTGGACAAATAATTTTTATTTTATTGATGACAATTGTAAATTGAACACATAAGATAGTTTGCTCTTTGGAGAATCTTCCTAAGTGAAAAACTTTGGAAATATGGAGTTGTATCACGGGAAATTCCTCAACTGAATTTTAGCTACAAGTTCCTAGCTTTCATCATTAAATCTGACAGCCTGGGCAAATAAATTAGACATGGTGGGGCTTAGTTGTCTCATTTGAAACTTGACGTGTTAGCCACAATGTGTTTCTAAGACTACTGTCACATTAAAATGGCAATTCTTCTAATTAGAAAATGGTCCCTTTGGATTTGGTTCAAGGATCAAGTCTACTTAGAGGTAAGAGAAGCAAGTGGAGAAATGGGAACTATGAAGCAATCTTATACGTTGACAGATGTTACTCAAAACTGTAAGTCCATTGAGCAGCAACTGCCATGCAGAGAAGGCTTTGCACAAATCAGGATAAGATGCTGGATCTTGTTGTCAGCATGCTAGCTGCTGGTTTGTTGTTGATAATGTGCTAGAGATTCAACTGGAAGGCTGAGACAGAAGGCAGATGTGTATGTAACTCTATCACTAGCACAGAGTGGGTGGGGGGAGCACTTGAACCAGCTCTAGGCTTTCTGGCTTCTGGTGTGATTTTAATGCTGGGTTTGATGTCATTTGAATTCTTATTGGTTATTTCAATCTGTTATCATAGTTTTAATTCTGAATGCCACACAAACTGCAGATTTGCTTAAATGAATTGCCAGGACCTTGCCAATAGGACCCTGGACAGCTCCTTCTTGGGCCTATTCCATGGACCACTCTCAAAGAAGTCTACAGACACTGTCATTGATGCTACAACTCCAGGAGAAGCCACCCAGTTCAAAAGGCTTCTTTCCTATGGACTGAGAGTATAATTTGGTCGTGTCCCAGAAGCGTAGATTTTGTAATGATGATGAGCTAATTGTATTGATTTGTTTATCATGAGCTTAGGAGGCCTATCAAACAAATGGACTGAGACTATTTCCATATTCTTATCTGGTGGGTAAATGAGAAACAAATGACCTTTCCATATGTCTGTATCTGGAAGTCCCTGCCCTCAAAGGCGGGCTGGTCTGTGACTTCCTGTGGGAGCTTCCCCCAATACTGTGGCCATTCTGCCAGGCTATTGCTAAAGATAAGTCGGAAAATGAAGATGTTTAGTATTCATTCATATTTTTTCATTTGTTTGGAAGAATGTGTCTTTAAAATGTATAATTTGGATCTTTGCCAAAGGTACCAGATGGTCTGGTTTCTTGTGGAGACCTGGTCATGAGTATTAATAATCCTAATTTTGGTTCCTTTGAGGAAAGGGGAGTCCTTGTGTGGAATGGTGGGAGGTGAGTAGTCATAAAAATTAAATGAATATAAAGAAAGGAACTCACTAGTCCTGGGAATAACTGTAGTAGGCTGCTTTGTGGAGGAGACATAGGAATGGATTACATTAATGGGCCCCATTGGTCCTGGAGAGCCCTCCTACCTGTCTCTTCATAGATGGGAGTATAAAATCAAGGGTGAATTGTTCAAGGTATGCCATATGCAGGTATTCATACAATGAACCTCCCCTCATATTATTAATGTATATTAGTTCAAAAATAAAAATAAAAATTAGAAATGGAGAAGACTAGAAGAGAGTCAAGAGAGCCTCAGTGAAGTCCATGGTTAAGTGATGGTGCCCAGGAGAAAAAAGAAAAAGAACCAGTATTAGAGTAGCTTCCCCTGAAGGGGAAACATCCCAAGACCCTAGTGGATGCAGGAAAGCTACGAAGTTGTCTACTGATTCTAGAATTACACAAAAACATAAAAATCTATAGCTGTTAAAGTCTCTTGTTTTTTGAGATTTTTTTATTGTGAAAATACCATACAAAGGGTTTACAATTACATGAGCAAGGTAATGAGTACATTTCTTTTTTTTTCTTTTTTTTTGGTTTTTTAAATTTTATATATTTATTTATTTATTTACTGTGAACATACTGTACAGAGGGGTTACAGTTACCTGGGCAAGATAATGGGTACATTTCTTATCAAGCATTGCAGCATCCTCCTTTGTTTACCCTTCACATCCCTTCCCAGCTTCCCCCTGCCCCCCCACCCAATCATCCCCCCTGACCAAAGTTGTAAAGTTCGTTTTCGACATGACAACTTGTACTTCTCATTCTTGCAACGGGTCCACCTATATCCCTATTTAAATGATTTGTTTTCCCTTCCCCTCCACAAATTATAACAACATCAAATATAGTGAAAACAGGGGTTATACCGTGGGGGAGGGACATACAAAGCAACAAAGAAATCATCTTATAAATATGTTAGAAAAAATAGCAAGAAAGAAAAAACATTTGAGTCCTTATCTTAGGGTTCAGTTCGCCTAATATCAACTTATCTGACCGTTTATGCTTGTCTCAGACATATACCAGTTATTACAAATAAGGGAAACCATGGGACCTATGTTTCTTTGGGCCTGGCTTTCTTCACTTAAGATAATTTTTTCCAAGTCTTTCCATTTCCTAACAAATGGGGCAATGTTGGGGCTAGGAAGGTGGCTCAATGGTAGAGCGCTTGCCTTGCATGCATGAGGCCCTGGGTTTGATTCCTCAGCACCACATAAGCCAAAAAAAAAAAAAAAAAAAAAAGCAGGAAGTGGCACTGTGGCTCAAGTGGTAGAGCACTAGCCTTGAGCTGAAGAGCTTAGGGACAGTGCCCAGGCCCAGAGTTCAGGCCCCACGACTGGACCCCCCCCCCAAAAAAAAAACCCAAAAGAAAAGAAAAGAAAAACAAATGGGCAACGTCATTCTTTCTATGGAGGCATTGTGTATATATACCACATTTTCTTGATCCATTCATCTACTGAGGGGCATCTGGGTTGGTTTCATATCTTAGCTATAGTAAATAATGCTTCAATAAACATAGTTGTGCTGGTAGCTTTAGTATGTTTTTGTTTGTTATCATCTGGATTTAAAGCCTCTTTTATAAAGTGATATAGTATTTCATTTTACTGTGCATATCTGCCTATACACTTTCAATTATCTAAATTATTTATAACATTTAATAAAGTACAACTAGTTGCTTTTATTGTATTTTTAGGAAATTATAAAAAATACTGCATGTTCAGTAAAGATGAAATTTTAAAAAAAAATATAAGAAAACTTGATAAATTTGACTATAAGTCTGCACAGCTACAGATACTAATTGACCAAACAATGTAAAAAGATGAATATCAAATGGTGAATGGCTTGTGCTATGTGGTCAATTGACAAATGGCCAATTTCTCTACATCAAATTCTTTGCATGGCAGTAAGAAAGTTATGAACAACTAAATACAAAATAGGTGAAGAAAAAGATATCCAATTAGTCAATGACCATGAAAAGATGTTAAAAGGTATGTAATTACATTGAAACTTTTTGGCCAATTGACCATAATTTAAAAGCTTGATGGAATAAAATGTTACTGGGGCTACAGGAAAACATGTTTGATGGGAGTAAAAATTGAGACAACTTTTCTGGGAAAGGATTAGAGGTTGTTATTATAAAGTCTTGGTGATGCTCATATAATCTGGGTAATGCCCATACTCAATGTGAAATTCAAGGGTCACATCAAAAGTAAAGTATTGGTGGAATCTAGAGGATGGAGTAACATGTGGTTTTGTTCTTTCCATTGGAATACTTCTCTGACTACACAGACACATAGATGCTTTCTCTCTGGATCTCTTTTTGTATACCTTCTCAGTCCCTCTTTATATGACTCTCTCTCCCCTGTAGTCTCTTCCTTTTGCAAGGCTTCCCATCAGTTTACAGCCCCCAGGTTCTCATTTCTACTAGATTCTGCCTTGGTGGGATCCTGCTATGTTCTTTAGGATCTGGGCTTTAGTGGAAGGGAAGCACTCCTTATTCATCTCCTTTGGGGAGGGAAAACATTCATTCATTCATCCATCTCCCTTTAGTGTGTGTGTGGGGGAAGCATTCATCCATCTCCTTTGATAATTTGCCTACATTTATAGTGGAACTCAAGTGCATTTTACTCTTTGAAACCCCTTTTAGTGAATAAGTAAGATAATGAAGGAGTGAAAAATTCTTGTCAACTACCAGAATATAAAATGCCCAGAAATGACTTTTGGAGTAATTTATTCCATAGACATTCTTGCAAGAATACCTGAAAGCATTTGAGGAAAGTAATGACAATCTTCTGATAATTATAGAACATAAAATGTAAACGGCCATCAGTAAACTGACAAAATAAAATATTATGTATCTTTGGTATGGAACACTATGCAAACATTAAGAATGGGGGAGACAGTGTATTCCACTATAATACAAATTTACTTAGAATACTGGATCATCAACTTTTCTCCAATGTGGAGATATTTTAAAAAGGGCTCTGGACAACTTTATGTTGTTATTACAATCTAGCACATCCTTTTAGGATAGTAAATGAAATTACCAAATATCTATTTCTACTTATTGAGTTACACATCCATATTCAAGATTGTGTATAATACAATGTATTATTTTAGAAGTAGTTCTATTTTTACATTCCTTGCATCAGTTTTAGTTATTTTATTTCAATGTATCTTTGTCATTAATTTCTTAGGAACTGGTGGTGCTTTTTAATGATATTTTTCCGAGTACATTTGCCTTATTCCTATCTGTCACTTGAGATGTACCATTTACTGGCCTTCATATAATGCTCTTGCAAACTCCAAGCACCCATCAACAGAATAAGAAAATAATTTTAATATCATTCATTTATATTTATGTGTATGTGACTTGACAATACAATTACTTTACTGCTTGCTAGATGAGCTAATCTTAGAAAGGCTTTTTCATACATTAAGTCATGAGCTCAAAATGTTGACTTCCTACTCCAAGGAGTAAAGGCTAGTTTGTTATTACTTACTAATTTGTTATTCCTTTTTGCATTAATTTCATCCAAAGACCCTAATAAATATTGACAGTGTGTGCATCTTTATTAAACAGGAAACATTGATTCAAAATTAAGTCTTGTTTGGGGTATCTTTACTACTGGGAAGAAGGAGGATGAATGGAGAGTATGATCAAAATACTTCATATCCTGTGTGAAAATGGAACAGCAAAGCTTGTTGAGATGGGAGAAAAGATGAAGGAGTGAATCTGCTCAAGGCATCTTATTTACAAATATGTTAAAATAAAGCCCCATTGTAAAGCATCATTGATGAAGATAAAAATGTCTTTAAACTATAAACTAAAAGAAATATGTAATGAAGAAAGTGTCCCACAATCTCAAAGATTTTAAAAGGACTCAGAGACAATTATCTTTTCTGAAGAATAATTTTAGGAAAGTAATTTCATCTTTTATTCAAGCATTTGTGAAATGCATATGGAGGTAGAAAAAGTACCCAATATATATTCTTAATTAAAAGAATGGATGAGAGTGCTGTTATTTACCGTGAACCCATTTGTTCAATATAAATCGTATACCACTAAATGTTACCTGGAATTACATGTTTATAAACTCTCTGGAAAAAAATATATCCAGAGAGTTTATAAACTCTCTGGAAAAAAATATATCATGATTGCATCTAGAATGGTTCAGGGAAGACCCCAGGAAGGGTAAAGCTCTTATGTTTCTATTTCAGTATTTGAAGTGATAGATTTAAGTGGAAATTAGTTTAAAATATGCTCCGTTTTTTCTTCTTCCCTCAACTCCTATGTAACATTTCTTATTTTAGAGGTTGGCATGCTATCACCCAGATTAAAATATTGACCTCCTGGTGTAAAAAAGCAGAACCTCTTTCCTATCTGTTCTTTCCTGTAGTCACTCAACAAAGTCTTGTTTATTTGCCTTCTATAATCTGTACATCCCAAAACGTACCTAATAGCAAATGATTCACAAAGCAAGGTCCTTATTGCAGGAGCTTATATTCTAAGTCTCACATGAGCATCAAACATCAAAGGAAATCATATTATGGGCAGAAAGAATTTCTGGAAGCAAGTTTCATGGTGTGGATCAAAGTAAAGGAAAACCAATGCTTGATGAACAAGTTAACTGAGTCTTGTTTTGTTTCCACATCAATGAAACAAAAGATAAGGACACTAAAGCAGCCTAGATGTCTCAAATGGAGGAAGGAGGCAAAAAGCTACAGAAGCTTCAATATGGGAACAAAGTGGGAAGGACCCAGTGTTTAGTGAAGTAGGGGCCTTACCACTTTCATGCCCTCCCAGGATGCTTGCAAACAGTGTCCAAACACCACAAGTTTATTTTTTTTCATATTTAAGCACTCTAGATATAGGCAAGAGTTGGAGCTGATTCATCAAATTAAAAGAATGAAAGCCGCTGAGCAGATCAGCATTTTGAACAACTTTGGCTTTCTTCCTGTTGTCACATTCAAAGCCTTAGCAGCATTAACTCTAGTTACATTCTCCCAGAATCCACTTCCAAACCTGAGACAAAGCATTGCGCAGTGTAGCACTCCTCCTCCTGTGCCTGTCTTAGCAGAGGAAAAAAAAAATCTCTTTCTTAGATCCTAGAAACTTCTCCATACATTTCACTGGCCACAGCTAAGCCATGTGCCCATCCTAATCTAGAAACAGCATTCACTCTTTTGAGATCAAAGAGTCTCTTCCTAGTACCTAAGAAAAAATCAGAGCTCCATCAGCAAGTAAGAAAAGATCTTGGAAAAAGCAGCCAATAGTGTATGCCAAATAATTTTATCTTTCCGAATAACTCTTGGGAGCATTGTTATTGCTATTTGTATGTGTTTGCTAGTGCTGCTATTCAAAACAAAAACAAAAACCTGTGGCTGTTCATTACTGGTTCATGCCTATAATATTAGCTACTCAGGTGCTGAGACCTGGAGCATCAAGGTTTGAAGACAATCTGCGGGATTCCATCTCCAATTACCCAACAAAATTCTGAACCAAAGGCATGGTTCAAGTAGTAGAGTATCAGCCCCAAGCTAACAGGCTTAGAGCTGAGTGTGAGAGTACAAGACACAGAGTTCAAGACCTACTATCAGCAACAAAAACAAAGCAATTTACCCCATAGGTGGAATGGAAATCAGAAATGTATTTCTCGTGGCTTTAAAAGTTAAAGTTCCAAGGTGTCTGCCAGGTTAGTTCCTTTAGAGAGATGTTTGAAAAGGAATTATTCCAGAATGTTTTCCCTTGTTGTGATTGGCAGTCTTTCCCCTGTATCTGTTCACATCTTGAACTCTGGGCTCGGGTGCTGTCCCAGCGCTCGTCAGCTCAAGGTGAGTACTCTACAGCTTGAGCCATAGCTCCACTTCCAGTTTTCTGAGCGGTTTACTGGAGATAAGAGTTTCGCAGACTTTCCTGCCTTGGTTGGCTTTGAACTTTGAGATCCTCCGGTCTCAGCCTCCTGGTTAGCTAGGATTACAGGCATGAGCCACCAGTGCCTGTCCACGCCCCCCCCTCTTTTTTTTTAAACTTGTGTCAATATTTCCGTTTTTTTAGAAGAAACCTGTCATATTCGTTTAAGGTCCACTGTAATGATTCTCTTTGAACTTGATTACCTTGAGGTCTTAGGTAAGGTTCTATTTTGACTTAATGATTAGGATTTTGACATCTTTTTAGGAGCACAAAATGTAACACTGTTAAACAGAAGAAAACAAGACTATTGGAGACTAGATAATTTGCCCAAAATATCATGGTAGCACCAAAACCAGTTTTACCTTACTACAAGTTTATGTTCTTTTCATTATAACATAAGAAAAACAGTATTAGAGATTAAATTCAGTGTTCTACTACTTTGAGTTGTACTCCTGTTTTTTTGTTTTTTTGTTTTTTTGTTTTTTTTTGCTTTGGAGATAACATTGTTTCTAACTTTGTATAGGTCAGCTTTGAACTCAAGATCTTTCTGCCTTTGTCTTTCTACGAGTTGGGATTACAGGCATGTACCACCACATTCAGTTTACTTAAATTTTTCTAAAGTATTAACTTGTAATGTCTATTGATATTGATTCTAGATATTTGCTTTACAATTTTTTTTTTGCACTACTAGGGTTTGAACTCAGGGTTTTGTACCTATAAAGCAGGTGCTCTACTTTTTTTTTTTTTTTTTTTTTTTTTAAATTGTATTTTATTTTATTTGAGAACATACTGTACAAAGGGGCTACAATTACATGGGCAGGATAATGGATACATTTCTTACCAAGCATTGCAGCCTCCTCCTTTGTTTACCCTTCACTTCCCTTCCCCGCCTCCCCCCTCCCCCCACCCAATTTTACCCCCCTCCCCCCACCCAAGGTGCTCTACTTTTAAGTCATGCCTTCATCCCTTGTGTTCTTTTTATTTTAGAGGGTAAGATCTCACTTATTACCCAGGCTTGCTTGGGCCATGATCCTCTCTTTGTATTTATGCTTAGTATTTTACTGGAGGCTAGGTGCACACAGCTGCACCTAGCTTTTTCTGTTGAGAAAATGTCTCTTGAACTTTTTTTGCCTAGGCCTGCTTAGAACCATGATCCTCCTAATAGCTATTACCATAGGCATGGCCAAGCTTTTTGACTAATTTTTAGTTTTAGACTATAGAACAATGCTTTGATATATGAAAGATTTTTTTTTTTGGTTGGTCATGGAGCTTGAACTCAGGGCCTGGACACTGTAACTGAGCTCTTTTTGCTCAAGGGTAGCCCTATATCATATTGAGCCACAGCTCCACTTCTGGTTTTTGAGTGGTTAATTGGAGATAAGATTCTCTTGGGGACTCTCTTGCCCAGGCTGGCTTTGAACTGTGATCCTCAAATCTCAGCCTCCTAGTAGCTAGGATTTCAGGTGTGAGCCACTGTTGCCTGGTCTAGGAAGATTCTTTTTTTTCTTTTTTTTTTTTTTTTTGTTCATCATGGGGCTTGAACTCTGGGCCTAAGCACTGTCCCTCAGCTCTACCACTTGAGCTGCAGAGCCACTTCTGGTTTTCTGGTGGTTTATTGGAGATAAGGGTTTCACAGACTTTCCTGCCTGGGCTTGCTTTGAACCATGATCCTCAGAGCTCAGCCTCCTGAGTAGCTAGGATTATAGGCATGAGCTACCAGCACCTGGCATTCTAGGAAGATTCTTAAGAAGATCATGCTCACGTTTTACTCCATACTTGAAGTGTATCATTGTTAAGTCCCTCTCTCCCATATTGCAGTTTCACATAGAAAACTTAACATACCCAATATTGAGATAGATATCTTCTCCTCAGAGTCCTAACTAGACAGGAAACAATGTTCTGTGGGTATTGTGGTCAAATATATTTATCCCTTCAAAAAGGGATAAACTAATTATGAAAGTTTGGTAAGAAATGGGCATCCAAAACTATTAGTGAAAAACTCAAAGCAATGTGCCATCGAGTATGTAAATGTGTAATCAAATTACAGCTTATCTTACATCAATTATTGACACTACAGGGAATGGTTGTTATTCACCTTACAGATACGTTCAAGCAAATCCTAGACAGGGCCCAGATTGGCAGCTCTGGATTTAAATTGAGAATTCTATTTTGGATGAGGAGAGGAGTTCAACGAGTTTAGAAGTAGAAGCACCTCCATATCCCTAGAAATATAGAGCTAGTCCCTCTGGTTAGGCTCTTGAAATTCAGCATTGTCTATTTAAAGGCACTGAAAGACAGCTCTGAATCTTTCCCTTCTGCTAATAATAAGATTTTTTTAAATCTAATCTTAAAATGGACATATGAAATAGCATGTGCACAGAGGTGCTACTTAATTTAAGCACCAAGTATTATGGATGTGGCTGTTCATACTTGTAGTGAGTTGCAAAATTAACCTCATTAAACAGGAGAGAAAAACTAAAATATGTACAGTTCCTACCTTGGCAAGCAATCATTATTTAAAAAATATGAACCTTGAATTTTGATGCTGCACAAGCTAGTAAACACTGAAAGGGGCTGAGGTTTTTTGAAATGGAACCGTGAGGTCATAAATGTTTTCCAGTTATAGTCAACCATAGTATCCTTCACCCTGTTGAATCTTGGGGTTCTTGTAATTTCGTTGTTTGTCTATAGGAGGATTTGAATTGAAGGCCTTGTGATTAATAGGAAGATATTCTACCATTTGATCCACATACTCCAGACCTGTTTGCTCTCTTGCAATGTCAGGAATCAAATCCGGAGCTCTGGGTTGCAAGACAAGCACTCTGCTTCTGTGCTACAAACCCAGATCTCTCACAAGTCTTTATTAACTAATGTATACTTGGTACAATGAACAACTACTTCTTGTACCACAGAAATATAAAAAGTACAAATATAAGACAGCAATATTATATTAAGATAGAAGAAGTAAAAAGAAGATTCCTGTCCCAGGAAGGAAGGAATCATGTTTCATCCATGGCAAATTAAAATTATATGAAATGTGTCTTAATGTGAAATGTGTCTTAATCTCCTTTAATAGTCCCTTTCTTTCAGTGACCCATTTAGACAAAATTTAATTGTTCTGAGGCTTTTCCTCTGTGAATTTTCCCAGTTGCCTTTGCTGAGGTTGTCAACATTACAAAATCCTTCCTAGGTTGTGTCACATGTTTCAGACATTCCTAAGCAATTTCTTTTTAAAAAAGAGCAACTATTGTATTGACTCTATCTTGGAGGATATATTTAGGGTATATCACTATGCCTTCTTCAGAAGACACATTTATAATTAAGGGAAAACTTTAATTTCTTACTCTAAAAAGTAGACTAATAATGGGTATCTTAGTAGTGAAAGCAGGAAAGGGCAGACAGTTTGTCTAAGGAGAGGCCTGGATCAGATGACAGCAATCAGATCATGTACTAAAGGCAATTGGCTATGATCTCTTCATGTAGGGTAGGGCATGGAGAAATGACTAGAAGTAAATAGATATGAATGCTGACATAGTAGAACAGAGCCCTAGAGCATGACTGGAAGGAAGCAGAAATAAATATTTAAGGTGAACATTTCTAGGGAAATAAAACAAAATGACATGCAGTTGGGATCTGGCACGAGTGTTCCAGAAGAAGCAAGTAGGATCAAGCAAAAACTTCTGTTATTACTTATTTCAAGATCCAAACAAAGCATCGCACAGTTTAACTAGTTCAGATCAAGAGCTGCTATTGATTTTAATCCTGTATGTCCTAAGAGGTAGAGTGGCAGTAATTGGAGAAGCTAATTAATGACACATCTCAGAATATAAGTTTTTGGGAAATACTTACTTTCTTCTTAAAAATCTTGATTTATTAAGGTATATTTCAAATGCCATGTAAGTGTAAATCAGATGGCTTTTAGCATTACTTGGGGCTATGCAATCATTATCCTTACCAGCTTTAGAACATTTCATGACTCCAAAATGAAACCATGTAACCCTAACCCATCTCCCACCATTTAGACGTAGGCAACCACAGGTCTAATTTCTGGTTGTCTAGATTTGTCTGCACTGCATAATCTATACAAATGGAGTTTGTGGTCCTTGATGGATTCCATTTAGAATGTTTTCAAGATTCATCTCTTTCACATTTCTTTATTCCTTCTGTGATTGAATAGTATTCTACTATCTGGATATATGACATATATCTGGATATATGAGTTTATAAACTCATCCACTGATGGACATTCAATTTGTTTCTACATTTTAGCAGCTATTGAATAACACAGTCATGAAGTTCATGTGCAAGACAGTTTTCATTTTTCTTAAATATCTTCCAGTGGAATTATTGGATCATACTTTTGAGAAAGTTCTAAAATGATTTTCAAAACTATAGGTTCCCAGTTAGCAGTGTACAACTCCCTGTACAACTCCCTCCATACTTGTTATCTCTTATTTAAATTTAACCATTGTGAAGTTTTATGGCTTGTTGAGTTTGATTTGGAATTTCCTAAAACCTTCTAATCTTGAGCATCTTTTTGTGCATTGGTTGGCTCTTTGCACTTCATTATCCTGGCTAGTAGAATTATCTTGAAGGGATTTGACCCTCAGGTTATTTGGAGATGTAATGACAGGAGGAAGTCAAAACTTTAATTGTAAGAAGGCTGCATCATGTTTGAAGTTTGCCACAAAGGGAAAGCTTAAAAATGATTTCCACTGATGATGGTTGGCTTCGGGAATGTGTTAATTTCCTCTTGCTGCTATGACAATCACAAAGTCAGTGTTTCATAACAATACAAATTTATTTTTTTACAGCTCTGAAGTTCAAAGCCTGAAATGGATTGACAGGGATGCACTCCCTCTGGGAAGTCTGAAGGGAGAAGCTGTTTCCTTTTCCTTTCCAACAAAAAGTGAAAAGCTGTCCACATTGCTTAGTTTGTGGTCCTCTCTCACTCAGCTCTGCTTCCATTCTCAATCCCCTTTTCTGCCTTTCTGGCCTCCTTCTTTCTCTCTTAAGAAATCCTGTGATTGGACCTGCATAAGCCAGCACAATCTGTCCCAATCATGCCCCTTTGTTCTCTTATAACTACAAATCCTTCTTGTCATGTGCAGTAAGGAAGAAGGGATCCTAATTATGGGACAATTATATTACAGAGAAGAAAGGATTTTCTCAGTCCTTTGATATCAAGGTCTTTTGTTTGTAACTAACTGATATCTTTTTTCTCATATCCTATACCAGAGCATTCATTCATAAAGTAAACTCAACTCTACAATTTCAAGTCTTGGCCAAAATACAATTTGCAAGGCTCAATTCTCCATTTGAAGCTTTTAAGTGTTAGAACCAGGACCATCTTCAGTCCCTTCTTTCCCATGATTTGCAAACCAGAAAGGGTGGGCTCCACTTCATTAAAGGTATCCTACTGCTGTTCAGAACCCCAACTCCCAAGCTGGTATGTGTATCTCTGCTTTCTTCTTACAATGTCCTGAACACAGCTCATGTGTTTATACCTATGGTCTCTTCAGGAGATCTGAAGATTCTCTAAGCACAGACATAGAACTCTCTTCTTCATCTCTGTAACCCTTTCACAATATATGGCATATAATGGTCATGCAGCCTGTGTTTGCTAAATTCAACTAAAGTGAGCAAGAACGTGTCATTGACCGTGCCTTTTTGCCAGTCAAGTGACAGTTCAATCATGGGTGATTGGGTGATTTGAGGATACTTAAAATTGGAAAGGGCTCCACATTGAAGAGCTCTTGAATGTCATCTTGAAATAAACATCAAAATCAATACACTGTTCAGTTTAGGGATATGAATATATGATTTCAAATGAATTAAATTTTCCTCTCAACATTAAGTGGTGAAACAAGATGAATTATCAGATAACATATTTGAAGTAATAGCACTCTCCTGATTCTCTTACAATTTGTTTTTGCTTCTCTCACAGTTCTCTATACTATATGTCATGGTAATCTGAGAAATGTTTATCTCTCTTACCTTCTTAAAGGCAGAGACTGGATCTTAGTCTTCAAATTTGTAAATTATTACTTAACATTATTCTCTCCTTCCTCAACGCCTCATAAAAATAGGAGCTTACTACCACAAAAAATAAAATAATAAGTGTGAAAAACTAACTCCAGGTTTCAGACCTCTGCTGCTGTCCAAAATAACTCATAGTTGCAGTCTAGAACTTTCTCTCAGAATGTTCACCATGTCCCATGTGCTGCTTGTACTTGTTGCCTCTTCTTATATTTTGCAGCTCGGTCATTTTTAAAAAATACTATTAAAAATACTATTGAGATTATATAGAAATAAAGATATACACAAATACCTGCATAGATATAGATACATAATATACATATAGAGTTTATGTACATATATCTGTGGTGTACATATATACAAACACATTCTATATCTTTTTCTTGTTTTTAATGTATATAGTATTATTCTCTTTTTCTTTTTCTTTTTCTTTTTTTTTTGTTGGTCATGGGGCCTAAACTCTGGGCCTGGGTGCTATGCCTCAGCTCTTCAGCTCAAAGCTAGTGCTCTACCACGTGAGCCATGGTGCCACTTCCGGCTTCTGCTTATGTGGTGCTGAGGACCTTGTGCATACAAGGCAAGCAATCTACCACTGAGCCACCTTCCCAGTCCTCTTTTTTTCTTCTTAAAAACTTTTTGAATTAGGGTTTCATAGTTAAAAATTGAATGACTCTTCAATAATTTTTGTGACCAAGCATATATACCTTTTCTATAAGTTCAGGATTTATTATAGAAAAAATCTTAGAAGTGAGATTATGACCAGGAATACATACATCACATATTTTGATAAACATGCACTAAAAGTTTTTTTTCAAAAAGAACTGCCTGTGTGGAAATAGCCAGATGTCTTTCAATGGACAAATGAATCAAGACAATGTGGAATATATACACAATGAAATGTTGCTCATCCATTGGATAGAATGACACTACATGATTTGCAAAGAAATGGGAAGACCTGGAAAAAATAATGTTAAGTGAAATAAGTCAGGCCCAGAAACAAAGAAGATGCATGTTCTCTCTCATATGTGGAAACTAGAACTAATTTACAAATGTGTGTGTAAACACATGTCTTATTGTATGTGAGTGTACAGAAATGTATTGACCAAAGTATGGTATTTGCAGAGAAAAACTCAAATGGTGTAATTCCTTACAAAAACTAATTTACAGTCCAACAATTGAATACCAGGAATCTGACAGTTGAAAAGCATGGGTGGAGTGATCAAGGGGATGGCAGTAGAGGAATGAAGGGAAGGGATACAGTCATAATATTCAGTGCATATCTTATGCAATTAAGAAAATTGTGAAGATGGGTTGAGAGGGATGGGGGAGAATGATGAAAGACATGAAATCGATCAAGATGCATTGTACTGATCAACTGACTTGTAGAATGGTAACTCCTTCGTACAACTACTTAAAGAAAATAATATAAAATTTTTAAATGCTGGAAAGGGAGCTGTGGCTCAAGTTGTAGAGTACTAGCCTTGAGAAAAAAGAAATGAAAAAAAAAGATCAGGAACAGTACACAGGTCTTGAGTTCAAGCCCCAGGACCAGCACACGAAAAATAGAACTAATATTTGTAAATCATTCCCAAGCTGATCTTGTTCTCTTGGTCACATTTCTGATTTTTTTTCATTTCTTAGTAGTCCAGGGGCTTGAACTCAAAGCCTCCTTCTTTTACTCACCCTGTTTGCTTATGGCTGACACTCTACCACTTGAGTTCTGCCTCCAGTCAAGTATTTTGCTGGTTAGTTGGAAATGGATTCTTTTGCACTTTTTTGCCTCAGCTGATTTCAAACCTTTACCCTCTGTTTCTTCCTTCCTTCCTTCCTTCCTTCCTTCCTTCCTTCCTTCCTTCCTTCCTTCCTTCCTTCCTTCCTCTTTCTTCTCTCTCTTTCTTTCTTCTCTCTCTCTTTCTTTCTTTCCTCCTTCCTTCTTTTCCTCCTTCCTTCCTTCCTTCCTTCCTTCCTTCCTTCCTTCCTTCCTTCCTTCCTTCCTTCTTTCCTTCCTTCCTTCCTTCCTTTTCTTTCTTTGTTTGTCAAGGAGATTGAAATCAGAATCTTGTCACTGTGCCTGAGCTTTTGGGCTCAAGACTGACACTCTACCCCTTTGAGCCACAGTTCCACTTCTGATTTCCTGGCGATCTCATAGACTTTCCTGCATGGGCTGGCTTCAAACCACAATCCTCAGATCTAAGTCTTCTGAGTAGAGAATTACAGGAATGAGCCACCAGTACCCTGCTTATAGGTTTCTTTAAATTGAACAACAATCATAGGATTTTCAGTAAGATTTTATAAAGTTTGCCTTATATCAGAGGATTCAACACATTTAAAATATGGACTCTTCTTATCTAAGAGCAGGATTTATGGCTTCATTTATTCAAGTCTGTCATGTGTGCTTTGCAGTAAAATTTTGCCATTTTCTTCAGCTAAGTGCTCCTTGCACATTCTTGGTGGTTTGATATCTGTGTGTTTTAGTGTGAATATGACTTTTATGTATGCTTTTATTAGTTTTTTTTGCCATATTCGGGTGTTAATTTTAAACTCAGTTATACAGTTTTTTATTAGACTTGTCAATATTTTGTAGATTTGAGCTTGCCACCAATTACTTTTTCGTTTGCTTTCCACCTTTTAAGACTCTTTCCTATAACTTTCTTATATTTGTTTCTTCCACTGTATTGATTATTTTCAGCCTTTTTCATTATTATGTGGTACATTTTAAGGATACTTTTATCCCTTGATTTTTTGAGAAGGTATTGTTCATTTTGATATGTGTTTATTGCTACTCACTTTAAGACAGACTGTGATTTTAGTGTTGATTTTCTCTTATTGTCATGTATTGCTAATGAGTGTTTTGCCCTGTGATACACACCTGAGTTGGTCATCTTTGTAGGGTCTGCTCCTGGATGGTGAGCAGACTCCGCCCTCCTCGAAGCAAAATCTGCCCAGTACCTGCGTTACCTAGGCAACTGGCACACCTGGAAGAGATCACATCTGCATCCGCTGAGGTCACATCTGGATTAGATGTGGCCACACCTTTCCCCGCCCCTACCCTAGATAAGGCCTAGCCCAAGGCCAGATGTTCTCTTTGCCAGCCCCATAGAGTGCCAGCCTGTCCTGGTGCCAGCTGGAACAATGAATAAACCTACCCCTTACCTGAATACCACGTGCGTGGTGTACTTCTTACTGAGCTTCTTCTTTAAAAACCTAACACTCTTAAAGAAGGAAATGTTTATTTTATTTCAACTCTAAGGCTCGGCAGTTTTGGTCCATGGGCACATTAGACCTTTGCTTTGGGGTTGTGGGAGCATCATGGTAAGGTGGCAATGGGTAGAGAAAAGTGGCTCACCTCTTGGTGGCAAGAAGCCTAGCAGAGAAGAAGAGAAGGGGCCAGGATCCCAATATCTCCTTCATCATCACATCTCTAGTGACACAACTTCCTTCCACTGCGCTCTCCACACAGAGCCATGGTGGCATTCCAGATCCAAACTATAGGAAGTTCAGAATTGATAAATAAGTGCCTTTTTATTTTTACATTTGCAATTGCAGTTTTTTGCTGTTCTTTGTTTTCAAAGGAAAGATGTACTTTTTAAAAATTTAATTTTATTGTCAAGGTGATGTACAGAGGGGTTACAGTTACATATGTACGGTAGTGAGTACATTTCTTATCCAACTTGTTACCTCCTCCCTCACTTTTTATTCCCTGCCCCCTGCAAGTTGTACAGTTCATTTCCAACATATTGTTGGAATCTTTTGAGTATCACTGTTACATTGGTTTACCCTTTGTCTTTTGTCTCACCACTTTGTTGTCCCCCTCCCGTTCCCTAATTCAGATTAACATGAATACAATGCCTGGGGTACCAAAATCAATGCCTGGGATACCCAAATCAAGTACAGTGACAACAGGATATAAATCATAGGGGGAAAACACACACACACACACAAAAAGAAATCACATAGTAAAATAAAAGCAACAACAACAAAGGAAAATCTCTTGTTTCCATATCTTAGAGTAAGTTTTGCTTAGCATCATCTTATATGGTCATATGTACATGGCTATTGAGCTATTCTGCTCATCTGCTAGGACTATCATAGGCATATACTAATTATTACAAAAGGGAAACCATGGAATCTATATTTCTTTAGGTCTGACTTACTTCAGTTAATATGATTTTTCCCCCAAACCTTTTCATTTCCTTACAAATGGGGCAATGTCATTCTTTTCACTTCTATGGAAGTATAGAATTCCATTGTGTATATATACCACATTTTCTTGATCCATTCATCTACTGAGGGGCATCTGGGTTGATTCCATATCTTAGCTATGGTAAATAAGGCTGCAATAAACATTTTTATCATTTACTCAAAAAATGTAGAACTAATTTCCTCTTTTTAAGTGGTATAAGATCTTTCTGTGGGTTTGTAGTTCATTTTCATATAGATAGTCATCTTAGAAAGAAATCATTTAGGGGCTGCATGTGCTGCTAATCCCAGCTACTACAAGAGGTGTAGATCAGAAAGATCATTGTAGAAAAACATTCTTAGCAAAAAAAAAAAAGTGGAGAGAATGATATCTGAAAAATAATTAAAATAAAATGAGCTAGGAACATAGTTCAAGTAAGACCCTGATTTCAAGCTCCAATATTGAAATCACTCTTCAAACAAGAAAGGAAATAATTCATTTTCATCTGTTGAATAGAATTGTCAGTGATAAATGTTCTGTATTGAAATTTATTTCTGACCACTTTATTGATATTTTGAGACAATTATGAATGATGGTGTCTAAATAAAATTATGATTTTATTTTTCTAATTCTAGAAGTCTAATTTATTATTATTATTATTATTATTATTATTATTATTATTATTATTATTATTATTATTATTTTCAGTACTAAAGTTTGAAATCAGAGCTTTCCAGGCAAGCTTTTATATCATGTCCTAGCTCTTTGGGCTGTAGTTACTTTTTAGTTAAGATCTTGTGCTTTGTCCTCAGACAGTCCTGGACCAAAATTCTCCTACTCAAGCTTCCTTCACAGTAAGCACACAGGGGCATGCTCAACATTTTGGTTGAGAAAGGGGTCTTGCTAACTTTGTAGCTCATAAATTGTCCTACAAGTGTGGTCCTCCCAAATCTCTAACTCTGGAGTATCTGGGATAAAAACCATATGCCCTTGGACCCAGCAGATTTACCTTTTTAAAAAAATTTCATATTGCTAAGTGCAGTAAAAAATCTGAAGCACACAGATTTTTATATCCTTAGATCTAACCAAACATGGGTCAAATATATTTGAAAATAACTGTGTATATATGGAACATGTACAGGCTTTTTTCTTGTGATCCATTCCTAAAATATACATCAAGAACTCTTTACACAGAATTTATATTATATTAACAATTGTGTATAATAATTTGATTAAAATATATGCCAGAATATGCATAAATTATATGCTTAGATTATGCCATTTCACATTAGAGATTTGAGAACCTACAGACTTTAGTATCTATGGAAGATCTTGGGAGCAATCCATTACACACACAGAGGGATATATGATAAATTATCTATTGCAGTTCTTTCGGTCTTAAACTTGGGTATATTTCTGATTAACAAGACCAGTGTTGATTTATTACTGAACCTTTATATTCCACTCTTCTGTGCCATTTTAATGTATTTATGACTCTAGTAAAGAACATATAGATGAAACTGTTTTGTGTATGCTCTATTGATTTCATTTTAATAAGGTATTTTATTATATTCAGTATTATAATAACTGAAATGTTTTATTAAGATTTTTAATTTGCATACAAAGGGGTTTTAGTGTGACATTTTCCTACATGTATGCGGTGTACCTCATCAAGTTCACCTCTTCTATCATTCTCCTTTATCCACCCCTCGCCCTCTCAAAACAATTTCAACACATTCCTTTGTTCTGTTCATGTACGCATATAAAGTACTTTGACCATATTCACCTTCATTCATCCTCACCAGTCTCCCATCTCCCACCTCTTTTTGTTCCCTAAAACAGGCAAATGTATTTTCATATCATTTATTTTTTATTAGTATATTAATTGACCCATGAGGTTTTGCCATGACTTTCATATGTGAATATATTATATTCTAATAACATTAGCATCTTGTTTCTCTGTCTCTTCCCATTCCCCAGCCCACTATTGCTCAACAGCTTTCAGTGAGATTCCTAATGTATTTCATACACAATTAAAAAGTATTTCAATATTAACATCACCCTCCATTGTCTCTCCGCCTCAGCATCTCAGTCTTATAGTTACAATCATTCTCTCTCCTTCTACACACACATATATGTATATATACATGTGTATATGTTCATATGCATATGTTTGTGTTTATGTATGTACATATACATATGTATATGCCTGTTTATATGTATATCTTTCAGGTCTAGATTGGATAAATGAATAAAAACGGGATTCTTGGCTATTTTTAGCTTGGCTTATCTCACTCAACATGATCTCTGGTTTTGTCTATGAGTTAATTTCATTTTTCTTTATGCCTATGTAATATCCACAGTATATATGCAACTTATTTTGGTACATATTGGTGCACCATTGGTCAGTTGGCTCATTATACATTTTTGCATTTATAAACAGAGCTACAATAAGAATGTGCATACAAGTATCTTTCTTGCATATTGATTTACACTCCTTTAGATATAATAAGGCAGTACTACTTTCAGTTTTTTAAAGAACCTCCATGCTGATTTCCATAATGGTTTTACTAGTTCACATTTCTATAAAAAAATGTATGAAGGTTCCTTTTCCCCTTTCCCCTCTCAGCATTTATTGTTGTTGTTGTTATTGTTGTTTTTCCATCTGAGTGATTGCCATTCCTACTAGTATGAGACGAAATCTTAGTGTAGTTTTCACTTGCATTTACTTTATGGCTGAGGATATTGAACATTTCTTTATGTTAGCCATTTGTATGAAATGTTCGATCAATCTTATATATTCTAATTAAATTTCCTTTTTGTTTGCATTGAGTTAGTTTTATTGGGTTCTTTTCCTCTACATTCCTTCTACAGAGTTACACTTTACATTATTTTCAAATAACATATATTTAAATATGGTCTGGTACATACAATTTCAGATTCTATGTAGATTTCTAATTCCTCCTTCTGAATTAGATGATTAGTACTTTTTTCACTTCTTTCCCATCTTTATCCCTTCCTGTGTTTTTTTGAAATAATCAAATCTTTAATTCTTTTTTGAGGGTTTCATATTTTGAGCTCCAAGACTATTTTGGATGTTAGGCCTTTGTCTGATGTATAGGTAGTAAAAATATTCTCTCATTCAGTGAGCTTTCTATTTAGCCTATTAGCTATGCCCTTTTCTGTGCAGAAACTTTTAAGTGTGATGTAATCTCAAGTATCAATTCTTTCACTGGTTTGTTGTGTTTCTGGATTTATATTTAGAAGTTTTTACCAGGAGCCCTAGTGTTTCCCCTACACCTTCTTGCAAAAGCTTCATGGTTTCTAGTCTTATATTGAGGTCTTTGATCCATTTTAAATTAATGCTGGTGCAAGGTAATATATGAGGATCTCTTTTCAGTTTCTGCACATGGATAGCCAGTTTTACCAGTTGTTTTTGTTTTCTTAAGAATATTCGTAAGAGGGCTGGTAAAGTGGCTCAGTGGTAGAGCGCTTGCCTTGCATGCCTGAGGCTCTGGGTTTGATTCCTCAGCACCACATAAGTAAAAAGAAAAAAGCCGGAAGTGGTGCTGTGGCTCAAGTGGTAGAGTGCTAGCCTTGAATTGAAGAGCTGAGGGACAGTGCCCAGGCTCAGAGTTCAGGCCCCATGACTGGACCAAAAAAAAAAAAAAAAGAATATTCGTAAGTTTTACTTTTGACAAATTGCATCAAGTATCAGAACTGTATTATCAACCATTTTTAGATATATCCATGAGCATTCCAGTCAAATTGTTTCTCATTAAAAAAATTATTGCTCATCTTTCTGTATCTTACAATTTCATCCTTTTTTAGATTCTTTTATTTTTGTATGTGGTGATATTGTTATTGAATGGATCTTCATGTATTTCGTTCAAAAAGATTCTGTGGGATAAAATATCTTGGTAACTTTTTTTTCTACAAATGTCAACTGAATCTTCACACATTAAAGATAATTTAAGTATAAAATCCTGGGATGAAAATCATGTTTCATAAAACCATTGAAGACAGTTTTCTGGTAAAGAGAGAGACACCAAAGTGTCAGTTTATATTAAGTAAAAGCTTCTTCTCCCATGCTGTCCAAACCAGTAGCCATTTATATGAAATGCATAGTAGATTGAGGATATGCGTTTTTAAAATTTGTTAAATTTTAATAAATTTAATCTAAAACTTAAATAGACATACATGACTAGTGATTATTGTATTAGCACAATTGTACAATCACAGTTATAGCTAGCTGTCTCTTTAATCATTATTGGTTCTCAGTATTGACTTTCATTCTCCAAGAGTAATTACTTCTTTCATATTATTCAACACTTTGTCATTATTACTTTTTTCCTAAAAGTTTCTTATTTCAATTTTAAGCCACTATTCAATTCTTAGCTACTTCGTTCATTTATCAAGTTTATAGTAATTGTGGCTTTTATTTCCAATGATTTTGACCACCTATTTTTTGATTAAGCCATTTTTATTATAGACATTTTGAATTTCAATGAGTATAAAAACATAGGTGTGCAGGCGGGTCTGGGTTCTGTGCCTCTGCACCATGGGGCCTGGCCGCCACCATGAAGTTCCGAGCCTAGATTGTGGATTCGGCCTGTCTGAATCACTTCACATGAGTCAGTAACATGATCACCACGCTTGCTAAAATCTACACCTTTCGAATCCGCCCAGCTAAACTGAGCTTCCTCCTCTCAGACAAGCTGGCCTGTGGAGGGGTGAGCATGTGGGGTGAGCTAGAGCAGGAGAACTTTCTCAGCGAATTTCAAATGGAAGATGTCTCTGCAAGAGATTTATTTAAAACTAATATCGGAAAACTTATCTCTAGCCTTGAAGACTGTACAGAATGCTAGAACCTTGAAAATCAAGTTAGCCGATAAATACTTTCCCTGCCTTATTGCCTCTGTAGAGCTGTTCCCTGTGTCAAGCAGCAATCAAATTGTGACATATGACATTCACATAAACATTATTCTTAGAACCTTTGGTTCTGGACTCCGATGTTAGTATTTGTTTGCCAGTTTTGAAGACTATGAAGAATATTTTGGAAAAAAATGAAGAAGTATCAGCAATTACCTTGTTATTGAAGCAAACCTAAATGGAGAATTGAACTTGAAGATAGAAACTGGATTAGTATGTGTTACCACTCATTTTAAGGGTCTTGGAAACCCTCCATTAGCCTCTGAGACCTGTAGAGACAGAAGTTCCAAGGAGCTGACTGAGATGCACATAGACATCAAGAAGCTCCTACAGTTTCTCACAGGACAGCAAGTGAACCCTACGAAAGCCGTACACAATCTTGTGAAGAACAGAATTGTTTACTTTGATTTGGTTCATGAAGATGTCTCCCTGCAGTATTTCATCTCAGCCTTGTCCTAACACCCTATTACCAGATTTGGGAAGGCAAAGACACCTGTTGTGGCAGTAAAGTTGGTGCCCTGATGTGTCCTGATGGTTGTCTGGTCTCACAGCACCACAGAGCCTTGTACCCTGCTTCTTTCTCCTTCTATAATAGTTTAAGTAAAAGTTAGGGAAACAATTGGGTAAACCTGTTACTTCATATCATTCATGTCTGGGTTCTGTTTTGGGTTTAATCCGCTTTTAAGACATTAAGAAGAACTCTGGAATTCTTTTTCTTTTGTTTTTGTTTTTCTTTTGTTTCTGTGGCACTGAGTATTGAAATCAGGGCCTGTGCATGCTACCACTGAGCTGCTTTCCCAGAAATCCAGACTTTAGATAGCAAGTTCTTACTGAAAATGTAAAAATCCTCACTTGTGAATTGGTATTCCAGTCAGAGTTTGCAGGGCAGTACTTGGTACTTCCCCCAGGCTCAGCCTCCAGCTCAGCGCTTGGTGCCTGACAGCTCTCAGCTGTGAGTATGCATACCTCCCCTTGCTCCTACTTCTAGGAGCCTGGTGACAGGAAGAGTGGCCCCTACCTCTGATAGCAACTTTGAACACCAGAGCCCTGGGAGGTGAGGGCTGAAGAATCTGGAGCCTCTGTTTGATTTGCCAGACACAGGTACCTACGGAGCCCACCCAGCTGTGTGGGGGCTCCTCCTGCTGCTCCTCCTACAGTCTCCCTGGTTAAAGTCCAGGTTACAAGTCTTCAGAGCCAGGATGGAGCCCAGGCCTTGCACCTGCTTGGCAAACCCTACTTCCTCAGTCCCTTCAGGTATCATTTCATGCATTTCTTCCTTCCACTGTCATTCTG
Organism: Dipodomys merriami; assembly: GCF_024711535.1. Taxonomy (NCBI): domain Eukaryota; kingdom Metazoa; phylum Chordata; class Mammalia; order Rodentia; family Heteromyidae; genus Dipodomys; species Dipodomys merriami. The sequence continues at coordinate 6,773,487 of NW_027206290.1, forward strand.
GAAAATATGCATCTGTACTTGGAAATAACTTCAGAGTTCATAGTGCTGAGACCAACTTCAGTACCAGCTGATAGGTGCTCACTCTCCTTGTCCTATCAGGCTTCTATGTGTTCTGTGCAGGTGACACCATAAGAAGCATGTTAGTGTCACACGAAAAGTCAAAACTAAGTTCCTTAGGAAAAGGTAAATGGAAGGTCAACAAAATGAACATTTTTTACTTTTTCATAGTATTTGGGAAAAGCAATGTCTTTGATTTCTGATGCTTAATGATGTTTAAAAAATATGTGTGCATATATTGACACATGCAGATACATACACATTTCTGTTTCTTCTATTAACTTCTGCTTACTTAGTTGGTACTTCTGTTTGTTGAGTCAATGATTCTTTCAAGCTGTAGTTCCCACCAATGTTTAGCAATTCATGGATGTTTGCTTATATTTGTATATGAGGATCTTGATTGAAAAGTATTGATAGTGACATCTTATTTACTTAGCACAAATGAGAATCCCTATTGAACTAGCAGCAAATATAAACTCCAATAACAGCAGCCTTTGTTCCAGGGATTAGGCAAAGAAAGATAGATAGATAAGTAGAAAAACATCTCTTAAAGGAGAATTGAAAGGCTCATCTACTATAGGAGAAGATCTGAACTCATCAGGTGATTCAATTCTCAGAATCCCAGTTTTATAAAGCCACAATTACAGTCAATTCTAAAACTATATATTGGGACATGCCACACACACACACACACACACACACACACACACACACACACACACACACACACACACACACACACACACACACACACACACACACACACACACACACACACACACACACACACCACAAACTACCCAACAACTAAGTCTATCTACTTTCAGTCTTCACTACTTCTGATCTTGTACTTAAAGTCTTTTTATTAGTGTGTTTTCTTTTTGCTTCATTCTGTTTGTTCTCTTCAGCAAAATCCACTTCCTTTATCAGCTTTTCCACCTTTATGGTTATAGATTCCAGAATCCTGCTAAGTTCTTTTTTACTGGATAAATTTAGTAGTGGTATATTTCCTCCATGTTCTGGGACCTTATTATTGTAATATGTCTAGTAGTGTTCTTTGTCTTAAAAATATATTTTGATTGGTTTCCATCTAATTTCATCAGTTTTCTATGGTTAAGAATTACATTGTGTTAGGTATTTAAAGAGGCTACCGAGTAAGAACAACACCATGCACGTGGTTTATTCCGCAGACTGGCTGGCCCCTGTCCAGGTTGGCACTCCAAGAGTCTGGGAAAAGGAAAGTCTGGCTGTTAGTACACGCCTAGGGGCAGGAGAAAGTGTGGCCTGGTAAAGGGAGGTGGGACCAGGTAAGAGGAGGTGGGACCAGGTGGGAGAAAGTGTGGCCACATGGGATCTGGATGTGACCTCAGCAGGATACAGATGTGGCCCCTTTCAGGTGTGCCAGTTGCCTAGGTAATGCAGATACTGGTCAGAGACTTGGCCTAGAGGAGAGAGGAGGCTGCCTGCCGTCCAGGAGCCGACTTTACACATTGTACATGATATTTTCTTGTTGTAAGCATACTATAAGTAGAATTCTTCATTTGAACTATTTTGATTGGGTTTATATTATTATTATCATTATTATCATTGTTATTATTATCATTATTATCTCATTATTTGGCCTATCTTATATTTTCAAATGTCTTTTATTTTCTTACTTTCAGATTAAGTGACTTTGTAGTTCAGTTTTTCTATTGGGCATCTTCTTATTTTTTCACATTAAAACAACTCATAATGATGACTATGGGTTTACAGTGTGTATTCACGACTTATTACAGGTAATTTTTACCTATTAATAGTCTTAAACCTTAGAATACTTTAACCTCATTTATTCTTATGGTTTATTGGCATCTTAATTCTCAGTAGGTACTAAATTCCCAGATACAAACATTTTGATGCCATCTGTTTATCTTAATTTATTGATGTATTTATTGTTTTAGAGCTCTGAATTTCTTCCTCCATTTTTGTGTTTTACTCTGTGATCATATTTCTCCTGCCTGAAAAACTTTCTCTAATATAGCCCTACTGACAACAATTATTTGGATTTAGAATGTTCTAGATGCTTTTAATTTACTTTATTTTTGATGCCTGTTTTCCCTTAGTATAAAATGCTCAGTTGACAGTTATGTTCAGTACTTCTAAATAGAATTCCAATGTCTTTTTGCTTATATAATTTAACCTGAGAAATTGTTGTAAGGTGAATTATCCCAGACGCCACATTTTTTTCTTTTTTTAATTTTTATTTTTTTATTGTGAAAATACTGTACAGAGGGGTTACAGTTACATTGGCAAGATAATGAGTACATTTCTTATCAAGCATTGTAGCCTCCTCCTTTGTTTCCCCTTCGCATCCCTTCCCATCCTCTCCCCCCGCTCCCCCACCCAATCCTCCCTGCTACCTTCCCCCCCCCCCACCAAAGTTGTAAAGTTCATTTTTCAACATAACGACTTGTACATCTCATTGTTGCAATGGGTCCGTCTGTATCCCTATTTAAACCATTTGTTTTTCCCCTTCCCCTCCACAAATTATACAGACATCAAATACAGTGAAAACAGGGGTTATACTGTGGGGGAGGGACATACAAAGCAACAAAGAAATAATCTTATAAATGCGTTAGAAACAATTGCATGAAAGAAAAAAACATTTGAATACATATCTTAGGGTTCATTTTCCTAACATCATCTTATCTGACCTTTTCTGCTTGACTCAGACATATACTAGATATTTGGAAGATGGAATTTTGGAGTCTTTTTTTTTTTTTTGTCAGTAATGGGGCTTGAACTCAGGCTCTGGACACTGTTCCGAAGCTTCTTTTGCTTAAAGGCTAGCACTGCTACTTGAGCCATAACACCACTTTGGCTTTTTCTCTATATGTGGTACTAAGGAATCAAACCCAGGACTAAATGAATGCTAGGCAAGCACTCTACCACCAAGCCACATTCCCAGCCCTGAATTTTGGAGTCATTATCACAGTTTTCAGGTTGCAGACAGCCAGTTGTTACAAAGGTCTGCAGCCCCCCAATACACATAACACTGTTAGGAAACAAGCCAGAAAAGAAAGAAAGAACAAAAATAATAACAACAAACCAATTCAGCTCTGATGGAGAACTGAACTGAGACACCATGATGACCAGAGATGAGCCAGGAGCCAGGACACAGAACACAATCATTCAGACACATGTGGCATGGTGTCAAGGTGCCTGTGCTGTTCCATGCCTAAATAGGGTCTGCGCAGGGGGCAGGGTGACTGGACATTTCCAGTCCCAGGCACTGGACTGACAGGTTTAGCAACCTATCAGCCAAGTGCCCGCCCTGGTCTCCAGAGGTCCAGGTATGCCTATCATCTGAGGAGGTTGGGGGTGTCACCCTCCCCCACCAGGAAAACAAGAGAACATCTGCATTTCTCTGAAGCAGAGCCCACCTAACTCACCTGGAGCTAGGCATCTGCATTTCAAAGGATGGCTTGTCTCTCCCCCAGGCCTTGGAGCTGGGTGGACAGCACTGACTAAACACCAGGATGGCTGTGAATTATTAAAGCTCAGCCACCTTACTCCGAAATCAGCTATAATCTAATTCATGCTTCTTTTGAAAGTAATGAATACATCTGCCTACCCTGAACACCTTTAAGGTTTATCCCACATATTACTTTTTTTTAACAAATAAGTATTTTTCCATGCTATATATTGGTACCCTTAAAATAGACATTTGGTGTACAATAGTTTGATTTTGCGAGTTGATACTTTTCAGTTTGGAAATGTTTTTGCCATTATCTCGTCAAATATTACTTCTTTCCAATTCTATGTTTCCTTTTTGATTATCAGCTACATATACAGTATAAAATTTCACTTACAGTCTATTCTTCTCCCACCTTCTAGTCTCTGTATTTCCACTTGCCTCTTTTCGGTTGACTGAATTCAGATTCACTAATCTTGTCCCTAAGTGGGTACAGTTTGTGTTATTGTATCAATTTCATTTTCATTTCAAGATACAACACTTTTTTTAATTCCCAGAACATTCTTGGAAGTCTTTTGTACAGATTCTGTGATGACTTTGTATTGTATCAGTTGAACTCTATTCCTTAGAATTCTCTTCACTCTATGTGCCCAGGTGAATTAGCCATAAAAGTCATTCTATGTGCAATTTTGAAGACAGAAGGGAAACAACAGCCATATTAATTTGTACTTGCAATGCTGTAGCAGATACACTGTCAATGATCTTTTTGGTTCATGTCCTGGGATTTTGTAGCATCCAGGCTCTCCCTTACTTTTCTTTCTCCTACTCTTGAGACCTCAACCAAATCTGTGCCAACTGTATGGCAAGGTATGATGCCAAATAGAAACTCCTTTCACTGAAATTACAGACAGTGAGAAACTAGAATAGGCATTAGCTCAACATCACATGTTCTATGACATAGTCCTGAATTTTATCTTCCCTTTTTCTATAATATTTTTGTTCTGTCTTTGCTTGTTCATGGTAATGAGGTTTTTTCAAAGTCTCTGTCTTGCCCGGGTTTTGTTCTGCAGTGGTTTGGATGCAAGGCTTCGTGCTTGCTAGGTTTATGCTTTATCACGTGAGCCATGCTCCCAACACTTAGTCTTTGCTTTAATGTTAATATCACCTATAGATGTGTTTCTATCATCTGTTTTTTTCCTCTTGCTTTGAATACATAATCTTGTCTCTTTCTGTTCCTAAAATGAATTTAATAAGCACTGAACACTGTGTTTAATATTGAAGAGGTCCAGATGTTGTGATCTTGTGTTAGAAAAGAATTGCCTTTATTCTGCTAGGCAGATACAATAAGAGCTTAATTCATTTCTAAGTAAGCTGATTTTAGACTAGCTGAGAGATTTGTTTAAAACTTAGTCTCTAACTGATTTTGTTTCTCTCCAGTCCAGAGTATCATATTGCTTGCAATTAGGAGACTGTTTTATTCACTAGATCCAAACACCTTCGTGGGTCTTTGTCTTCTTACCACTAGGAAAATATAAAAATTTCCACAAGACTTCCCAGAGTTTAGATATATTTTATCTCTTTTACACACTTCAGAATTTGGTTTGAAGGGTGAATTAGTGGTGTCTTTGGGCTCCTTAAATCTAATTTTGTTATTCCATTCTAATTAAGTTACCAAAACATTTATTGGTTTTTCTGCTTCTGGGAGTGTGGCCCTCTTTTTAGTGAATGCCCAATTTTCCAGTCTACTTATGCTCAATTTCTGCATGAATTTTTATGGAAAATCCAACTAAATACCATAACTGTACTTTTCCAAAAGCCCCCTTTTCCCATTATTTTACCCTCAAGTTGTTATTTCCACCGCCATTTATTATATATTATTAAGTTGATAATTTTTGTGCTTCCCATCAGCAGGTAAATTGGGCAGATAAAATCTGCTTTAATTTTCATGAAACAAATAAGCCTGTTAGTCTGTTCTTATAACTACCTTCCCCAAATTCCTAGCAATATACTGCCTTGCTGTTAAGATTACCAGTGTCTAGTCTTGCCATGGCATTTATAATGATTTGTTAGTCATCCTTTCAGTAGCAACTTGAGAGGGTATTTAGGTGGAAATTCTGCAAGCTATCTTGATCTAGAGACCCCATAGCATTTTGAACCTTGTGCTCTATATTAAAATATCTGATGAAATATCTGTTTCTACTAATATCTTATAAATTGCTTAAAGGTAAAGACTACATATCTATACTTCAAATATAATAACACAGTAGATGTAGATAATTATTTTTTGTTTCTAACTCTAAAACAAATGAAAACATGAATTTCATATTCAATGGTTTTATTTCTATCTCTCTTTCCCTCTGTATTATAGTTCATTTTGGGGGAGGAGGACAATTGTAAGTCTTGCTATGTAGCTCAGGCTAGCTCAAATTTGTTATGTCAAAGCCAAGGCTGGTCTTGAATTTGTCCTCCATCTTGACTCCCTACTGCTAAACTCTCTAGTTATGACTGGGTTTACAGACATGTGACTCCCACCATGACCAGTGTAATTGAGACCTCTCATAGGATGAATACTATTGCTTTTAGCAATCCAAAATATTGTATGCAACATTAAAGAAATAGGGAAAAAACTATTTTCTTTCATTACAGAACCTGATATATTCTATGCTTTTAATAATAAAACAATTTTCTCCAACTACTAGAATTTCTCAAAGAATTCCCTACAAATGAAGGACTTTAATCATCTGGTTCCTCCAGCTTTCATAGTAGTTCAAGAAGCATATATATATATATATATATATATATATATATATATATATATGTAGATGTGTGTGTGTGTGTGTAGTTTGTGTAATATATTTCATTTCTCTCCTAACACTTTATATTTGTCTTTAGAAAAGAAAAGGAAAACATCACATGAAAAGACAAATTGAGAAGCACATAAAAAGCCATACTTTTCAAAGATTATATCCCCATTTCTACATAATATACTCTCATTATGAAATCATCAGTGCATTTTTTATTCATAAACAAGGCACTGAAAAGAAAATGAGTAGCAATGTAAGTGGCTTTCTGGAAGTGACATCTATTCCTATTTCTGAGAAAAGTTAACTCTCTGAAATGTTAATTGATCAAAATGAGGAGTCTAAACTTTAGCTACACAGAGGAGTCAGGGAGCATTTCCCATAGGCTTGCAGCTTGTTGTGAAGGCACCTATGAAGACTGGCTTTGAATTTAAACTAAAAAGTAAATAAAAATAGATCAAAGTACCAGACTGTGAACTTGAAGAACTTTGACAAGGAATCCTATACTTCTGTTCTTTTGCAATTCAAAAAGAAACGTAAATCTACTAGGAAATTCAATTGCCATAATTCCTTGACCCTAGAAAAGAATTCCAAAGACGTCAGCTTCCTTTCTTCCCTAACATAGAAATGTATTAGGATATAGGTCATTCCAGAAGCCAAAGAACAAATGTATTCTTGCTCTGGCAGTATTTCAACTCTGTGGAGAAAATCTTAATCTAATACCTTTCTTACAGCTGGTTCAAGAAGAAACATCATGATCCACAAACTTCCCAACCCCCTTTAAGCCACATATTCTGAACTACTTTGATTTGGGCATCCAAATATTTCATTTTTTCATATACTTTCATTATTATTTATCTAATTGGTTTGCAAGGATTAAGACAATTTAGTTGAGGTTTCTCCAAACACCAAATTTGTACCAAAGGCTTCAAATAAACACATCTCGCAAGTGGGTAGAATACTGAAGGTCTTAAATACAGAATCTGACAGTGAAGTTCCAACCTCAAAAGCAAAATAATGTCAACTTTACTATACTCCAGAGCTTTCAGATAGAGCTTCCTGACCTTTCTTGACTTTCATTGTCTTCTGAATTCACTACCATTATACTCTGAAATATAAACTTTGTGGAATGAAGATTCATCTTCTTTCTTCCTTTGTAACTTTCTCTGTGGTGATACAAACTGCCCCTTTTCTAGCACTTACCCTGACTATGTAGCTCACAAGACTCACAAGTTGTTTAGGAGACAAACACTTTCATTCTTATACCTGTTCACCATTCAGTGAGCTCTAGAATCAAAATGGAGCAATTTATAGAAGACAGTAAAAACAAAAACAAAAAAACCTAGAAGTCTGTAGTTAGAGCTTTATGTGAGTATTTTTGTGTTTTGTTGTTGTTGTTGTTTTGCTAAAAGCTGAGTTACAGCATCTCCCAAATATCCATGCATGAAACTCATTAATAATCTTCTTCACTGAACAACTGAAGATTGATCCTTTAATTTGGAGTGGCCTGAACACTAATGAGTCATGTCATTATTCTGGAATTCTTTCAGTTGCTTTTTATTTTTTCTCATTGACTTAGCGAGGTAGAAATTAAGAACAATTCTTGGGCTGGGAAGGTGGCTCAGTGGTAGAGCGCTTGCCTTGCAAGCCTGAGGCCCTGGGTTCGATTCCTCAGCACCATATAAGCAAAAAGAAAAAAGCCGGAAGTGGCGCTGTGGCTCAAGTAGTAGAGCGCTAGCCTTGAGCTGAAGAGCTGAGGGACAGCGCCCAGGCCCAGAGTTCAGGCCCCACGACTGGACCCAAAAAAAAAAAAAAAAAAAAGAAATTAAGAACAATTCTTATCAGCTTTTATATTACCTCATGCATATGCTTATGGTTGCAAATTGAGCCATCCTAAATATTTATTTGTCTATAAATGCCATTGAGCCAATACTTCACTTAGACTTCTCTCTTCATTTTTTTTCCAAATGCAAACTTCCTTTAAAAGTTCCATCGATAACATAATTTGCAATTTAAATGCTTTAAAAATATTATCCTCCTGCTGTGTTTTTGAATACTTCCTTCATGTTTAATTGGTGTAGACACTTTAGTTCCTAATTAAACATTATTGTTTATAATGTTGAATTCATTAATAGATGTGAAAGCAAAGGAGAGAGAGAGAAAAGGAAAGAAAAGAAAATTCCAATGAAATCCCGGGTCTTAATATTTCCCTATGCCATAGTAAACTTGTACTTCTGAGAAGATGGGTAGAAACTGAGATGCAGAGCAAATACAGAGTTTATGTTTTTGAGGATTTACTAGGCATTTTGAGAGACAAACTAATTCGATTCGAATTGAACTGCACTTCTTGATTTGTAGGAGAGATTAGCTGAGAAATAGCATCTCAAACACTTGCAAGATAAATATCCTCATTTTCCTGGTTCTTTTTTCTAGTATATCCTCAGGTTTTGCTTTGGTGACATATATTGCTCATACAAAGCTTGTTTCCTCCTTAGAGCTCTTAAAGACTTTTATTGTGAAAAATGAAGACATTTGATGAATCTGATGGGTTTGGGTCATGGAAAGGTGTGCTATGAACCATTGTATCAAGATTGAAATGCCCAAGAAGCTGACAAGTATATTGTCCATTTCAGAGATTAAACAGTTTTGGGGGGAAAAAATTTCCCTTAGCAGTTGTAATTTTGTTTGTAAAGTAAGTGTACATTCTGCTTGAGCAACATGGTATAAATACTTCCTTCTATATTCTCACCCATTAAAGTAATTCAGAGAAAGAGAGAGAAAAGAGATTTGCTTTTTCAGACATAGCAAATTAATTCATATCTTGACAACACTTTTAGTAACACAATCCTAGCATCCTTGTAAAAATTGTCTTGTGCTGGGCGCCGGTGGCTTATACCTGTAATCCTAGCTACTCAGGAGGCTGAGATCTCAGGATCATGGTTCAAAGCCAGCCCAGGCAGGAAACTCCAGGAGACTCTTATCTCCAATAAACCACTAGAAAACTGGAAGTGGCGCTGTGGCTCAAGCTGTAGAGCACTTGCCTTGAGCTGAAGAGCTGAGGGACAGCACCCAAAGCCCAAAGACCAAGCCCAAGCCTACAACTGACCAAAAAAAAAAAAAAAATTGTCATGTATCTTTGTTATTGATTATCTTTGTAGTTATTTGAGGGGAACGGAGAGAGAATGAAAATCAGTTTTCTAACTTAATGATGTGGTCATAAGAAATGGAAAAAATTAACACTAGAAACCATATGAGTCTTCTGCTGCTTCGTAGTGTAATTAAGTTAAATGATCATGCAGCTATTAGGACTTCCAAGGCAATCAGACAGCCCCCAAATACAATAGAATAATCTTCTAACAAGAGAAAAGAGGGAACAAGCAGAAATATAAAGTCTATCACAGAGAAATGGTCCATATGCTGACTGTGTCCAGAGTAGTTCTATTATTATTCTGCTGACAGATGATAAGCTTCTGACCTTTGGCATGATTTAAAGCATTTCTGTTTCTAATTTGGCTGGATAAAGATCATTATGTGTTAACACAGACCACCATACATTCCTGTTTCACAGAAAACCACAAAAACTAAAATACTTTAGTTTATCATTTTCAGATAGCTTCATGCCTTAAAATTGAACATGAGAATATCAGAGAAACCTGGATAGACTCAATAATATTTACTTTTGAACATTTGCAAAGTCCGTGGCATTTTGCTAAGTTCATGACTTTGCCAAGTCCATTTAATCTAGTAACAACTCCAGGAAGTAGATTCAGAGGCTGTCCTACAGAAACTCACTCAGAGAGTTTGAGCAACTTGTCTAAGATCACATAGTTAGTAAGGTCACATAGTCTAATCAATTTGAACCCAGGTCTTTGAGACTAGAAACTGAGGTAGTAACCATTGTATGGACAGCTGTCTATTTCATCTTTAGTATTCTAAGAAGGCAAAATGAGCTGATACTAGCAAGAAGATGATTCTTTTTTTTATTTTATTTTTTTATTGTGAGAATACCATACAGAGGGGTTACAATTACATGGGCAAGGTAACGAGTACATTTCTTATCAAGCATTGTTGCCTCCTCCTTTGTTTCCCCTTTCCATCCCTTCCCATAGTCCTCCCCTCCCCCAAGGTGATTCTTTAATAACCAGATATTTGCCTTCTGTGTCAGTGTGGGCTGGGTTAAAGTTTTAGTAAGAATGACTCCATGACAAAGAAACATACAGGACACAATGTATGGACATAGCTAAAAGTATATCATATCATAACATCTACATTGAAAACGCATTTTTCTGTTTAGATAAACAGAAGTTGGAGTGGAAATTGGAATGAAATGTAGACATAATAATAACATGAAAATTTACAACTACTTCTTACTCTGGAAATGAAAATATAGTAAATTAATTGAGGTACAGACATTTGGTTTTGATGATGACGAAGATTGATTTGTTTTCTAACAGTTTAACCAATCAGAAATAAATAATACCATGTGAATAGCATATATTTATATATGCTATATATAAAGTTTATGTGTCAAGGGGAAAAGCTTTGCCAGGGATCTGTATATCTTCCCATATTCACTACCTCTAACTTTGTCATATTTTTTTGTTGTTGTTGGTCATTAGGTCTGAACTCTGGGCCTGGGTGCTGTCCCTCAGCTCTTCAGCTCAAGGCTAGTGCTCTACCAGTTGAGCCACAATGCCAGTTCCAGCTTTTACTGCTTCTGTGGTGCTAAGGAGTGGTACCCAGGGCCTCATGCATGCAAGGCAAGCACTCTACCAATGAGCCACCTTCCCAGCCCTAACTTTGTCATTTTTGTCTGTGTTTCCTTCTTTGGTTTAACCAGTTCTTTTATTATTTCACTAGTCTGCTAAGTATTTAGGTACAGAAGGTACAGAGATCAAAGTAGAACCAGAAACCTTCTCTGTATCATATTGATGTTGTAGGGGTAAATAAACTACCATATTCTAAATTGATTTTAGAAGGTGAAGTGCTATCAAAGTGTTGAACATAATTTACTACCAGCCAAGTTATTAGGCACCTGAATGTTATGCATCGTCTTATGAATTTTAGAAAAAATTGGATTACATATTCATTTTCAACAGCACTACTATTTGAATGATATCCAGACACTCAATGTCTAGCCTGGTCCTAATTAGCTCTTCTCAGCCTAGTCATACAGGGCTTAATATGGCATATTTATGCAAAGATAAGTAGCATTGACACACTCACCAGTCTTCTGCAGTTTTTAGCTCATAGAGGAAAAGACACTGCCAAAATATTAGTCCTTTTCCAACCTATCCCTTTACTTCCGGTACAGGAAGAATGGAGAGAATGCAAAGCCTAGTAGTTTGGGAGTACAAACTGTGGCCCACACTTGCTTTTCCAATCCCTGGTTCCACCCTAGTTATGTGACTATGGGCAAGTTGTTTTACTTCTCTCTGAATGGGTTTACATAGATAAGAACTGGAGATAATAATAGTGCCCACTTCACAGTCCATGCTTAGAGAGGCTTAGAAAAGCAGCCTCTGACATGTAGAAATTGTCCCTTCAGTGTCAACTATTATTGTCATAATTGCCATTAACATTTACCTAGGTAAGTTTCACCCTTGAATGGAGAAATAATAAATCAAATTTGATGGCTAGGACTCACATATAGCTTCTGGTAGATTACCAAGCATATTCAGTTCTTGCTGTGTGCCAGGACCCTCATAGCTTGGTGCTTAGGAGAGAGAGAGACAGAGAGATAGAGAGACAGAGACAGAGACAGAGACAGAGACAGAGACAGACAGAGACAGAGACAGACAGAGAGACAGAGAGACAGAGACAGAGAGAGACAGAGACAGAGACAGAGACAGAGAGATTTCATTGTTACTCTATTTCCTCAGCAAGGATTTTATCTCTCTTCTGACGACTCATTCTAGCCACTTACTTTAACCCTGGGAACAGGGGTAGACCTGACCTCAGGCTTACTCAATCCCCATACTTATCACCTTACAATGAACACATGAAACAGCAGGCCAATCTGGAGCCATCATAGGAACACTAAATATGGATTCTGTTTTAAAGTAAAGAATAAATAGCAGTATCTCCTCTTCTGTGATGCTAAAAGCTATTGATCAACCTCAAGAGTATTGTAAAGTGAGGAAAGCATAGATAGCTTACAGCAGAAAAGAATGAAACTCAGCGGATATGAGCTGAGAGATGAAGGAGGGAAGGTGGTTTGGTATCTTAAGTTTTTAATCCTAACATTTGAGGTCCTGGACCACAACTTTGATTTGGCCAGAAAGAGCAGTATCCCTCCAAGCCATGTAGACTTAGCATGTTCCTAGTGTTGCTCTTCAAATAGGTGGAAGTGGATTTCTGTCTCTTGCAACTTGAATCCTTACAACTAAATCTACCCATTCGATGGATAAAGAATTAGGGCCCAGGGACATAAGTGATTTACACATGGTAGCATTATCAGTGATTTTCACAGGCAAAAGTTTATACCCTAGTTAATGATTCCAAAAGCTACAACCTAGTCAAGAGAGCAAGTCCAGGCCACTGGAAAGGGGAGCTGACTATTCATGAAAGGAATAGAAAAGTTACAGGACATCACCAACTTGTGACTATAAGCATAACGAATATACCACCTATTCTTTGGATACCAAGAAAAACTATAAGAAAGTTTTTTAGGAAGTGAATGATCTGCAGGTATCACCAGCCCTAAAGGATGGGAATTTGCCCTAAGATATCTACCCAGCAAGAGATGAGAAACTATACAGCCAGCCTATCTTTTTTTTTTTAATTGTGAAAAATACCGTACAGAGGGGTTGCAAATACATGGGCAAGGTAATGAGTACATTTCTTACCAAGCATTGTTGCTCTATCCCTCCCTCTCCCCCCCCCCCCCCAGCCAAAGTTGTAAAGTTCATTTTTCAACATAACATCTTGTACATCTCATTGTTGCAATGGGTCCACCTGTAACCCTATTTAAACAATTTGTTTTTTCACTTCCCCTCCACAAATTATACCAACATCAAATACAGTGAAAACAGGAGTTATACTGTGGGGGAGGGACATACAAAGCAACAAAGAAATCATCTTATAAATATGTTAGAAACAATAGCAAGAAAGGAAAAACATTTGAGTCCTTATCTTGGGGTTCATTTCGCCTAACATCAACTTATCTGACCGTTTCTGCTTGTCTCAGACATATACTAGTAAGCCTATCTTATCTTTGTCTTTCTCACTGCTACTCTAGTGAATGTAATGTACACAGAACATATTAAACTCTTGGGCCCCTCAGAAAATTGATTATGGAGTATGCCATTTCCCTACAAAGCAAGCTTTTGTTTCCATTAGCATATATAAATATAGAATAACTTTGAATACAAATATGGATGACGTTTGATTTTACTGACATATTTGAAAGCAGCCTAGGGCAGGGTGGCAGTAAATCAGTAAACATAGAGAGTACTACACTGTGAATTCATCAGCTGTGTACAATATTAATGGGCTTGTGCCATATGTTCCAGTCGTGTGTTTGCTAACATGAGACTGGACTGCCTGGTTGTGTGACAAAGTTGCTCCATCAGTTTCTTGATGTATAGAAAGAAACAGGCTCTGTTAGCCAGATGAAGAAATCCAGCAAGGTCATTTTCAGAGTAATTTCCATTTTGTGTGCATTTTTTCCCCCTCATTGACTGTAAGAAAATGTGATTTGCTTCATGACAATATGATTCCAGGTGCAAAACACAGTAATGACCTTTATGTCAAAGACTGAAGTTCACAAAATCGGTAAGATACACACAATTCAACAGCACTGGGAACTATTAGCTGGAATCAGGAAGCCATGTTAACTTCTTAGCTGAGTAGGTCAAAGGTCAAGTGAGAGCCAGCGATGCCACCGAGGTTAAACTAAGATAGAAAGAAGGAAGTGTGCTATGTGGCTATGTTTGAGTTTACAGACCTCACAGGAAATGTCACCAGCATCATGGAGCTGTAGAAAGGAAAGAAAGAGCTTTTGTCAAGGTGGGGAACTGTAAAAAAGCAGCCAAGTCCAAATCAACAGTAACAGGCTTAAGCCCCAGGTCTCCTCAAGCAGAGGCTGTGATAGTCATTCATCACCTTTGTCTCTCTTTTCCAGTTCACACTGATTTCTTCTGCTTCACCTTTCACCCAAAACTATATCATCTATATATGATTTCTTTTTTTCTTTCCTTGGTTCTTGAGTACTACTACGCCAGCAAGAAATCAGAAATGTGTTAGGAAGAATTTACAATACTTGAAGAAAATGGAATGCCTCACATTTATCCTCCCAAAGAAGACCTCCCTGCCAAAACTGTAGGGTGTTGTGACATTGGCCTGATATACAAAGTGAACAAACAACTCAAGTCTTCTACTTAGTGGTTATGACAAATCTACTGACTACCATCTTATTAAACATGGATTTACAAATTGCACTTGAATACCCAATGCCATGCAATACTTAAAATCCTTCCTTCTGCAGTTATGTTGGTCATTTATGGCCTGCAATCCTGTCCTTACTGTTCATTCTGACAATACAGAGCTTCATGTGTTATACAAATTATGAGAACCCAACCCTCACATAAAAGTGGGGAGTAGAAGGAAAATGGAAAAGTCATATGCTATCTGAAATCTGTAGCTTATAAATAAAGAAGGAATCAAGAACCAGAATATATTTGGTCACAAGGAAAGAGAAGTGTGAATTTGGATGGATGTGAGGCAGAGAGAGTAAACAAAATGACTAAAGTGATTAAATAATATTTTTGTTTGCATTCCTAAGCTTAGAAGCCTCTCCATCCTTGGGTTCATGGTATTGAAGGAGGAGCCTGCTGCGTGTGTTTATTGATGTTTGATTTCTAACCCAACCAAAGACAAAGGCTCTCCGCTCTAGATCCTTATAGATGAGCAATTCTTTTCAAAATATTACTGGTTCTGCTGTCATTTTAGGACCCCAGAAGCTCTGCTTATTAGGATGGCAGGCGAGCAAAGAAATGATATAGGCAAAGAGGTCGCAGGGGTTAATTTCATATTTATCATGAGATCTTGCATGATTTCCCTAAAAGATATTTAATTTCCACTGGGCATAATAACTTGCAGCTGCTGAATTGTGCTGTGTACCAGTGGTGAGTTCTTGTCTTTGGAGATTTATGCAAGTCATTATTTAAAAATAGAGATCCGGGAGTTACAGCTGTCTAATTAATCTACCACTAAGGAAAGCTAAGCAAGTGACCCACTTAACTGCTTTCAGGAACCCTAGCTACTTTGGAAAATGAAGCAAACTTTCAAAAACTGGATATGCAAAAAATGAAACCAACACATACTTGTGATATTGGTGTAGTCCTAAGATGTTTTCTGAGCTATAACAGAATACTCGAGACTGGGGAATTGAAAGGAAAGATGGCTATTTCACTCATGGTTTTGGAGAATGGGAAGTCCAGGAACACTGTAGCAGTCTCACAAAGGATTTCAAACCATGTCACAACATGTCAGAAGGTGAAGGGGAAAGTGCGTGCCCATGGAAGAGAGAAAACAGGAGGGACAGCCCTGCGTTATAATAATCAATATAATAATCCATAATCCATTCCCCAAATCCATCCCCCAAATCCATTCTGCCCTTGGAAAGCAAGAACTCATTCGTATAAGGAAGATATTTATTCCTCTCAGTGACCTAATCATTTCTTAAAGACCCCACATTCCAACACTACCACAAAGTCAAACTTCAACATGAGTTTCAGAGAAAACAAATGTGATTCAAACCACAGCCACGAATTTTTTTCAGTGCTTTGTCATTCCTATGGAAAGTCCTAATACATAGTTGAATATCCACAGCTTGGATTCATAGATAATTTATCATCCAGGTCCTTCTTTGTTGGTACGTGGCCAGGCTCTCCTTATTCTTCCTTTCCTTTACATTGCCCATCTACCCAGGAATTCCACTTCAGTCCAAGTTTTCTACCACATCATCTCTGATCACTGCTTGGCTTCTGAGGGCACAGAGCCACCATTTTTCCTCTATTTTCCATTTTACCTTCACATCTAGGAACAATAGATCTTTTCTCTCTCGTGCTGTCTTCTTACATAGATGGCCTTTCCCATTCCTCTCTCAGCCCAAACATGGGCTACCTCCTGCTAACACCCAATGTCTATCCCAAGCCCACCATGGTTTTTTTTTCCTTAGACTTAATGGGAGATAGTTGATTTAATCAGGTCTGAGTTTTCTTGTTTCATTTTTAAGGAATTTTTTCCCCTGTAGTGCAGAACCTTACCCTATTATGTTTCTTGTGCATAGTTCTTATTGCATATAAAATATTGTGGTTTCACATGTGCATTGTAGTTTACACAGTACTATTAAATCTTGACTTTTTTTCTCACTTTATTTCCCCAGCACTATGTCTTTGGAGTCCAGCCCTATCTCTCCATCTGTGGATGGCACTCACACTGGATAGCAGGGACCCACACTCTCCATTAGGTACACTCGGGTTTCTCACACTTGCAAATCTTCCTGACTTAGTCCATTTCCTTTTTTTGTCCTTAAATACCTCAGACTAGATCATTCATTCTTCATTCAAAGGAGCATGGTGCCTTTATGACAGAAGCAAGGACTTTGAAACATTGTGGCAGAAGTCCTGGGGTACACCTGTGAGACAAATCAAGCAGAAATCAGATCAAATGTCCTTTTCATAACAAATCCATTCTTGCCTCATAATAATTGAACCACTCCTGCAATAACAGCCTTCATCCATGGGAGCAGAATGTGTGGCCTAATCTCTCCTAAAGATCCCACCTCTTAATACTGATACAAAACAAATTTCAACATCAAGTTTGGAGAGGATATGCAAATTACAGCATTTTCCTTCTCTGAAACCTGTTAGTATGCATTCACCAGACAATTGGACTAGTAATTTTGTGTTATTTTTAATTTTCTTCTAAGTGTTTTAATTTTTCCCTTATCTCTTAAGTGACTTTTTTTGAGATCACCTACTTTTCTTCATCTACCTCACCCTGTAATCACTTCAGTAGACCTTCTTTGAAACTTAGTGCATGATTAGGGCTCAGAAAGATCCCTGTTTACTTCAGGAATTGAATAATGTAACTTGTTCACTACCATATCTCTAGTATCAAAATTGTTGCCTGGCATAATGTGGGTTGGGGTCTAGAAATAGATGTGAAGTATGGAAATAGTAGAGTCAGGTCACCTATATTGTAGTGTCTAATCTGGCTCTAATGAGGTAAATAAAACTAGATAACATCAAATACTTTTTCTAGGTCTTGTTTAAACCAAATGCCTTCTCAAATTCTTTCCTACTTCAGCATTTTGTTATTTCCCTTCCCCTCCCCAAATTAGAAAAATGTATAAACAAGATGCAGGGCACCAGAATCAAATACAGTGAAAACAGGGGTTATACCATGGGAGAAGAACATGCAAAAGAAACCAAAAAAATCACATAATACATTATAAATACATTAAAAAGAACAGTAAGAAAGATAAAACCTCTTGTGCCCCTAACTTGGGGTTCATTTCACTTAGCATCATCTTATATGGTCATATGTACATAGCTTTTGAGTTTTCCTATTCTAACTTGTTAAGAATACGGCTTCATTAGAATTTTTTTCAACCTGAGGCAAGGCCATCCACAATATGAAATTATGAAGCACAAAATAATCATCTTAAGGCAGTAGGGTGTTTACAAACTACCATTGGATAGTGGTAAGATAAAAGTCATAATCCCATTTTAGCCTGTCAGAGAAATTTAAACAGAGAAAAAATGAATTGCTACATGTAAACTACTTAGAAAAGTTTCTGACATTAAGCAAATGCTATGTAAATATTGGCAAATATTTTTATAAACTCCTGATCTTTGTGAGTCTCTCTTGCCTGGCATTTAGGAATCTGGTCATAATATGTGGTTATATATAAACTGCGAGATATCTATCTATTCATCTATGTAGATATCTAGATCTCTGTATATCTATCTATCTCTATCTATCTCTATCTATCTATATTTAGATACATTGATATTGATAGATATATACTGAAATTAATTTTTTTTCAAAATAGTCACCATAACCCAATATTATTTCTTTCAGAACCAAACTTTTATCCCTCTGGAAGTAAGTAATTACTAATTTTATGACTTTTTCAAAGGAAAGGACAGAAAAGAATATTGTCTTCCAGGATCATATAGCAGCCATTAAATATGTTGGGACCAAAATCTTGATTTCTGTATTAGTTATCTGTCCAAAAAATGACTGCTGCTTTTATAGAGTAGTCACTTTGAAATGGAAACAGAATAGAACTGTGAATTTGTTGTTATTGTATGCAGATGACATTTTTCCTTTTGGTAGGAAGTAGTAACTAAATAATCTAATTTCATTTCTCTTACCCTTAGGGAAATGGATCCACATATTGGACAAACCGTTATTAAAATTCTGAACAGCATTTAAAGCATGAGCTTGTTTGTTGCTATAAGGCTTCTTTTTCTCTAGGTCAAAAGGTAAAGCTATTTGTCTTAAAGAAAGAAAAAAATTAAATGGTATTGGTAATGAGCTGCAGGTTTTATAACAACTATATTTGCTTCATGAACAAAAATAGAATTTGATAACTACTATTCTACTGGGAAAAAGAAGTCTTAATCAAACACCATTTCAGTGTAATGTTTTTACATGTAAAATCCAATTTGTGAATTCATCTGCCACCTCAAAACTAACCAAAATATCAGATAAAAATGCAAAATGAGAAGTGTTGACTTCATATGGAGTAAAATTTTTTGAACCATGAAAAGATTAAAGCTTTTATCTAAAAGGTGTGAGAAATAGGTAGGTAAAATATTCATTTTTCAAGAACAGCATAGGAAAATGACCACAAGACATTTATTTTCAAACTCAGAAACACAGGAGCAAACTATTAGACTTAAAAATTATGAATTTAATTTTGGGGAACATCATCATTTCCTATTAAATAATGACAGCCTGTATTATACTAAGGCTTTTGTGCTGTGTTACTCAGCTCATGCTCAGCTAACCCTGCCTTTTTAACATAAATGCTGTAAATTAAAATCAAATATACACTTTGGAGAAACAAGAAAAATTTCCATGACAAAAGAAAACAATATGTAGAAAGGAAATTTGAGAAATTTCAAGTCTTATACACATTTGTTTCTATTATTCCATTAAATAAACTCAAAAGAGAGCCAACTACTTGGCAGGAATTCCTTTGGGCCCCTGAAAATAATATAGGTGTTGCCCTAGAGGATTTTACACTTCACCAAGGGAATCCGTCCTGCAGAGAATGTCAGTGAAATGTGACAGGTTCAGTGTCAAGAGACAGAGACAAGTCAAAGTGCTTGAGAGTCTAGAGTATGGCTCCTAAATAAATTTTCAGAGTCAAGGAGTTCAGAGGAACTTAAAGATAAGGTGAGAAGGAAATCACAGAGGACCCCCTCCTCTGTAACATGAGTACAACAAATTTGAAGTTGAAAATAGCACAGTATACTTAAAGTGACTAAAGAGGTAAATATTACTAGAACTTAAAGTATCAAGAGGAAGAGGGCAGAGGATAAGTGTCTATGGGTTAGATGACAGGAGGTCTGTGTCTTCTATGAACAGATCAGATGTTATCCTGGTGATGATGGAAGGTAAAGTCAATGAAATAAGGGACTAACATGGTTATTACTGAGGGTGTACAAAGTAGGTTTGAAAATTTGGAAGAACAATGAAGAGTATATTGCCATAATCATAGGTTAGAGAATCTGAATTTTGGCCAGGATGGTCGAGTGAAGCAGAGAGGACCCATTTGAAAAATAGTAAAGCAAGGCCATATGTGGTGACCAATCTTATGAGTGAGTGAAATCAGTCCTTGAGATTATAAAGTTAGCTGATTAGAAAATGTGTAGTACAATATACATAGAAAATACCAAATAAATGAGATATATGTTAAGGTTTTTTTCATGTTTATCTTAAAGTTTTAATATATTTTTATATTTGAGTAAAGGTGTCAGAGAGGTCATGGATTGTGAACAGGTCAGGTCAGAATAAAAAATTCCAGCTTGTAAATTAGCAGCATGTACATTCTAATTATATCCCTATGAGAAGACAAAGTCTCAGAACACAAAGGCAGGGACAGAATACTGGATGATACAAGCTTTTAGAGAACAGATCAAAGAACAGAAAGCTGAAAAAGGGCTCTAGATGGAGTAAACACAAGAGATAAAGTATCACGCCACAGAGACCAAGCAAGTAGAGAATCCAAAAAATGATGTGAGCTCAGGGGAAACCAAATCAAGATCTAAGATAAGCACTTAAAAAGGGGTCCTTAAATTTAAAAAAGTCATGGTATGGAGTGACTTCAGTTGGGCAATGTCTGCATTAATAGTCAACAGAAGGTGGATATAGAGAAACAGTGCAGAGTCTTTCTCTGTAGAGATCATCAGGTGATCATTAAATGATTATTAGATGATCCTCCCCAAAGATTATCTGTGAATAAAGATGGTAGCACAAGAAAGATCGGGGTCAAGAATGAATTATTTGAAGAATAGAAAATTTTAAGCAAACAGTTTAAGCTGGAGGTTGATGGGAGGAAAAAGATAGGAATGTGTCATAAAGAGATAAAAATTATAGGCTGGTGGTTCATGCTGACATCTGAGCAACATGGAAAGACAGATTGGGAAGATCTTGGTTCAAGGTCAACATGGCCAAAAAAATCTTCCAAGAAACCCTATTTGAACAAAAAGAAGCCTTAGTGCAATGGGTTATGCCTCATATCAGCTACTCAGGAAGCATAAATTGTAGATTCCCTCCCCAGGCCAGTCCTGAAAACAGTGAGACCTGTTACAATATCAGCCGAGCAAAATGGGCTGGAGATGTGTCTCAAGCAATAGAGCATCTACTAAGATTTCAAATCTCAGTAACACCAGAGAGAAAGGAGAGGCAATGATGTAGACTATTTTCTAAGAAATGAGAGATGGAGAGATGGGATCCAAAAGCAAGGTTGGCCTTAAATAGAAAAGACTAAATTTTTGTATATTTATGAGGTTGGGAAGATGATGAAGGACACAGTATATAATAGGGAGAGGAAGAGGAAGAAAGGCAAGTCATTCTTCCTGAGTGCAAAACAAAGGCCATTAGTACTTTCTCAGTCCCCTAGTCATGGACACAATGACTAGACAGGTACCAAATCATCCTTTTAAGATTCCATCTCAGTGGGCATTAGAGCACCCAAGTTCCATGCTGCCAATTAAACCTCTCTCCAGCAACCTACCTGACCCTCACCTCCATGCAAAAACTTTACTCCAGCAATGCTGGAGGTCCTCTGTCCCCAACCACTTCCCCCTTAAACTATCCATCACAAACCATGTCATAAGAAAATACCAATACCTTCACACTGCAGGCTAGGGTCACTCCCGGTGGTGGTGGCTGGTGGCCCCCCGTCCATCAGAACTGGCTGTCCATGGACTCTACTCTACCTGCAGCAGTTTATAAAGAGAAGGGCGTTAGTGCTCTGAGATGTCACGTATCAGGTGGCAACACCTGACATTTCCCTCTACAGGTTACAACTAGTATTCACCTATTTGTCTAAATAGAAAGTTATTTTGGCATGGAGTGGGCAAAAAGAAACCTAATGCACTGTGGGTGGGAATGTAAGCTAGTACAACCACTCATCAAAAAACGAAGTATAGAACTACCCTATGACCCAGCAATTCCACTCTTGGACATTTATCAAGAAGACTGTAAATTAGGATACTGTAAGGTCACTTGTATAACTATGTTCATTGCAGCACTATTCACCATAGCTAAAGTATAGAATCAGCCCAGATGTCCCTCAATGGATGAGTGGATCCTTTAGATACAGATTTCTAGTCATACATTAGAAAGAATGACATTGCATACTTTGCAAAGAAATAGAAGGACCTAAAAATTATGGTAAGTGAAGTATGTCCAGCCTGGAGAGACAATGGATGTGTGTTTTCTTTCATATATGGGAGCTAGATTTAATCCATAAATATAAAAATATAAACTTTGGGATGGTATCCAAATGTATGCAATCATAGATTCAGGAGAAAGCTGAAACAATGCAATTACCTAGAAAGCCTAACTCACAATCCAACAAAGTAAACACCAGGAATTGGCAAGGGGGTTGGGATATAGTAGAGTGGGGGGAAGGCAAATCAAGAGAGGAAAAATAAGAGAATGAGGTCATAAAATTCAACACATATTTTACAAAATTAAGAAAACTGAGGGAAGAAAGAGACTTGGGAGGGAAGGGGCGAATGATGGAAGGGGTGACATTGATCAAGGTACATTGCATTTCTATGCTACTTTGTTGAATACCAATCCCTTTGTACTATTTAAGTATGGAAAGAAAGGAAAATTTGAAGCTATGCTACTCAAAAAATGAGCTGCTGTTTGCTTTACACTTTACAATGGCAAAAGTAAAGGAAAAGCCATTTTCTTTTTTAAAAACAATGTTTTCCACTATATTCAAATAATCTCTAAACTAACAGAAGACAAAATTCCCATAGAACCTCCTTGGACTCACATGAATGCCTTAACCTCAGATGTATGGACTAAGTCCTGGCTGATAGGATGACTAGGCCAGTAATGAAAATACCCCAGGGGCTGTGATCTCTATTGAGTCTGGATATAGAATGTTCAGCTTTATGATTAAGTATACCAGTTTCAGCATTTGCAAGTTGTGAGATGTCTCAAAGGGCTGTTGTGAGGCTTAAATGTGATTGTGAAATTAAAGAGCTTAGCATCATCACTTGTACATAGTAAAGGTTCAATAAATGGAGCCTGTTATTGAATTATTACTGCTACTAATTTCTGTGTGGATTTGTGAAATTGCCTGTTTTCACCAGCTGCAGGAAAAAGCTGAGGCTGCTCTCTCCTCTATGTGCTCAGCTAAACACCTATAAAGTGGAGTTTCCCTGTCAGATATGCACAAAAGATTTTCTTCTCTCTAATCCCTAATGCTACTCTTGGTGGTCAATTACAATGATCAGCCACTTAGGATAAACATTTCCTCAAGAACCTAGTGTGTTTTCGTGCAGTAGCACCCACTGTAATATAATTGTTTTTTCCAATAATAGACATCTGATAGGTATATTATAAATGAGAGCCATAATCATAAGTTACCTCTTGTTTTCTCCTTTTGGAGAGACTCATTGGGGCCAGTGGTCCTCAATATTAACAAAATGACACAATCCAATTAGAGAGAATTACAGTTGCACACTGAGTGCTAGAAGAACTGCTGACGACCAGGTGATGTTACCTCTTGTGCCTCACTTTTGCCCTCTGTTATGTTACTTCCACCTTGATCCCATCTTTTCCTTTCTTTGGCTTTATTTTGGAGTCCAGCCATGGGGCAAATGCTGATGCATTCCTAAGCAATAAACAGATTGCTTTTGTGCTGAAGAACTCATGCCTAAAAAAGTTGGTAATTATTTCAAAATTTCTTTTAATTGAGTTTTTAATTACAACACAGTTAGCAAATATCCCATTTGTATGTTGTTTTGACAATGATGACAACGATTTTCTATTCTTTGGAGAGCATTTGACAAGTGTAGGATCCTCTAGTTAAGCACTGACTGCTTTGTTTTTGGACAGGAGTACCTGACAACCACTCACTCAGCGAAGGTCGGGAACTGGAACATCTGGATTGAAATAAATTTGTTTGATATGACAATCCAAGTGCTATAATGCAAGCTGCTACTGGGAATTTAAGTCAGATTGGTTGGCTTAGATTCTCACTTTCCTAATTGATGGCCCAATATTATGAATTGGAATACTGGAGAGCCAATTGGCATATAGGTACAGCTTCTCCTCCTTAAATCTTTAGAACATACCAGCAAATCAGACAAAATAAGCAACTATCTTATTCCCATATACAAAGCTTAAATTTTGAGATAACCCCAGTTTTGAGAAAAATACCACGTGCACTTGCTTCTTTCCTAGAATTTAAATAAGAGTTCTGGGGTTATGCATAGAGCCTGTGTTTTGGGCATCTACAGCCAGAATTAGACCAAAAGAGCTCTTCCATTCCATCAGCAAGAACCAGTCCACCATTAGCAATTTCTCTTAGCCTGAGCACTTCCCAGAAGCTCTGAAAGACCATTTGTTAGTCTCTGAATCACCTAGTAAAATCCAGAGGCTCAAAATGACATATTTTTCAACTATGGAACAATAATTCTCAGGCTTTTGCATTTCAGAGATCAAGAAATAGTTTTTATTTAGAGTCTTACAAAAGATGGTCATCTTGCTATTTCACTAAGTAAGATGTGCACTTTCCCCCTTTTTATTCATTTTCATGTGAGTCTTGAAACAGAGACCACTAAGAATCTGTGAATTCTAAGAATATCAGAGCCAGCAAATATGCATAGACAGTAGCCTTTTGTGGTACCCCCCCAACATATCCACTCTAAAAAGCATCATCGCTTGATAGCTATTTATTGAGAATATAATATCTGTAACTATTAAAGAAGGTCTTGAGAATTGATGCAAAAGAACCTAGAGAGATGATCTGACTAAAATAAACGTGATTCTCTCTGAGCACAACACACATTAATATTTTATAGGAGCAGAGAATGTCAGGGAAATGTTCTCCTTTGAAATTATTTCTTGTTATTTCACAAAACCAAGACTAACTGGGGCCTTGTAGACAATGGCAAGGATTTAGAACTTTATGCTAAGTATAATAGGTCATTGAAGAATTTAAGGCCAGATTAATGCTTTGAACCAGTCTTCTGGATGCTACTGGGGAATAAATTGTAGACAATCAAGAGTGGAAAGAGTGAGATCAGTTGGGATGGACTTTAGTGCCCTTTACTCGTCATTGCATCTTTGTTGAGTTACATTTAGTGTTTGGAACTCTGATTGCCCAAGCCATTGATAGACAAGAAGAGGAAATCGAAAGAGAAGTAATAAAGTTGATTCCTATATTCCTAGCCAGAGAAAATTACATTTAGTATACTATTTATTGAGGTCAAAAGACAAAAACAGGAACAGGTTAGGGCAGGAAAGGAAAATCAAGGGTTCTTTTTGAGGCTTGTTAAATGTAAGGTGCTTGTGTGATATAGAAGCAAGGGGATGGATGTGTGTCATGAGCACAAAGGAGTGTTTTGCCATAGATATATATTTAGGAGTTATCGGCATAATCAATGGTATTTAAAGCTGTGGGAGGAGATAAGATTTCATGGGAATAAACACTGTGGAACTTAATAACATTTTGAGGCTCAATCCAAGAGAGGAAACCTTCAGAACATCTTTCTATAAAAGGGATGACATTTTAACAGCCACAAAACAGGAAGTACAATATCAGTCATTTCAGTTTAAAACATTTAGTTGCATAAAATCCTCTCTCTGCTGTCCTTATCATTTTTATTTTGCTGCAGATCACTGAGAACTTTGTTGTAGACCAGCCGTTTGCAAACCAGTGCTCTGGAGTTTCTGCAACCATCCCTATGCAAGGAAAACCTCATTTTAGTAGCAGAAAATCTTATCCAAATCCAGATTTGCCTGACCTCTTAGACTGTCCATTTAAAAAAATCTGGAGTGTATGAATCAATTTAGGATGGGACTAAAAGTCCCATATGACATCAGATCCCTTCTCTCCTTCAACACAAACCTAGTTACATACTGTGCACCTTGTGGTATTCCTAGATCAGGAAACTACAGTTGCGTATTATATAGTCTAGTTATTTGTGGGCATCATCATCAACAAATGCTTACATAAATACCTCCTCTTCCTGCCATCCTAGTATTGGCAGTCATCACGGCATTCTAACAGAGCACAGTACACATTTCTGAATTCTCCTGTTACAGTGTCCAAGTAATTTTCTAAGTGAGATCAAATGTGAGAGATTATAGTAACAATAATAGTGACTTCATATTGTACCTGCAGCCATTACTACAAAGGACATTTTTAGTGCTTTGCAGGTACAGTAGACTAAGTTTGCCTATGCTTCATCTTAGACAAATCTTAATTACAGCTTATAAATTGGTATCATTTTACAGGTAAGAAATTGAGGCTGAAGGATCGACATCCAGATATATATGTCCTCATTAGTTAAAACCATTGTGTTATATTTGCATGCCATCATCTGCTGTAATGGAAACTCAGTGGTAGACTGGAACTCTACTGTTTCTATTTGGACCTTGAGCACCCATGGTACTTGGCACACTGAAGATACTTCTTAAATGCTGAATTATGGGAAAACTTAGATCCATTGTAGTGAGAGAACCTTTTGAAGGGTAGTAATTGTGTCTGATATGGTTTGGTCCTTCTATAGTACCTGGCATAACACTGAATACATTTTTGGAAAGCTGCATGTGAAAAACTCCAGTCACCTAAGAAGTTTCAGAGAAATGATGCTGGTGGAGGGGATTACTGCAGAAAGGGGATTAAGAAGATGGACCCAATAATAGGTTGTTGTTGTAACTGTAGGGCTGAGTCTTACATAAGCATTCTTATTCATGACTTGAATGGGATTTTTTTTAAAGAAAGAAGCTACTTGATTTTGAAATTCACTAACGATTCCAATTTGGAAAGTATCTTAAGCGGCTCAGGCAACAGAAATAAAATGAAACGACCTTTGAAACTTGAAGTGTGTAGGCTGGGGATAATAATGTTGTGAGCATTTGGAGAAAGGGGAGGCAGTGTATTCACCTGGGAAAAGTGCATCCAAACCCAGAGCTGTTCTCTAGAAGCAGATGCCAGCTCACAGTGATGCCAAAGGAGACCCAGGGGGTCCCATAGTCCACAAATTAAATCCAGGCCAGCCTTGCAGTCTGGCAGAGGAAAGGAAGTCCAGGTTGAGACTGCCTGCACAGAAGGAAACAGAATAACAGTTCCTCTGTGGACAGTTCTAGCCGAAGCAGCACCTGGCACCACACGTCCACACATTGGTTCCCTCCACTTCATTACTAGGGAAGCTCAGGCAATTTGGAGGAAGCACAGAGAATAGCAATGAGAGTAAATGACTCCAGGAGACCAAGGAAAGATCAGAAGGATTGGATAGTTATAGTTTAGTTGAGGAACAAAACAAAACAAAAACCCTAAAAGAAGAGAAATGCAAGCCCTGGAAATTAGGTTTTAAAAAAATGTGGGCCTCATCATATGTGGACAAAAGGACTTCCTTTGTTGTTGTTGTTGTTTTTAATATACTATGTGATTTGTTTTGTTTCTTTTGTATGTTCTTCCCCCTATGGTATATCCCCTGTTGTCACTGTATTTGATTTTGGTACCCTGCATCTTGTATATACATGTATCTAATTTGGAGAGGGGAAGCAGAATAACAAAATGCTGAAACAAGGACACAGGATGACCCGCTGCAGTAATGATACCCACAAGGCCCTATGTTGGAAATGAACTTTACAACTTGGGGGGAGAGAAGAACAGGGGAGGTTGGGGAGGGAAGAGATAATAGGAGAAAAACAAAGGAGGGGGTAACAATGCTCGACATGAAATGTACTCATTACCTTACTAATGTAACTGTAATCCCTCTGTACAGCATCTTATTTATTTATTTATTTTGGGTCCAGTCGTGGGGCCCGAACTCTGGGCCTGGGCGCTGTCCCTCAGCTCTTCAGCTCAAGGCGAGCGCTCTACCACTTGAGCCACAGAGCCACTTCCGGCTTTTTTTTCTGCTTATGTGGTGCTGAGGAATCAAACCCAGGGCCTCATGCATGCAAGGCAAGTGTTCTACCACTGAGCCACCTTCCCAGTCCAGCATCTTATTTTTTTTTTTAGTCATGGGGTTTGAACTCTGGGCCTGGGTGCTGTCCCAGAGCTCTTCAGCTCAAGGCGAATGCTCTACCACTTGAGCCACAGCAGCACTTCCTCTGTACAGCATCTTTACAATAAAATAAAATAAAATGTAGGTCTGTTCTAAAACAGCCAAGTGGAAACTTGAAGAATATTTGTCAAATGACAATTTTTTTTTCAGTTGAAAATAAACACATTCTTTCAAGCAGGAGGCTTTGTACCTGAATCAGCACTCTGTCTCTCCAGGTACTCCGTGAGGACTATCGAATCAGATCACTTTCCTTTGCCAAAAGAGTGTAGAATCCAGGCACTAGACCAAACAGAAGCCCATTAAAAAAATCAGCCAACCCTTTCCTCTAGTGCTCAGCAAGAACAGGATTAGAAGAACTAGATTTGTGTTGTATTATTCAAGTCAGACTTTTCAACAATGAAGTTGCCTCTTCCCTTTCAGACATACACAGAACAAAACAGCTTTTCAGCACAAAAAAAGAAAGCATAAGATATGGTTGGCTAGGCTCTGGTTAAATTGTATCATTGCAATTGACCTCATGTCAAAGAGAATTCAGAGCTGTTGCCCCACCTCGCCTGACCCCACCAATGCTAGTTAAGAACAGGTAGGGAAGCTGTGCTTTTGGAATAAAGGTAGACTTGAGGGACTTCACTTTCAAAAGATCAACTACAAATATTCAAGTCGATGAATTAGGGATGCTTGTTTGTTTTATAGATGAGAGTCTAGAAATGGCAACTCCCTACGGTGCTATTGAATCTGTCATGGTCTATGGATCATTTACTGTACTGGTTTGAACCTACTGCCTAAAAGAATCAAGTGTTCAAGATTCCCAGCTGAATAATGGCCCCACAAGGCCATGATTAAACATCAGGATCCATGAGCTTCCTTGAGCTTTTTCAACACATGAAGTCGCTCTTGCTCCCCAGCTGCTCTGTCTTACCCTCCTTCATCTCTGCTCCATTCCTGCTTTCTACACTGCTGAGGATTCCCTCATACTCTTCCTCTCTCAAGTACGGTATGGTACCACTGAACTACACATCCAGCCTGGACGTCACCTCTTCTGAAAGCCCAGGCTGCATTTTGTATTGTTTGTGATGATTACCGCACTGACAGTGGCTCAGACCTTTGGGAATGTACTGTTTGGAGTGAAACTAGGTACAGCAATGCGGAGTCCATACTTCCATCGTCATGACTTCTGTCAACATGTTGTCGCTTTTACTATTCAAAGGGAAGCGTTGTGTATAGAGACTCCTAGCGCTATTTAATTGGTGAGAACAAGCCCCAGTGCTGGCACAAATACACACACACACACACACACACACACACACACACACACACACACACACACACACACACACACACACACACACACACACACACACACACACACACACACACACACACACACACACACCCCTTTCTGGGCAATTTTTTCATTCACTTAAATTAGTTTTACAGGGGAGGGCCATTAGAAGTTCTCCTATCCAGTAGTACCCTTTTTTCTAACTATCTTTCTATCTCCACCCATCCACAGTAGAAACTCTGTTGTACTTTTTTCTTTAAGATCAATTTTTTGATTCTATATAATACATGTGTATTTGTATAAAAACGTTTTCTTTCCTGTGCTTGACTTATTTCACTTAATATAATATCTTCCAGTTCTTTCCATGTTATTACAGATGACAAAATTTCATTTGTTTTAATGGGTGACTGGCTACATAACATTCATGCCCGATTTTCTAAACCATTGATGGAAATCTGCATTGATTTCCTATCTTGGACATTGCAATAGAGCTGCAATAAACATAAGATGTCTTGCCAACCTTCTTAGTTCAGTTCCTCTAGGTATATACCTGGTATTGAAATATTTCTTAAGGAAACTCCACACTGTTTTCCATAATAGTTCTAGCTTACATGCCTATCAATAGTGTGTGGTATGGTAGTCTGCCTTCCTTTATATTCTGGCAAGCATGTGTTGATTTTTGTCTGTTTGCTGATAGCAATTCTGAGGTAAAATTGTATTGCTTGGTGGCTTAGTTTATTGTGATAAGTGGTGAGCATCTTGTCATATGCTTCCTGGTCATTTGTACAATCTCTTTTGAGAAATGTCTATTCAGGTCATCGGCTCATTTTAGTTTGGATATTTGCTTCATTGCTGTTGCATTGTTTGTATTCATTAGGTATTCTGGAAGATAGACCCTTGTTAGCTAAATAGGTTGTAAATATTTCCTCCCATTTCCTAGGTTGCCACTTGATTCAGCTTGTTTTCTTTGTTGTGCAGAATCTTATAGTTTAATCCAATCCCATTTGTACATTTTTTCCATGTGTCCTGTGCATTTAAGGTTACATTCAAAAAGTCTTTGTCCAACCCAATGTTGTGAAGTATTTCCCTTATGTTTTCTTTTAAAAATTTCATTATTTAGACAGACAATGGATCATTTTGAGTTGTTTTCTTTGTACATGCTGAGAGATAAGAGTTTAATTTTTTTTCCTTCCACATATGGATATCTAATTTTCCCACCTCCCACTATTGAAGAGATTGTTCTTTCTCCAATTTATGTACCTACCACTTTTTCCAAAAATCAGCTGGCTCTAATATGTGGAATTGTTTCTGGATATTGCATTTTGTTCCATAAGGTGTCAGATGCTCTATCTGTCTATTCTGATTCCAATGCAATAATGTTTTTGAAATCACATATTATCACAATATCTTTAATCCTTTTGCTCAAGAATGGCACTAGCTATTTGAGAAAGTATGTGGTATCACTAAATTTCAGGAGGGCATTTTTTCTATCTATGAAAAATATAATTGGTATTTTGATAAGAATTGTATAGAATCTGTAGATGGCTTTTGACAGTATAAACAGTTTAGCAATATTAATTTTTCAATCAACACCATAAGTATGGTATGTCTTTCAATTGTGTATGTGGGTATGTATGTGTGTTCTCCTTTAATCAGTCTTTAATAATTTTCATTGTAGACATTGATCTTTAATTTCTATGGTAAAATTTATTTCCTAAGTGTCTTTTGTAACTATTGTGGAAGAGATTTTTTTTTATTTCTTTGGTTTCTTTTCTATTGGTTATAACTTATTTTTATCTTTTGTCTTATTGTTATAACTAAGTTTTTTTTAACCTGCATTGAGTAAATGTTAAAGTGAACATCCTTTTTCTTACTCTTAGTATTTAACAATTCCTGGCTTTTACTATGCTCTAAGATGATGATTATGAGTATTTCATAAATAGGCTTTATGTGATACATTCTATGTATGCTTAATTTTTTGAAAGTTTTAATACTGATTTGCTGCAGAATTTTATCAAATGATTTTTTATGAACTTAACATATTTTTGATTCACTGTGTTTACTAAGACCTAATGGCTTGAGAAGGCAGAATGATAACTGATACCTTTATCTTACTCAGACAGTAATTTTATTAATTTAATTATTAATTTTATACATTTCATAGATAATACTTACCATTTTAAGGCATTTAATTTTATTTCTAGTTTTCTAAGATTGTAAATATAGATGAATGTTAAATTCATTAAATACTTTGTGGACCATCTGTTGAATCTATCATAATTATTTTCATTCATTAATTGTGAGTAATGCATTAATAGATTATCTAATACTAAGATAGGATTCTAATCCTAACATAATAACTGATTACCAAATTTCCAAGAATGTGCTTAGATCTTTATCCAAAGGACAAGACAGAGTATTAAAGAACTTTTTATTTTTATTTGATCTCACAGACGTTAATTATAAATCTTCAAATGCTTAGTTTGCTACTTCTTTTATTCTTTCATTCTTACAATTTCTATATTTTTAAAGACTTTTTGTTGCACAATTGTGGTATTTCCATCCATGCATACAGTGTTCCTTGATCAAATTAACCACTCCATCATTCTACCTCTTTTCTCTTACCCTTTCTTAAAACAATCTTAGTGGACTTCATGGTTCCAATTTCATTTCATACTTTGGCCATATTAACTCATACTCACTTTGTCTGCTGGTTGTCCACCCATCTTTACTTGCCTTCTAAGGAGCCTATTTTAAATGAAACATGTAATATTTGCACCAGTGTAGCAAAAGATGTATAAAAATGTATAAGAGTAACAAATGAAAGGATGAAAATGTTATCTCTATTTATAGGTAGAACCTTCTCAGAAATACTATGAGAACTGGATAATGTATTAGCCAAGTATTTATGGGGTTATATGGCCTGGTACAATTACTCTATTCTAGAAGAAGTAAATCATGCTGGCCATGTGTGTATAAATTATGATGACATCTGTATCCATTATCATTTAGGATGTCAGCTCATAACTGCTTAAGGTAACTGGTACTGTCTGTCATCTGGTAAAGCCTGTCTTCTTGGAAGTTATCTGGGTAATTCTGATGATGGTCAGTGATGGAGAATGGCTCTACTCTTGTTCTGAACCACTTTGGTTTTCTGCATGTGTTTATGCCCTTTGGTAACTATCATTGTTTTATACTTGAACGCATGTAATATTTTTTGTTATTCTAATACGCAGCAAAGGAATTGTGTTCTGTTCAATAATTAAAGCCTCGACATTACAGAATTATTTCAGTGTAATCGCTCTTGATAAAATGCCAAGCCAATGTAAAAGTCTGGTTTTGATGGTTTACTGTGCAGTTCTCTTTCTGGGTATCTGTGCTAATTATATGTACATATGCATACAATTATTGAGAAATTACTGTACCAAAAGAAGTATAGTAATAATAATGTTGTGACCTGGTCTTTGGACTTTCAAAACCCATTTCAAAAATTGATTTAGAAGATTTAATCCCATTCCTTCATTCAAGGATTTGTGGACTCAATGTATCATCCCAGTTGGAAATACGTTACAAGGAGAGTTCTGTTATTTTCTCCCTCCCACCCCTGCCATCTCATGGAATAGAGAGAGAAAAATTCTGCACTCCTGGGAGTTAGCTCCTTGATTAACAGTGAAGTAATAAACATAGGAACACAGCAACAATTCATGCAGGTTGGTAGTAAATCTCCACCTTTATGGCCTACATTTGCCAACTGTCTCCATATTTGACAGATAAAGTGCATCTGTGAATTTTAAGTTTCTCAGGTTACAGTTAAGATATGTAATTAGATTCCCAGATATATATCTTCCCCCAAAACTTCTGTTAGGGAGGAGGGAAGCCAATTAAGCAAGCTTTACTCTGAAAACAAAACAACACAAAAGAGTAAAACAAAGCTTCAACATAAAATTGATGGAAGAGCCCAAATAATGAAGATGCTTTGCATGGCCATGCTGTTCTTGGTAGAAACTGGAACAGTATGCACTGGAACGTAAGTTCTTCCTTCTCGGAGGCTAGAGTCAAGAGATTGAATGATTTTAGGCTTGTGGCTTGATGACAGAGTATTTGGAAATATTTTTTCCCAATATGTGTGGTATATACTTTTCTTAGCATTTATACTGATTGGAAGAAAGTTCTTAATCCAAGAATCCTAATTAATCAAATCAGCTAATGCCCTGAGGCAAAAATGCTTTCCAGTGCTTCAGCTGCTAATGGTTAATTCTATCCTAGAAATACTTCCAATAATCATAATTACAATGATAAAAGTAACTAATATTTCCTGCCAACAATTCTCAGTGAAAATGCCTGATAAATATGAAATAAAATGTGTACTTATTTAATACTCAAGAACAGCAAACAAGATAGGTATTAGATAATTTTATAAGTAGAAGAGTTAAAATGTGTTGCATGATTTGCCCAAGGATATCTAAATGTTTTCTTTGGTAGATTAAATCTTCTCTCATCTGTAAAATGGAAACAGATTAGTTCATTATTTTCACTTATAAAATAATGTAAATTCTCTTAAAAGCAAGAGAGTTGATAGGTGTTGGTGGCTCATGCCTATAATCCTCACTACTCAGGAGGCTGAGATCTGAGGATCAGCCCAAGCAAGAAAGTCCATGAGCCATATCTCCAATAAATCACTTAGAAAAAGACAGAAGTGGTGCTCTGGCTTAAGTAACAGAGGACTGGTGTTGAGCAAAGGAGTTCAAGAACAGCTCTTAGGCCCTGAGTTCAAGCCCCAGGACCAGCAAACAAAACAAAACAAAACAAAAAAACAATACAAGGAAATAGACTCTATGAAAATGTCAACTTGTTCGAGTAAATGCATATTGTATTGTTAAAAAATTCAAACTGAAGTGTTAAATATTTTCAAGGAGATTATAATCTAAACAGATCAAATAAAGCAAATTGTTTGAAACCAAGAACAACTGATTAACAAATGCACAGTAAACAGATATTGGAAGTCCAATTTCAGTTTCTCTAGACCTCATTACTATTAGCTATGAAATGGTGAGAATAACACTACTGGCCTTCCTGTAAGGAGTGTTTCCTCCTTCCAGACTTAAGCTGTGATTACAATTACTGTATACGGTCAAATAAATGAGAATGATGCAATGGTTGCTAAACGTTTGAAATAAGGTAAGGGTGGTTATTAAAGGTCTCTTAGGGATGAGGTCCATGAAATCTCTGACCAGAAACCATAGCCACAGGTGGCAGTAAACTAATGAATGTGAACTGAAGTTGTGAAAGGAATGAACCCTTACATTTACTTGTAAGAAAATCCCCTGGACAAATGGTGTTGGGACAATTGTCTATGCACATGCAAAACATGAAACTGGCTCATTATCTCATACAGTTTCCAAAAACAAATTGTAGAAACTAAAGCTGTAAAGCTCTTAGAAGAAAATATAGGGGTAATTAGACAATAGTTTCTTACACTTGCCCCCAAGAGTATAAGCAATATCAGTAAAATAAAATAGGCAGGACTTTACTAAATTAAAAGCTCTTATGCTTCAAAGGGCAACATCAAGACAATGGAAAGATAGATGGAATAGGAGAAAATAATGATACATTATACAATCTGATGAAGGAATATATTAAGAAAGATGGCATTATCTTCAAAATGGTTCAAGGAGGCCAGGTGCTATGTCACATATTTCTCATTCCAGCTACTCAGAAAGTGGGGATTAAGACTGTGGTTCAAGGACAGTCTAGGAAAAAATTAGTGATGCTACATCTCAAGCTGTGTGTGATAGTTCATACTTGTCACTCGAGTTGTATTCAAGGCATGAATAGGTGGATCATAATCGAGTCCACCCAGGCAAAACATACAAGATCCTATACGAAAAACAGCTAAAACAAAAAAGGCTATGGGATGGTTCAAGTAATAGAATGCCTTCCTAGTAATCTCAAAGCCACAAAGCTATTAGTTGAAATTGCAATACTTTAATGAATGAATGAATGAATAAATAAATATTAAGGTTTAGAATAGTACTCCAACAAAGATATACAAATGAAGATAGGGTCAAGGCTTGAAGAAAATGCAATAAATCTGAAACTGGAATTTTTAAACCCAGGCTCAAACTTAAGGAGATCCACAGGTCATCTCTGGCCATTTTCTGCTATATACCAAATAAAAAGATACAGTGAAAGTCAGAGAAAGGAGATATATTACACTTCATGGGCATGCTATGGGGAAAGAGTACTTCAGCCTATCTTCATCCATCTTTGGCAATACAGGCATGAGATTTAGGTTTTATAGACAAAGAACTAGGGTAAAGAGGAGACAGGTATACCTAAGTATTAAATAGTCCTGAGTAATATATGGCCTAGGGACAATTATTTTAAGACTTATTTTGCAAGGGGTTTTGGAGAAGTTATAATAGACCATTTCTTGAAAGGTGTAAACAAATCACTGTTGCTAAGAGGTAGTATATGAAAAGGCTCTATGTTGACTTAGAGGTAGTTTTGGTCAACATAAAGATGTCTTTGGTAAGATTTTCCCCTTTCAGATTCCAAGGAGACTGCAAGGTGACTGCAGAGAGTAGGCTTAGAGCAGAGATACGTACAACATGGTGGCAGGGATGTCAGCTTTTCTCCTGCTTTTAGTTAATTTGTGGACCCAGCAGAAGCAGCTTTGCAGCACCTTTTACAAAAGTACAATGAGACACATCTTCACGCTGTTATGGAAAGCATTGGCAAGGAGAGAGAAACTGGAGCCTTTATACATTGATGCTAGGGATATAAAATGTAAAAGCTATTTTGAAGCACACTCTGACCATTCTTCAAAATGTTAACTGTAGAGGTCACATATGATCAAGTAATTCAAGAAGAAATGTATGTGTATGTCCACACGGAAGCTTGTACATCAATGATCACAGCAACATCATTCTTACAGCCAAAAAGTGTAAGCAACCTGCAGGTCTATCAACTGTTGAAATGAGATAGGTTAAAAACATAGATTAATCATAGAAATATTAAGTAAAGCAAGCCAGCCACAAAAAAATAACATATTGTATGACTCTATTTATATGAAATGTGTGGAAGAAGCACATCCATACAGTCAGTACATTAGTTGTTTCTTGAAACTGGGATGAGGCATCAGGGGCAGGAATGAAAAGTAGCCGTAGCTGATACAGAGTTTCTATTTGGGCTGATGAAATTATCCTAAAGTTAGATTGTGGTGATGAACACATAATGTAGTGAATACATTGAAACCGACTGCATCTACTTTCAAGGGTGAATAGTAAGATATCTGAGTTATATCACAATTCAGTTGTGGGGAGAAAAGATGAGGAAGTATCACAGGATGCAAAAGGCTGAGATCACAGACAAGGAAACAAGCAAAGTGAATATTGGTTGAATCCAGCAAAGTCAATTAGTATAGTGGCAATGAGAACAACATAGTATAAGCAAATGCAGAATTACATGGAGATAGCTAGGAATCAGCATAATTTAAAAACACCAAGACCTAGTGTCTACCCACCTCTGCCTAACTGAAGAGTTATTTTTTAACTGGTTTTACTATTTAAGGGAAAATTCACTTGTCAGAAAAATCTAGCCATTGTTTTTTAGTAGAGGACAATGAAAACTTTCATGTTTATAAGTAATAGAGATATGTTGTAGATTAAAGAATGTAGAAGTATGTGTACAATAAGGATCAGAGAGATAAATATCCACATTGGCATTCATCTAAACTTTGGATGAGATGGGCAAATGGAAGTATTGGGCACTACGTGGGGCTGGACCAGTTCTCTCACTGTCAAAACATGGGCTATGCATAAAAAGCACAGCCATCTTGGTGCTATGTTTCAATTAGTGCTACTGATACTCCTGATGTTCAGCTTAATTAAAATGTAACCCTTTCAAGCACCCTAACAATGTGTTTACATTACACAGACAGAACTTTTCTCTTAAGATTCCATTAAATATTTACCTAACACCACTAAGGAATAATGCAACAAGACATGCAGCTGTATCAAAATGGGAAATCAATCAGTTTTCAATCTGGCTTGGCAAACTCTTGCTAAACCAGGCGAGCAGCAGACCTGGGGGAAAGGAAAAAGGGATATTAGGCCTTAAGCCAAAGATGAAATGAAGCCTTTGTTGATGCATCTGTTTCAATGTCTATTTTCTATGCACTAGTTGAACCTCTCTAGATTGAACCTAGAGAGACAAGTGACTGCCACCTCTTTTATCTTGAGATATCTCAAGAAGTCATATTTATTTTTCTTGCACTTTTGTTAAAATGTTGCTGTTTGCACCTACATATTTTTCTTCATTGTTCCCCAAAGGAAGAAAATATTTAGACTTTTAAATCTCAGCAACAACCTGATAGCAAAGTCAAGTGTACTTAGAAACTAATTTAACTTCATGCCCCAAGCAGTAGAAATAACAGTAAGGATAAACAATAATAAAAATGGTTTACATTCATTTAGGATAGTATAGTTAAGAAGTATTTCACATGTATTGTTTTATTCAATTTATGCAGTAGAGAAATCTGTGCTCTTTGGCTGGTCAATAAGTGTTTTTTTGTTTTTTATTCCATTATGAAAAAATGTAAAGCAAAAGAATGTTTTTACTTAGGAAAATAAAGTAAAACTCATAGAATGGTTATCAGCAGATATTAGTTATTAGTTCCCTGAGGTTAACCTCTGTGGTTCTCCTACTTATATCTCCCGTATCATTGTGATTACAGTCCTGTTCTGGCTTGCTCAGCTTTTTTACTGAGGAGAGTCACTAATTTGTATAGGCAGGCATTAAGCTGTATGCTCATAAGCTCTGCTTCCCAGATACCTGGAATTGGAGGAATGGACCAACCATGTCTGGCACCTTAATTTTAATTTGTCTTAATGACCTTCACTCATTCTAGTCATATGGCCTATACAAACCAAACAATCTAGAACCATCCCTAAAGAAGTTTCAATTAAAAAACAACAACAACACCACAGCAGGTGACTTCAGTGTTCATTTAAAGCCAGATTTGGGATTCAGCGCTAACTCAGCAGTAGTTCTCCACCAAATTGAAGAGATCAAAATTGATACAAAGTGAGTGCAGCATCTTCCTTTGTTTTTATAGAAGCAGATATAATTTTTGTGGGCACCATTCATTCACCTTCCTCCTGCGTGGCAGAGAAATGTCACAGGGCCAGTTGCTTATTAGTTTACTTCTCCTTTACAATACTAACCTGCACAAAATTCTTGGTCTTTTAAGAATTCCCACCTTTTCTGTTCCAGTGATTGTTTCCTGGCCTGTGGGAAAGTTGAGGCTAGGTAGGTTCCTGATATCCAGGGAGAAGCCACTTTGATCTCACTATGATAGGACCTGTTTCTCTGGCTTCCATTGAGTAAGCTTTAAAGGGGTTGGGCCAAGTTGGACAACTAAAGGGATCCCTTCAAAGCTCACTAGATGTCCCACCTTCCTAATGCTATCCTCTAACGTGCAAAAGGGAGCTTCAAGAGGCTGTCTACACCACATAGGAGTTGAAGATTCTGACTCTAGGCATTGCCCCTTGATGGGGCCACCATTATATCTTCCACTGAGAGCACTACTGCCCCTCCTCAGGTAACAGAATAGGTCTCCATTGTCAGATTGTCTTCATATTCTCTCACTCTTTCTTTCTCAACCGAAGTATATTATAATGGAGAACAATTGCTTTATTTGGTGTTAACTAATAGCGCATCACTCAAAGTAGTCTATCAATTATACTGGTTACTTCATCCCATTTCACTCAGGAATTTCACCATGTCTTGGTGTTAAATACACACTACCTTGTGTGTTTAATAAATGTCAAACCAAAGAAAGGGAAAAAGGAATAGAAAGAGAAGCAGGAAGGAGCTAAAACATAAAAGGATGGAGAAGGAAGAAGTATGTTAATAATTGGAAAGCAAAAGGAAGGGCTTTGTTTTCAATTCTATTTTCAGGGGAAGATTGGATCAAATATGTTGCTCAAAGTCATAATACCTTTATTCTTGATCCTATTGGAATTTCATCTCTAGGTTTAATATACCATGCAAGATAGCATAGGCTCTATGATTATGA
Organism: Dipodomys merriami; assembly: GCF_024711535.1. Classification (NCBI taxonomy): domain Eukaryota; kingdom Metazoa; phylum Chordata; class Mammalia; order Rodentia; family Heteromyidae; genus Dipodomys; species Dipodomys merriami. The sequence continues at coordinate 6,812,959 of NW_027206290.1, forward strand.
ATATTTATGAGAGATGCCACACTATTACTTTTAATATGAGCAACAAAGGTAAAAACAACTGAACAATAATCAAAGAAACAGGGTGGGGGAGTAGCAATTGCTATTTACTTGTGACATTTCGTTAGAGAAACAAGTAAAATGAAAGCTTGCTTTTAATGGTATAATAAAACTAACCAAATGGTGTTTTAAAATGTCATATTTTTTTCTTCCCTTTTGCACAATAAAAAATTTTAAAGCAGTACCATGAAGCAGTCACTCATGGTGCTCATTTGCAATAATATACAAATGTGAAGGTAGCTAATAATACTGCAATTTTAATTCTTTGAAATATCAAACAGCCAAATCAAATCAAGCTAATGCTTTGGGAAATAGATACCTTTCATGGATCTTTATATTTGGGTTCCCAAAAACATCCTCCACATTTCAGGTACTTGCCTTGGCAATTCTTTAGCCTTTCCAGAGTGGATATGGAACTTTGTAGTCAGTGTGTGGACTATGGTGAGAGGTGACTTGACTTCCCAAACTCCTGAGCTTGGAATTGTCAATTTTTTGGGGGGGGGGACATTTGCTGTCTAAAGAGCACATGTTAATTTTTTCCCAGAAATAAAGTAATTATATATTGTTATGCCTCAGTAGACCATCTGCATAGTAAAAATGCAATTATTGCTATCAGGAATTCTTATAAAATGCAGGGCAGGAATCATAACTGAATCTTTTGTACCCCCTGATTTCTGGTAGGATGCTCAGTTAACTCACTGTGAGCAGGAGGGTGCTCTTTATCTAGTATGCCACTTCCTTTTACCTTACAAAGATGTTGTCATTACCTCTACTACTTGTAGAGACCAGGCCACAAGTATATAGCAGAAGCCTGTCCTGAACCCTGGCCTTCAACCTGTTATTTGACCCTTTCAGATAGCTACACAACATTTCCAGTCTATAAATAGATTTGTATGTGAAGCATTTCATGTTGTTTTTACACACCAAACCTCTCCACAGAAACGTTCTGGAAGGTTTGTCCCCGAGCCCACCCCTGTGTCATGTGTGCATTCTTCCCGGTGCTCTCTTTGCAAACCATCTCTGTCTCAGCACGAGAGCTGTCTACAAACCCTGTGCAGTCACAGTGTAATTTGGAATCTCTACAGGAGCCTAACGACATTGAACCAATGCATGGATTAACATCCACTTCAACACACACACACACAATCATTCCTATGTATGTCCAAAGTTTTCACCCAACAAACAACAGCAGACTGAGGTTCTACCTCACAGAGACAAGGCCCCAGAAAGGCGCTGTAACTTAGTGTGCAGATGCATTAATGAGCTATTGTCTCAAATCCCAGGTTTGTCAAGAACATCACTATCCTGGCATCAAAGCAGAGTAGTCTTGGGTGTGAGCGGAAATGCTAGTCAGATCCAGGCCTGCGCTAAACACTTCCAGGGACCCATTACAAAAGATTCGCTTTCTAAATGGATTTTGTTAATTTAATCTATTTTGTATCTAGAAACCTAGAGGAAATGTGAGGCAAATAAATGAGATTAAACAGCCCCAAGGGAATCGCTTGTCTGTGGAAGCATCCTGGCCACACAGAACATCACAGAACAGACCTCCATGAAGACTCTATTGTCAGAAGATAGGGTAGGTGTTCTGCAGAATCACATAGCTCCTTTGTTCAGCAGTTGATAAACCATTCTCCAGGGAAATGAGTGAAGGGCCCATATACTGCTGTCTCTACTGCCTAAAAACACATTTGTTTGAAGTGAAAGCAACAACAAAACAAAATAGAACAAAAATCCCTGCTGGCTTCTCAACTTTCAAGTCATATTTATCTTTCTAAGACATATTTTGTCATATTGGCACAAAAGGAATTCTGTAAATACAAGGAGGAGGAACTATTCCAGCCTGCAAATTGACTTTGCACATAATTAAATAAATAGATAAATAAATGGGAAAATGGCAGGTCAACAATTTCCCAAGTCCAGTGTTGCTAGATGAACTTGTGAGAGCTGAGACAATGAAAGAAAATTCTGTGTTTGTCCTGCTGAGTAATTAGCTCAGGAAAATCAAAAGAAGACTCCTGAGCAAATCTAAATGACATATTCAAAAATAAAACATGGAAATGTTGGTTGCAAATGCAATGTTATTAGCAATTCAACTTTAGATGAAATGCTGCATGGATGTGATAATCTGATTGCTTGAGAAACACACACATATGCACACACTCACTAAATAAGTTCTCTTCTATTAGGACTACAAATATGAACATGTAAGACATGATTTTGTGAGTTCCTTTGCTATCTCTTGTCCCTGTATATTCTTTAAGATACAGGTTGGAGCTGGGCACTGGCCGTTCATGCCTATAATCCTAGCTACTCAGGAGGTTGAGATCTGAGGATCGCAGTTCAAAGACAACCAACCTAGGCAGAAAAGTCAATGAGACTCTTATCTCCAGTAAACTAGTCAGAAAAGGCCAGAAGTGGCACTGTGGCTCAAGTGATAGAGCGCTAACCTTGAGCAAAAGAAACTCAGGGACAGCACTCAGGCACTGAATTTAAATCTTAATTCACACACACATACACACACACACACACACACACACACACACACACACACACACACACACACACATACACACACACACACACACTAAAAAGGGAAATAAAATTACAGGTTGGATTTTACACTTCAAATACCATAATTCTCACTAGAAACAACACTGAGTAATTCAGTGCTTCGGAGCCTACTGTTCAATACTGATTCATTTTGATTAGACCTACATTTTATCATGGTGCTGTAAACATCAGTTTTCAAAATCATAAAACTCCTATGTTCTTGGACTTGATGTTCATAAACTTAAGGAAATTAGTTTTTACTGTTTTCTTTTCTCTTAAAAAAAAAAAAAGCAACATGGCATCTTTTTCCTGTCAATACATTCTAAATCAGCGATCGTTTCCTATCTGCAGCCAGTGTGAGGCTGATCTAATTCCTCTAATAAAGCTTCAGAATTAAAGGAAGGCCAGGCCATGCCCTGAACCAGACCAGTAATAAATCTAATTTAGACAGTTAATCCAGCCCTTTGTGAAGAGTGTGCACTCAGGTTGGTTGAGCTAACAATTGCCATTTAAACCAAAGATAAATGTAAACTTTTATGGAATGTCTTTGTCACGTTATCCTTACAAAATATAAGCTTTTATGGATATAATTACAATTACAACTGTGTATAGCAATAGCAGTTTCTTACCTGTGCTTCAGATCTGCCCTCAGACCTGAAAGCCCTACATGTTTTACTTTTTTGTCTATCTTCAGTTATTTCTCTTTACTATTCGTTTTCCTCATAGTGCGTATAAAATTGCTTATTTTCCTCCATCTTCTGTTGTTTTTATGTGTCCTATGCTAAATTTTCTTTATTTACTATAGTAAAGCTCTTGTATATTCATCTCAAGTTTATTTAAAATTGGTATGTCCCTTCTGTTTCTTTCTCTCTAAATTGGCATTTACTTCCAACTTCTACAACTGCTTTTTCATACTACTACACAAATAAACTTACCAATAACATTCTATGTTGCCAAAGCACATGGGAATATTTTGTTTTTATTTATCTTTTGTGGGCATTTAACACATACTTTATCAAAATATTGTCCACTGAATTATCTCTTCATCTCTTCCTTTGGATCTTCTTCTCAATCCAGAAATAGTTTTTCTTAGGATTTTTAAATTTGCTTTTGTCCTTTTGCATTCTACATCTCCGTTTCTAATCTATATCTCATCTCCACCTAGCCTATAGCTACAAGTATGGCTTGTACTCTACCTTCTTCTACTGAGATCATGACCTAGTCATCTAGTAGGTGTCTCAACTTCAGTAGCCCTGCAGGAAACTGGAAATCAAACTTCTTAAATTGAGCACATACTCTCCTTTCTCAAAACTCCTCCTTGGCATATTTTCTTAACTTTGATTATAAAAGTGGCTTCTATCCAGGCATTTAAGCTAGAGTCCTAGTGATCCAAGTTTCTTCTTACATGTTCTGCATTCAATTTCATCTGTTAACTTCATTCTCACTATCTTCTGTTACTTTTCCACTGATATACTATAATATCTTCTGGAACAGTATTTCTGCTTCTGGTATGGGCTCCAAAATACATATCTAATCACTTCCTGATTAAAAATCTCTCGTTTTCTCACTATTTCTAGACTTTAGTTTAGTATGAGACTTTTAAAATCTCACCTTTCCCTTCTGTCCTACCTCTCATCTCCCTCTTTTCACTTCTACATTTACACCAACCTATTTTTTTTTATTTTCACAAGTACGTTATATCTTTTATAAACTACTCTGCTCTTTCCTTACTGTGGGAAAACTTCCTCCTTCATATATTTTCAACCTTAAAAAAATCATCACCTTTACTGGAAAATCTGATCAACAGATATATACCCTGCTCTTAGCATTTTATTGAAGGCAGAAATGGCCACATTCTATTTGCCTTCATAGCCCTAGATCTGTATCATAACAATATGATACTCAGCTCTTGATAGATGTTCAATAATTTTTTTAAGAATGAATGTACGAACTAATGAACATGAAAAAATGAAAGAGTATCTGTTCAAGCAAAAACAAATATTGGCTATGTTGGAATCCATCTACTTTTAACAGGGGATAATTTTCACATTTATAAAAGTGGTAATTCTTGTACCAGTTGAAGGACTTTTACAGTCACAATTTTATCACAGTTTGTAGAAACTGGCTTCTCTTTCTTTTAGAAATCACATTTTGTGGGAGAACTGTATCATATTCTCCACCTCCATTAACCTTTCTTTTAAACCTTTAGAGCACCAGAAGTATTTACACTCTTATAAATGCAAACATTTCTCTTACTTAGATACAAGAGTAGAAGGATAGCTAGGATTATGAATAGGGAAAAACGGTCCATTTTACCTGTGAGATTATTATCATTCTGATATGTATGCATTAATTTAAAACTATTCTGGTACTTTCTACACTTTGTACCACTGGGTTCTGATAAAGCAATGATTTATGCCATGTCCAGACATATATGCTTCACTTAGTTCCCTGCTAAGGAAAAAAAGGGGAGTTGGGAGGGAAGTTTCTATGTTCTCTTGTAGAAACTCATTTAGCAAAAATAATTACCCTCTCAAGCAATATCTGAAATAACAGCATCACTTTGTGTTATATGTATTTCCTAGGTGGTAGGTATGATTGGCTAAGCAAGTTTGTGAGAAAATAGTCAATTTCTTAAATATGACAAAAACATCAATCAGAATTATTACTGTTATTCATTTTATGTGTAATTTACATCCAAGCAACTGGCAAAATAATTGTCTTTATAAATGTTTATAGGAAACATCCTTTTTCTTACCTATCCCAGTAATATCTCAGCATGTATTTGAACTTATGAAAAAAGATAGTGATATTTTCTTAACCACAAAACATTCCCTTCCATATTTCTATGGTAAAAGATACTTGACTTTTGTGGATGAAATAGTGCCCATACATATTAAATGCTTGGTAAATGTTGCATGGGGAATTAACTCAAGGCCTGGTAAACATAGGAATTATAAAAATTAAATTAATAATAAATATTTGTAATTAGTAGCTTTTTTTTATTTGTTTCTTATCTATCATCTCTTGGTGGTTTCCCTGAAAATAGTTACTTGGCGATGTGACAAGGACTTATAGCTGTATGTCACAGGCTTCTGCTCCCCTCCTTCATTAAATGTGGGAAGAATTTTGCCAGATCACCAGATGCACGTTGTTAGTTACTGAAGAATATCTTGCCTGTCTCTTTAGCTTCTCCATAAATACACACGTTTATTTCTTCATTTGTTTTTAAGGCAATGCTGTCTGTGTAATCATGTGTGAATCTTTATTGAACACTTATGGATGAGCCACCTGTTCTTACAAATTAGCAGAGTTCTCAAGAAGACCCAAATTAGTGAATTAGTTGATGAAGGAAATTTGTTGCGGAGACAGCAGGCAGTTAAGGAATTTTTCAGCTTGTCAGAAGTATTGTTAGTCTCCCTGTTTGGCAAGGCGACAAGAGGATACCATTTTAAGCAATTCTAGTTGAGACATGGTCTCTTAACCTCACTAGGAGAAGAAAATGACATTTGCTTGTCTTGTTATTTAAAGAGAAACTTGGCTGATCTCATTCCACAGCCCAGAAAGTTAACTAATTCCTATAGAAAGTGATCATCTTTTCTCGGTGATCAGTGTAGGTCGCTTTAAAAGTGAGTTGCCAGGGGTGTTATAGGGACTGGGCTTCATCATCTGGTTGTATTTCCAGCTGAATGTGATGCAGAGCAAACCTCAGAAGTCATGTGGCTATGTCTCATCCTCAGGTCACTCAATGCAACTTCTGATTCCTACAGTCACTTCTATGATTACCAGGACATGTGAAGGGAATTGCCTTTCACATCCTCTTAGATGCCTCCAGTCACTTGGCGAAATGTTCTAGGCAATCACTTACAGGTCACTCATCATGGTACATGCAGTCTCCTTCCACATTGGAAACATCATCCTTGGTGGTCATATGACAGCAGCAACACAAACACCATCAACTGTTTCCTTGTTCAGGAAAGAACATGGCTCTGAATATGCATTTCTCAGAAAGACTGTAACCCAAGAAGGGCCCCTAAGTGCTCAGTTCCCTCTCTTCCAAACTTTTGTGTATCTGTGGTCTCATTCACATTGCTTGTGTTTCACCTACACGGGGATAAGGAAAATTATCTTCTTAATTCTGTGGGCTCAATTTCTATGAAGGTAATATCTTTTCCTTCTTTTCCTTTTATACTTCACAGGTAGCAAGAAAAATAATATAGAGGAAAGGCATAAACAAAAAATTACCACATACTTGAATTTCCTCTCCTGTTACAAATGGTGCTAGAATTTTTTATTTATCCTATGGTCTTATATTTGGGGGAAGTTATGAAAAGTCTAGCCATCTTCTTGGAATCCTTAGAGCAATTTTGAGTGCAAGTTGGTGAGTAGCAGGAGAAGTAGAGAAGAATTCAAAGAAAACATTCTGTCTGGATAGATACCTTTATCTTTTTATACAATCTTGTGAATAAGAAAATATTCATAACTCAATAAATATTCATCAAACACCTTCTATATGCCAAGCACTGCTTAGATACTAGAAATACTAAAATGAATAATGCAAAAATGCCTTTGTGGAGGATATAATCTATGGGAAATGAGAGGGAGAAGGTTGAAGTACAAAACTTGATAAAAATGTGTAGTTAAATTGTTTTATATAAACACTTATAGGACCTGGTATCTAGCATAATTTTGAATGATTATGTATTAAAGTCAAAAATCAAGAACTTTGAACTATTTAGCAGAACTAGTGGATTACACAAAAATGAAATTGTCATGTCATGTTTATCACTTAGAAAATATGATACTTTATAGCTACTTCACAAATATCTATATCTTAACATAGAATTTATCACCTAGTGACTAGAATCTATTGAGATGATAGGATCTCAGGGAAGAACTTACATGATCTACCCTCTTAGTTCCAAACTTCTCTACATTCTGTTGCTCTCCATGTAAACTTCTCTCCCTAACATATCCAAAAAATATTTATCAACTTCCTTTTGAATGTCTAACATAGAAAAGTCTATGCTTCTTCAAGCAGCATAATCAACCTACCAGCCAGTAACTCCTGTTTTTAAAATAGCCACTTTTATATCAATCTGAAATGCATAGGCTCATATTTTCTTTTGTTGAAAGTAACACACATGTCTCTGGGAATTTTATCAGGCATGAGAGCTGAGGAATGCACTTATTGCTTTCTCAAGTTTCAAAGTTCAAACAACCAAGAAAAGATCTGAAAGTATCTAATGTACTGAATTCTTTTACTGAAATGATGAAGAAAACAATAGAACATAGCAAAGAACACCAGTAGCACATAGACTGACTGGTGGTGAGTTACATAACTTTGAGCTCTGTCACTGCTTGCAGTCAGTGGATAAACTCATTCACCCCTCTCCCTCTCCCATTTCCTACTAACTATGTGGTCTCTCTCCAGACTAAGACCAAGGAGTTGACCTTCTACGCACTGTCTGGATTCTCTCATTGGTCAAGAATACTTGAATACTTCAGTTCCTTCAGTAGGAACTGGGGATTTGGAATTGCAGTTGAAAACAACAAAATACTGATAATTAAAGTTGAAAAGAGACAGATATGCAGTCCATGCCATCCTGGAAAAACCAGTGATGAAATGTTTTGATTTGAGCCATAGAAAAGTTTATGCACATAGAAAATGAAAACCTATTTTAATTAACAATGGAAAGACATTGTTTTTGTGTTCCTCTCCAACATCCATCAAAAACACACTAATGGTTTCATTATGAAAAGGAAAATAAAATGCAGTTTTCTTGTCATGTGATTTGCAGCAGCACCTGAAAAGTTACTATTACTGTCATATTCCTTTTTTATCTTAGTGGTCAATCAAGAGAAGACAGACTTAATTTATAAATTACAGCATTGATTTACTCACCAAACATACATTTGGAACCTATATTGGGTCAGACACTAGCTCTCCTACTGAGGAATCATAGAAAAATAAGAGAAGGTCTATTCTCAAACCTCAAAGGAGCTCAAAGAAGTCCAGCTGTGTATTGTGTTAGAAGAAAACATAAGTTATAAAAAAACATATGCAATATGTCACAAGGATAAGTTAGAGTTACTTTAAAAAGGAAAGGAAATGACATTTCAGGCATTGCTGGCAAAGGCTTGTAGATCATGCAAAGAAGTAGAAGGCTACAAATGGGTTTAAAGAAGGAAATGATAATAGCAGATTAGGACTTCCTGGCACCCATTTAGACTAAATATGGAAAAACTATTAAAAGGGAGCATGGGTACAGTCGGAGAGGGCAGGTATAATGAAGAGTTCATTGCAATCTGTTTCTGTATCCCAAATAAGAAATTGTGGGAGTATGGGAGATTGTGGGGTTACAGCTTTGATAGAGCACATATCTAGAATGTATAAGGTCCCAGGTTTAATTTGTAGGAGTACAAAATACAATAAAGTGATATAGATGGAATGGAATGGATTGTATTAAAAGACGTTAAGAAGGGAGCTGTGATGGGGGAACTAATCTGGCAGAACACTCAGGTTTTCCACATGGGTGGTAGATGCACTTCCACAAACACAGGCAAGGAGTCACAGTGAAAGAGCAGAATAGGGAAGGATATGGTCATCAATACTGATGTTTGGTTTCAGGGTCTGAGAACTTCTCAGTTTGAAAGACCAAGTTTGGAGTGTGCTGCATAGTAGAAATAAGATAGCTATTCTTTGAACTCTCCATTTTCCTTTTTAAAGTAAGAGCTAAACAGCTCTTAAAAGCTGTGTGTCAGATCCCATATGGGGGCTCTAAGATCTAATTTTACTTAAAGGCCCCAAAGCACAGAGGCTAGCCAAGATTCCGAGAAGATATCAAATAAAAATCTTGGAACCAGTGGAAAGCAATTTTCATAATTAGGAGGAACACAGCACCCCATATATCATCGTTAGTCTGAGACAAGGAACAGAAGGTTGGTGGGGGAAAAGCAGGGTTTCTCTAAACCAGGAACAGGTGGCCAGTATAGACAGGGCCAGCTAGGGAAACCTTAGGCAACTCTGCTCAAAGAATTTTTCCACCTCTCCCCTAGAGACTGTCAGATGTAGCAGAGGAAAGCATTATTAGTTATTTGACAGTGTGGTTTTTTTTTTTTTTTTGCTCATCATGATGTACTTATTTCTTACAGAGGCAAAGAAAAAGGCAAAGGAAGAACTTAGTGCCTCTAGACACTAAGAGCCTATAGATACTTCAAAAAATGAAGTGTTTTTGTATTTCCTGATAAACACATTAGTCATCATCATTATTATTGATAATTAATTGTGCAAAGAAGTTGCCATTGAACAAAGCAGGTTATGAATGCAATGTGGTTTAATGTATGTCACACCTTTCAACATTCTCATCCCTCTCTCCCAAACCACCCTTTCTCTTACTTTTCGTAATTTTGTAGGATATACATTAAATTTTTGACTTCATTTTCCCCCTTCTCTTCCTTTGTCTGCACCTCTTCCTTTGACCACCCTCCCCCCCCCACAACCCCTCAAGTACCCATTTTCTGGTGTTTATTTTGTTGAGCTTTGACTTATGCTATTTGAGTTCTCCCTTGAAACTGCTGTATTTCAGTTAGTACATTTAAACATTTGCATACCACACAATGTATTCACTTATATGTCTATAAACTAATCGTAGCACCACATATGAGAGGGAGTGAGGTCTCTCTGGGCCTGGCTTTCATGTCAGTTGCTTTCCTGAAAACGTGATTGTTTGTTCTCAATCCATTATTAATAATAACTTTTCTCCCGTTTCAATTTCACCAAGGAATGTTGGCAGTCTAGTGCTTAGAAGCCAGGCTTAAATATGTGACAACAACCCAAGAACAGCTGAACATCCATCTCTGAGACATAGAATTGAAACCTTTCCTGGTTCACAAAAGAGACATCACTTACACCTTAGAACTGATCTTACACACTTACCTTTTAAATTTTGTACAGTGATTTTGAGATTTATAGGTGCCCTATCAGAAGAAATGCTGGACAGCAAACCTTGAATTATCACATCCATAGACTGCAGGAAATGAGAGGAAAACTGGATGCAGTCGTTCACTCCTGTAATCCTAGTTACACATGAGGTAGAGAACCTGGGGACTGTAGTTTGAGGAGAGCCCTAGTGAAATGTATGTTAGATTCTGTCTAATAAACAGCTGGGTGAGGCATTGTGTACTTGTCATCCTAGCTACAAAGGAAATAGAAATGGAAGGCTCATGATCCACGCTGACATGGGAATAAAATTGAGACATCATAGGAAGAAAGAGAAAGTGAGAAAGAAAAAGAAAAAGAGAGAAAGGAAAGAAGGAAGGAAGGAAGGAAGGAAGGAAGGAAGGAAGGAAGGAAGGAAGGAAGGAAGGAAGGAAGGAAGGAAAAGAGAAAGAAAGAGGAAGAAAGAGAGAGGGGGAGGGAGGAATGGAGGGAGGGGGAGGGAAAGAGGAAGGGATGAAAGAAGGAAGAAGGAATGAAATAAAGAAGAAAGGAAGAAAAAAGAAAGAAAAGAAAAAAACAAAAGCAAAAAAGTGTAGGCACCTGCCTGTCACCCACAAAGTCCTGAGTTCAAATTCCAGTACTTTCAGAGAGATAAAAGGAGAGTATTCTGATAACCAAAGAAGACAATATGAATGTAGAATCATTTTGATAGTTCTAAATAGTTGTCCAATCTTGAAGTGCTGTTATGCACCCAGCAAGATATTTTGCCAACATCCTTTTGTAGATATCAAAATCTCATAGCCTTCATTGTCCCATTTAAGCCCAATGTTTCTGTCTTCATGGAACCCTTTCCTGAATATCAAAGACCTTTTTGGTTTCCATTCTTTTTTCAGTATTTAGAGTATCTAACATATATTATAATCATACAGGTTGGGAGGCTGTTCTGTATCTTTTCTTCTCTTCCTCAACCACTAGACCAAAGCCAGCTATGCCATTATTAAGAGAAATAGTGGCTCATGAATATTTTTTTAATATTTTAAGTTTTGCTTTACCTAATGTATCCACATTAAATCTTACTCAAGTAACAGTTCATCTTCCCATTCCTTTGATTTCAGTTATAAGGGTCTGGAACTGGAAGGTTTTGAATTCTTTAACAGAGCTGTTTTGGAAAAAATGACCCAGTAGGTTTCTTTTCCTCTTCCTTCTGCTGAGAAGGTAACCTTTAACAAGAGCTATGGCCCCTTAATCTTTTAGTGGAAATTGCTCTTGTGAAAAACCAGGTCTGATAGCATCTTGGCTCACTAATTCATGCCATGTGAGCCAAAATTAAAGCATTAAAATTTCATAGATATAATATCATTTATAAATCATGTCATAAAAACATTCATTTTTCCCCCTAGACCTTGAAAACTGACATGTCTTCTTCCAGCTGTTGCTTAAAGTTCATTACAGTACACTAGTACTTTTCAAAAATAAAACTGTGGGGAAGTGGGAAGTATTTAGCATCAGTACCCTCAGAGCACTGAGGCATGAGTCCTCTCTTGTCTGCACATGGACACATTGCTGCCATTAGCTCCCCATAACTATACTTATACAGCTAGTAGCTCTGAGAGGACAGCCGTCTCATATTTTATACCTAATTCTGCTCTTAGAGAAAGCACTTTTCCTAAACTTTTCTCTTATAAAATTTGAATATGTTTAGTAGGTGAAGACAGCAGACTAACTAAATAGCTGGTCAACATTTTGGCCCATTTCAGAACATGACAAAAATAGACAATCTTTTTCTAATATCCTTAGATAGCAGGTAGGGATTGGGAAGTTCATTGTGTGAATGACAGAAATAACTTGCAGTGGTTTGCTACCCTATTTGTTGGCATTTTCCTTGGTTGTGGCAGGATAAAAATATCCATACTGAGGTTTTTCTAAGAGGTATGTGACACGTAGCTGTTTGGCTTACAGATGCTAATGGATATATAATCACATTTGCCAACCATAAAATCCCTGTCAAGTAAAACACTTTCATCTGCAATAATCCATGGCTTTCTTAAAACATGTTAATTGGTGTAATAACACAGGAACCCATAAGGATTTCTATGCTGTGTGAACAGAGAAAACACACAGCCAGAAAAAAATCTATTCTATCATATTCTGGGTCAGGTTGTTTTCAGGATTCTAGCTCCTTTTGTTTGCTTATTTACAGTCTCTTGCTTCCATTTACTGTGTTTGCATTTCAAAGTATAGTTATGAAGATGGACACTTTTGTCTTTAATATGAAGAGCAGGAGAACTACCTTTCTATTGCTTGCTTTAGATTGCTTTGATTATAGAAAATTTCCTATCTGCAATATAATGAGCCCCAGAAAAATTGCATCTTCTCTAAACTGTGGAATTCCTCCATCTAGTATAGTTTTTCAAGGCTGAAATTGACCTACATGGACATTTGATATATTCCCTTTAACCATACTCATTCACACGACATGTTTTATACAAAGACCAGTTTTTCTGGTGCATAGTTTGATGTGTTTTTTACTAATTGAAATATTGATTCACTCATTGATGGTATGAGATGCCTTCCTAGATAAAGTTAAGAAAAGTTTAAGCAGACTATCAATAAAGTGCATCTGGGAATGCATCTATGCATACATAAATGCATATGTATGTGGACACACATATATTTTGTACAAATGCACTCAGAAATAGATCCAATCCTCATTTTACCATGCTTACATATATTCATATGCTTCCATGTTTAGTATAGCTTTGGATCTGATGAAACCAACCCACTTATATGTATAGTGACATCTTCATTGGAAACTTGAAAGATGCTAAATTATGTAGTTCCTGCTGATCTTTTGGTTAGATAAGTTTTATGTCATTTGTTTTTCTTCTGATTATGAAAAATTCAAAACACAACAAATATAGCAGCATAATGTAAAATGAACTTCCACATATCCATTTCTGGCCCCAAGCATCAAGTCCATATTATTTTGAGGTAGATAAAAGTTCATCTTATAGTGAAGTGTAATTTAGTAACAGGGATAGATTCTGAGAGTTTCATTGTTAGGTGAAACTTCGTTAGTTGAAACATTGTTAGCTAACTATATTATATGACTAGATGGCTATAAAATCACTAGATTACATAATCTTAGGAGACCTCCTTCACAATGCATGCTACAATGACTAAAAGGCTATTGTGCAGCATGTGACTGGAATTAATAGGTGCATCTACATGTTTGCTCACATTCACATTTGATTATGTGTATATGTGGAGTGTGTGTGTGTGTGTGTGTGTGTGTGTGTGTGTGTGTGTGTGTGTAGTACTGGGGGTTGAACTCAGGGCCTTGTGCTCACTAGCCAGGTGCTCTACCACTTCAATCACATCTTCAGCCCTTTTGCTGTTCAATCACACCTCCGGCCCTTTTATTCTTTTTTTGTGCTATTTTTATTTATTTTTTGAGTATAAAATCATTTATTTTATTTTTTATATTATTATCCTTAAGTAGTTGTACAAAGAAGTTCTCATTCTACAAAACAGTATATGTATACAATATTGTCACCCATCTCTCCTAATCCATCCCTTCTCTCACTTTTTTCTTTAATTGAGATTAGGTGATTTCACATATTTCACAGTATTGTGGAATAGTGATACTTAGTTAAAGTCACAAACACATTTTAATCTTCACAAGGCAAATTGTCATTATCATGGTCTATACAGTTGGTGAATTCTATGAGCTTTGACAATGAAAGTTATTTTTTCCACATCAGGTGATGTTCACATTTCTTTCTTTTTGCTTAGTGTAGGTTGTTCCCACTTATTCTATTCCTCCTCTTGGCATGTATATATCTACCATATATATGGTCAAAAACATGGAGTCATTTAGCAATGATATGACAAAATGGGTGGCTGTACTTTGTTTCTTGAGTCCTGTTTGCCATATCCTCTTGTATTTTGGCTTTAGCATCCACATATCAGGGAGGCCATGTGCTATTTGTGTCTTTGTTCTTGGCTTACTTCACTCAAAATAATCTGCTCTAGTTCCAGCCATTTCCCTGCAAATGCCATTATTTTGTCATTTCTAATGGCTGCATAATATTCCATTGTATATAGGTACCACAAATTTTGGATCTACTCATCAGTAGTGGGGCATCTGGGTTGTTTCCAAATCTTGGCTATTGTGAACAGTGCTGCAATGAACATGGAGGTGCATGTGTTCTCATATCCTGGTTCCTGTTGTTCAGGGTAGATGCCTAGGAGTGGTGTGGCTGGGTCATAGGGGAGGTCTATATCTAATGGGAAGAGATGCGGGAGAATGATAGAAGACATGATATTGATCAAGATACATTGTACCCATAACCAGACTTCTAGAATTAAAACCTTATAGACAACTTCTTCATAAAAATAAATCTTTAAAAGTCTAAAATAAAAAAAACTAGATTTCAAATTGTTGTACAAAGGGATTACAGCTCAACATATCCATTTATGGATCCATTGTTTCTCGATCAGAGTCATCTCTTACGTTATTTTCCCCCATCCCATCTACTTCTTCCTCCCAGACTTATTCAAGTAATTGAGATACACACAGTGCCCGCTCATACATAATAGTTTTCAACAACCTATTGTAAATTAATTTCACATTTTATAACCTTAGGAAACTTAATTTACCTGAAGTTCAAGATTGAAATTTGGTGATAGTCCCTTAGCCCCAGGTTGCAAATTGCCATGTTCTTTGGTCTTCATCAAGCCTGGCATTTGGTGATACCTTGAATGCTTGCTGAAGGCATCATTGACTGAAAGAATGAATGAATAGGAAAAGTCATGATACACATTTGGTTTGAGGCATAAATCTGGTTTGGAATATTGTGCTGTGAAACTGAGACCAAACTTAGCTGAAAGCTACTAGCACACCTATGTTCATTGCAGCATTGTTTACCATAGCCAAGATATAGAACCAACTCACATACTCATTAGTAAATCAAGAAAATATGGTGTATATATCATCAGAAATAATGATATTGCACCATTTGTACGGAAATGGAAAGACTTGGAAAAATTATATAAAGCAAGATAGCCAGACCCAAAGAAGGTTGCAAGGTCTTCCTCATTTGTAGTGATTAGACTGTGTCTATACATCTACAAGTAAACCCAATGGACGGTAAAAGACAAAAAACTACACTTGGTCAAGATAAATTGAACCAGATTTTAAAAATTTACACGACATTTTCTTAATAAAGACCCAGAAACACAACAAACCAAAGAAAGGGTGGGCAAATGGGATTGTATGAAGCTGCAGAGCTTTTGCATGGCAAAGGACATAGCTAACGAGATCAATAGAAAGCCCACAGAGAATATCTTCACTAGCCATACAACAGACAAGGGTCTCAGATCTAAAATATACTTGGAACTCAAAAAATTAAATCCCCCAACAACAAATCCTCAAAGAAACAACTGCCCAATAAATAAGTGGGCTAAAGACTTAAAGAGAAACTTCTCTGAAGAGAAAATATGGATGGCCAATAGACACATAAAGAAATGCTCAACCTCTCTAGCCATAAAAGAAATGCAAATCAAAACAACATTGAGATACCACCTCGCCCCAGTTAGAATGGCTAAAATCAAGAACTCTAACAACAACAGATGCTGGAGGGGATGTGGACAGAAGGGAACTCTACTGCATTGTTGGTGGGAGTGTAAACTTGTTCAACCACTTTGGAAAGTAGTATGGAGGTTCCTCAAAAGACTCCACATAGAGCTCCCCTCTGACCCAGCAATCCCACTTTTGGGCATTTACCCAAATGATCACAAACAAGACCATACTAAAGCTACCAGCATTATTATTATTACAGCATTATTTACCATAGCTAAGATATGGAACCAACCCAGATGCCACTCGGTAGATGAATGGATCAAGAAAATGTGGTATATATACACAATGGAATTCTATGCCTCCATCAGAAAGAATGACATTGCCCCATTTGTTAGGAAATGGGAAAGACTTGGAAAAAATTATATTAAGTGAAGTAAGCCAGGCCCAAAGAAACATAGGTCCCATGGTTTCCTTTATTTGTAATAACTAGTATATGTCTGGAATGAGTAGAAAAGGTCAGATAAGATGATGTTAAACGAAATGAACCCCAAAATAGAGATACAAATGGTTTTTTTTCTTTCTTGTTATTGTTTCTTACATAAGGTACTAAGTGATTTTTTTTGTTGCTTTATATGTCCCTCCCCCATGGTATAACCCCTGTTTCACTGTATTTGATGTTGGTATAATTTGAGGAGGAGAAGGGAAAAAACAAAATGTTTAAATAGGGATACAGGTTGACCCATTGCAACAATGAGATGTACAAGACACTATGTTGAAAAACGAACTTTACAATTTAGGCTGGGGGTGGGGTGGGGGTGGGGAGAGTGTAGTTGTGGAGGTGGGAGGGAAGGGATGGTAGGGGAAAAATAACGGAGGAGGCAACAATGCTTGATAAGAAATGAACTCATTACCTTGTTCAAGTAACTGTAACCCCTTTGTACAGTATTTTCACAATAAAAAAACATTAAAAAATGCACATAGTAAGACCCAAGGAGAATATTATTCTTAGGAGAGCATCACAAAGGCTCAATAGCTATGTGCATATGATCCTATAAACTGATGTTTATTGAAATGAGCTTCAAGAAATGAAAACAAGAGGTTTTTATTGTTACTTCCCCTACTCCCCACTTTTGTCACTTTTTTATTTCTGCATTTTTGTCTTATATAGAAGTTTATTTGTTTGGGGGAGGATAATGGGGAGCCCAATTGTGGACAAAGGGTGAACTAATGCACCAGTGATACCCACTAGACACTATGTTGAAAATGAAATATACAACTTGTGTGGGATGGGGATCAGGAGGGAGAAAATGAGGAAAGAGGTGAACTGTTCAAGTCATTACTTGACTTATGTAACTGTAACTCCTCTGTACATCACCTTTACAATAAAAATAAATTTTTAAAAAAGAGAGGATCTCACATGAGAAAATTGAGCATTCATTTCCCAAGACTTTAGAAGAAGGAAAACTTCAATAGGAAATTCCCTTATGCAGAAAAAAAAAATCCCTAAACTGGACACATGTGGCTCATTCTTCTAATCCTATCTACTCCAGAGGCTGAGAACTGAAGACTAAGATTCAGACCTAATCCCAGCAGGAATTTCCCTGAGACTCTCATCTCCAATTAAACAGCAAAAAGCTAAAGGTGAAGATGTAGTTCAAATGGTAGTAAGCTAGCTTTGAACAAAATTTATTTTAAGCTGAGAGCATGATACCCTGAGTTTAAAGCCCCAGTACCCAAACAAAAAAGCAAGAAAGAAAGAAGGGAGGGAGGGAGGGAGCGAGGAAGGGAGGGAGGGAAAGAAAACTTCTGTGAGGTCTTTCAAACAATAATTTTCACAAGCACATACTTTGGAATGTTATGGGATTTTGTGCCATGAGGTTGAAATAATTTAATGAACCTGAAGAAGATAGAGGTTACAGAGAATTACATTTGCTTTATCCATTTTTTTCTGATTTGTTTAGATGATTTGTCTATTCTGATTTCCCTGAATTGTTTAGTGCTAAGATTTCATGGAAATAGGTGTGTGTTTTAAAAGCCACTAAATATTGTTTTTTTAATTCCCTCATGGTCTCAAAGGAACAAGTAATCCTCATCTTCTTTTATCGGCACTAAAATTCTCTATAACGACCATCTCCCATAAAGATCATTCTTTTTAAAGCCTTGTTTCTTTCCTAAGGAATGGAGTCAAGCATGGAATAATTGTCATTCAGCTCAGTGTTCCATAATCTATCACAGCACTAAGAGCCACTGTAATTGGAAAGGTTCCATGTGTTACAACAAAATTATTTATATTCCTCAGACAAAGAAAACAACGATTTTGTGACATATCATATATCAGTTTTCTCATGTACAGAAGATACATACATTTAAGAGCCAATGATACACCGTTTCACATGCACTTAATCCCAAACCCATGCTTATCAAATGTCATATTCCTCAAACCACCTACAATTTTCATTGCATTACCCAAAAGGTAAACCATATTTGAGCATTTAATCTCAGTAAACCAGATTGAATCATGTTAAATTGATATTTTGGTGGTCCAAAAGATGTTGAGTATTGTCAATTTCATTGTTTTGCAACATGTTTTCTTACTTATTTGTTTTAACTATGCATAAGATAGTATGATCACTAATTGCTATATTAAAATACAATAATTTTAGGTGAGGATCAATCAGAGAGTGAATGTAAATGTACATTTCAGATATTCTTCTGAATAATCTACAAAGTAGTTAGTTCTGATTTGGTCAGATCATGACCTAAAACATATATCAGTTCTACCAGTTTCTTGTTACATCTGTACACTTGGTTGCATTGTTACTTTTTGCCAATTTATGAGTTATTTGCAGAAATCTCTATAAACTCCTTTTCCATTTTGAGAGGGCCAAATAATAAACTGAAAATATAATAAACAGATAAAACAACTTGACTAGATTATCTAAATCAGAATATTTTGCAATTTACTCAAAGATATTTAATATTCAAGTTAATTTTCATATCTTGACTCTGATATGCAAATGGAGATGTGATGTGCCATTTCAAGTATTGTATTACATTTCAGTAAAACTTTCTTATTCTCAAATGGTAGAATTGGTATACATAAAATCTTACATTTAATTTCAGTTGTACATCCCACTTGGGTCTTTCATGGTGCTCTAATTTCTAACAGTATGGTGGCTAAGATTGAAGATGAAGGCGCTCATATATAAATGTTGGCCGAGCATGGGGGCTCACACCTAAAATTCTAGCTACTCATGGGGACACTTTGGGAGGATGATGGTTCTAGGTCAGCCGGGGTAGAAAGTTCACAAACCCCCATTTCAGTCAATAAAAATCTGGGCATGGCGGCATAGCACCTGTCATCTGCATGGGAAACATACATAAGAAGACTGCTGTCAATTTTACCTAGGCATAAATGTAAGATCTCATTCAAAAAGTAATAAAGGAAAACAAGGCTGAGCACATAACTCCTGTGTCAACACACCTGTCTGGCAAAAGCTGCCTGGCAAGCATAAATCCCCGAGTTCAAACCCCAGTACCAGATTGCCCTCCAAAAATTCAAGAAAATCATACAAACATTGTCTAGACTCTTTTGACCTACCTTTGGAAAATATACAGTGGCATTACCATTTCCTTAATTAATTAAAGCTATTAGAAAGCTACCCAGATTGAAGAGGAGAAGCATAAACCTCTATGTGCAAGGAATGCTAACAAATTTGGGGTTGTAATTGATTGACCTGTGCACTATTTACCTGCATATAGTGCCCAGCACAAATGGTCATCCAAATTTGTGCCCCTAGATATACTGAGCTCATTATCTCAGAATGCAAGCTATTCTCTTGCCAAACAATATTATGTATTATATATATACACACACATACCTAATATATATACAATGTATCTAAACTTTTTTCCCATGCTTGACAAAAATATGCTTTATCATTTCCAGTTTTTGTCACTCTTCCTGCCCTCTGAAACAGAAAAGTTAGTTCTGCTTTGTGCTTCAAAATAGCTTTTCTGTGAACTGTGTGTTCATTTGAAGGGTCACAGTCCTAGCTGCTCTCACTAAGTTTCTTATGTACCAATCACTCGGTTATGAGCTAGGCAAAAAATAGCTTATTATTATCTCCACCAAAGTGCTATTTCATTTGAACATGTGCCATTTAATACTGTCCCTGGCTACCTGGGTTGTTCTAATATGGCTTGTACATAAAATAGTTCCCCCCCCAAAAAAAATACCTATGTGTTTACAGAACAATTTATTACAGCATACTGTTACTACATAATTTTTCAGATCCTCAACATACCATCATACTCTGAGCCAATGATCTCTGACATGGTAGACTGTACTGGATGCTGTCAAGCAGCAAATATTTTTGTGCCCCATATGGCAAATGTTCTCAGCCAGTGAATGCTCTACAGCACCATACTGAGTTGGAAGAATTCAGCAATGTGTGTAATATACCCTCAGGAACCTCTCTTGCTGCCATACATTTTTGTGTTCTGAGGAGCTGTTTGAAACCATAATGGCAGACAAAATGCACACAAGTGGTGGTGCTGAAGCTCAGGCCAGGAAACAGGAAGAATATCATACCAAGTGTTAACATGCTGGGCTTCCAGCAACTTCAGGAGCCTTTGGTGAAAAGGTCAAGGTAACAGATGGTAAAGATCAGCAGGAAATTAGGGATTGGCGTAAGTCCTTTTGACATTCTGAAGGGCATTGTAAAGCATCCCTGTAGATTAACTAACATTTGTGAAAAATTCCTAGAAGCAGCTAAGGCTAGTCTATGTCACAACTTCTAGTTATTGTGGGAAATGGAAGAGGGCCTGATGCTGTAATGCCAGGAATGCATCATTACAATGACTATATTCTCAGCACCATATGTGATGCAGGAGTAGAAGTGAGAGCCGCACACCAAAAGGCACAGTTCTACATACTAGATAAGTATTGATCAGAGAAGGCTGAAGTAGAACTAATTTTCCTACAATAGAGCATTTCCCTTCTATTACTCATCTTTAGCTTTTTGAATAGCTACATTGTGCTGTTAGCTTATAAGCATTTTCAATGAAGGCCTCTAGACTTTTCTGAGATGCAATTCTACAGACCCAGATTCTCTTCCTTACTACAATGCTAACATAATCTGAAAGAAGTGGTGGAGACCATGACTAATGCCAAATGAGCACATGCTATATTGCAGGCATAATTGAATTCTTTCTAATATTTCTAGAAATCTTTACAGAAAACCTATGAGATGGCTACTTATGTCCTTCATACTTTATGCAAAGGGGAGGATTATAGAAGTGAGGTAACCTGCCCAAGGTCTTATAGGCAATGAATACAAGACCTTGGATGATGTCATCTGTCCTAGGATGAGTTGTTTCCATAAACTCTGTAAAAGCAAGATTTGATTTTCCACAGTGTTTGCTTAGTTCATAGAATATAAGGAATGAATGAACACATCAAGGCCCTGTCAATTTAGGAATCCACCAATAAAATGTGTTGGAGTGAAGCTCAATTCTTTCTTATTTATTTTTTTATTGTGAAAATACCGTACAGAGGGGTTACAATTACATGGGCAAGATAATGAGTACATTTCTTATCAAGCATTGTTGCCTCCACCTTTGTTTCCCCTTCTCATCCCTTCCCAACTCCCTCTTCTCTCCCCTTCCCCCTTCCCCCTTCCCCACCCCCCCACCACCGGCCAAAGTTGTAAAGTTCGTTTTTCGACATAACGTCTTGTACATCTCATTGTTGCAATGGGTCTACCTGTATCCCTATTTAAACAATTTGTTTTTTTCCTTCCCCTCCACAAAGTATACCAACATCAAATACAGTGAAAACAGGGGTTATACCGTGGGGGAGGGACATACAAAGCAACAAAGAAATCGTCTTATAAATGTGTTAGAAACAATCTCAAGAAAGAAAAAAAAAACCTTTGCCTTATCTTGGGGATCATTTTGCCTAACATCAACTTATCTGACCGTTTCTGCTTGTCTCAGACATATACTAGTTATTGCAAATAAGGGAAACCATGGGACCTATGTTTCTTTGGGCCTGGCTGAAGCTCAATTCTTGATGCAAATTGTATGTCACCATTAATGTGTACTATTATTGTAGTAGTATAATAATAATAATGTGTACTATTATTGTAGTAATGTGTATTATTAATGTAGCTATTCAAACTATTTCTGAAATTATGATTCCATAATTATAGGGTACATTAAAACATCTTCCTGAAAGAGTTAGTAGCACTAAGGTACAACACTCTTTCTGCTTGGGATATAGGAGGAATCTCTGCTTTTAAAAAATATCTAAAATGCAAATAACAATTTCAAATTTTAAATTATTTAGTGGACATTTCTAAAGAAGCAATAACTTTAAAAGAAGAACATAAAAGAAATTCTACTTCTGGGTCATTGGGTATTGTCCTATAGTAAGATATGGTATCACCACTGAAGTCATATAACAATAACAAAAGCAAAACACTGAGATAATTGAGTTGAAATTTTTAAACCTCAATTGACTTGTTTTGTCCAGTGGTACGT
Source organism: Dipodomys merriami (assembly GCF_024711535.1). Lineage (NCBI taxonomy): Eukaryota > Metazoa > Chordata > Mammalia > Rodentia > Heteromyidae > Dipodomys > Dipodomys merriami. The sequence goes on from NW_027206290.1 coordinate 6,835,641, forward strand.
GATAGGAAGTGCTTTGCTACTTCCAAGAGGAAGCTTTTAGAGGTCTTATGTAAAATATCAACAAATGCTCTTGTCTCTGTGTCAAACCAGTGTTCTATTAATCTGGGCTCGGAAAAGAGATACGTATTTAGCGAATCCATTATCATTATACAATACCAGCTAGAATTTGCTTCATACAGGTCCCTAAGGACTTGAATTTTGCAGTGTTTGAAGTTGTTCGACCTATACTGACTAATAATCTATCAATTTGCCTAAAGGAATCTAAGCTAATGCTAGAGAAATAATACTTAAGAGCATCTTGCAGTCGCAGGTACTTCCAGCAGGGGAGAACATGAACACATATACCTTTGACAACTGAGCAGAAAAGAGGGAGGCAGACCTCAGAGGCCTAGTCCATGCAGGCATCAGGGCCACATAGAGGACCTGGGAGTAATGGAAAGAAAGAAGATATATTAAGATGTACAAGATGCTATGTCGTAAAACGAACTTTACAGTTTAGGCGGGGATGAGGGGGAGTAGGGAAGAATGTAGTTGAGGATGTGGAAGGGAGGGATGGTAGGGGGAAAAACAAAGGAGGAGGCAACAATGCTTGATAAGAAATGTACCCATTACCTTGCTCATGTAACTGTAACCCCTCTGTACAGTATTTTCACAATAAAAACCTTATTTAAAAAAAAGAAAAGAAGATGTATTACTTCTTGTGAAAGAAAGTAAACATTTTCTTTTACTTGATTGCTTCTTCCCTGACATAATCAGTCAATTCTTTTTATTTCTTTCTCACATGAATGTTCACAGCACTCATTGTTTCTAAAGTTGTATTTGTATTGTCTTTAAGCAGTTATACAAAGGAGTCAACATTCAAAAATCAATTTATGAATACAATGCAACATGCTTGATATCATCCCTTTCATCATTCTCCCCCTTCCCTCCCAATGACCCCTTCAATTTTCTTAATTTCAGAGGATATGCATTGAATATTATGACTGCTTTCTTCCTCCCTTCCTCTCTTCATTTATCTCTCCACCTCCCTTCTACCTCCTCCTACACACCTTTCAAGTACCAGTTTGCTGGCATTCATTTTGTTGGACTGTAAGTTCTTTTCTAAAGAATTACACTGCTTGAATTCTCCTATACAAATATTATAGTTTGGTTAATACATTTGTGTATACTTGCAAACAAGCCCATGTGTGTTTACTCGTAGATTTATGAATTCTAGTTTCCATATATGAGAGAAAACATACACCTTTTGTTTCTCTGGAACTGACTTATTTGGCTTAACATAATTTTTTTTCCAGATCTATCCATTCCTTTGTAAATGATGGCATATAATTCTTCTAAAAGTATAAGTAAATTTTTATTATATATAGAAAACATTTGTATTATATACATTATATATAAAAAACAATTTATTGATCCATTCATCCATTGAGGTTCATCAGGGCTAGTTCCATACCTTGTCTATGGTGAATAGTGCATCAGTGAACATGGTTGTGCAAGTTGATTTACTGTATCCTGATCTGAAATCGTTTGGATAAATGTCCAAGAATGGTATTTTTAGACCATATGACTGTTCTCTGTTAAGTTCTTTGAGGAATTTCCAAACTGCTTTCCGGAATAATTGAACAAGTTTACATTCCTATCTTTGAGGAATTTCCAAACTGCTTTCCAGAATAATTGAACAAGTTTACATTCCTACCAACAATATATTAGGATTCCACTTCTCTACTATTGTATTATAAAAATCACTACACTATGTGCTTTTTAAAATTTTTCTATTGTTTTTACATAGTTATACAAAGGAATTACTATTAAAAAAGCAGTTTATGAATACAGTGCATCTTGATTGATGTCACCCTTTTCAATAGTCTCACCCACCCCTCCACCCACTGTTTTCTTCACTTTTCTTAATTTTGTAGGAAACTTATTGAAGATCTTTTTTTGCCATTTAACAAAGCAGCTTATGTATACAATGTATCTTGATCTGTGTCATCCCTTTAATATTTTCACCCTCTTTCAACCAACTACTTCCCTTATTTTTCTTAATTTTGTGGTATATACAATGACTTCTTTTTATTTATTTATTTATTTATTCATTCATTCATTCATTTAATTTTGCTGGTCTTGGAGCTTGAACTCTGGGCCTGGGATCTGTCCCTGAGCTTCTTTGTGCTCAAGGCTAGTTTTCTAACACTTGAACCACTATAGTATCATATCCAGTTTTTTCAGAGTAGTTTATTGGAGATAAACTTCTCTGAAATTCCATGAGACCCTTATCTCCATTTAATCACCAAAAAGTGAGAAGTAGAACTAAATAGCAAAAGCAATCCTTAGAAGGCAGAACAATGTTGGGTGAATAACAATATCAAACTTCAAATACAAAACCATAGTAATGAAAACAGCTTGGTACTAATGCAAAAATGGCCTGAAGACCCATGGAACAGAAAACCCAGAAACAAACCCACAGACCTATACCTATCTAATAGTCAATAAGTGAGTCAAAAACTTAAACTGGAAGAAAGCTTCTTCAACAAATGGTGCTAGAAAAACTGGTTATGCACACACAGAAAATTGAAACTAGATCCACATGTATACATCATCTTCCACCAGCACCAATTCAAAATGGATCAAAGACCTCAATATAACACAGGAAACCATGGAAATTTTACAGGAAGGAGTAAGAGAAGCAGGGTTCCTGGACACAGGTAGAAACATTGTAAGTAAAAATCCAAAAACAGAACAAATCAAAGAAAGATTTTAGATAAATGTGATTATATCAAACTTAAAAATTTCTGCACAGTTAAGAACATAGCTAACAAGCTAAATAGAAAGCCCATAGAATGGGAGATCTTAACAGGTAGACAGCATACAAGGGCCTGTAAGCCAAAGTATACTTAGAGCAGAAGAAATTAAATCCTCAAAAAGTAAACCTTCAAAAAAAAACCAGCAACTCAATTAATAAATGGGCTAATGACTAGGATGCAGCCAAAAGGGAATTCTAATAGACAGTATGTGGAAATATAAACTTGTTCAACCACTCTGAAAATAGGATGGAGGGTCCTGAAAAAAAGAAAGCCTAAACATAGAACTACCCTATGACCTAGCAATCCTACTCTTGAATGATATTGTACCATTCATAAGGAAATGAACAGGCTTGGGGGGAAAAAATTCTATTAAGCAAAGTACGCCAAACCCAGAGAAACAAAGGTTGCATGGTTTCCCTCATTTGTGGTAGAAAGCATATACCTATAAATCTGTAAGTAAATATTTTGGGTGATATTCAAGGAGTTACAAACGAATTAACTGAAATATAATAGACTTCAGAGAGAGCTGAAATAGTGTAATCTTTTAAATAGATCAAAGCCCAACAGAATCAACACCAGGAAATAGGTACATATGAAAAGGAGATGGAGCCAAAGGGTCAGGGGTAGAATAATGAAGGGATGAAGTCGAGGAGAATGTTGTCTAGAATTTATTGTGTATACATCAAAATTAAGAAATCTAAGGAAAGGATTGGGCCAAAAGAGGTTGAGTATGTTAATGGGGGTGACACTGATCAAAATGTGTTCATTAAATGCTTTGTTAACTGTTACTCCTCTGTAACTACTTGAAGATAACTTGAAAAGAAGTTTAAAGGCAAGAAGTGGAGCTGTGTGTGGCTCAAGTGTTAAAAGTGCTGCGCCTTAGGCCGAAATTTTCTAATAGAGACCCGGAAACACAACAAATCAAAGAAAGGTTGGACAAATGGGATTGCATGAAGTTGCAGAGCTTCTGCATGGCAAAGGACATAGCTAGCAAGATCAATAGAAAGCCCACAGATTGGGAGAAGATCTTCACTAGCCATACAAGGGACAATGGTCTCATATCTAAAATATACTTGGAACTCAAAAAATTAAATCCCCCAACAACAAATCCTCAAAGAAACAACTGCCCAATAAATAAGTGGGCTAAAGAATTAAAGAGAAACTTCTCTGAAGAAGAAAGAAGGATGGCCAATAGACACATGACGAAATGCTCAACCTCCCTAGCCATAAAAGAAATGCAATCAAAACAACATTGAGATACCACCTCACCCCAGTTAGAATGGCAAAAATCAAGAACTCTAATAACAACAGATGCTGGAAGGGATGTGGACAAAAGGGAACCTTACTTCATTGTTGGTGGGAGTGTAAACTTGGTCAGCCACTTTGGAAAGTAGTATGGAGGTTCCTCAAAAGACTCCACATAGAGCTCCCCTATGACCCAGCAATCCCACTTTTGGGCATTTACCCAAATGTTTTCAAACAAGACCACACTAAAGCTACCAGCACAACTATGTTTATTGCAGCAGTATTTACCATAGCTAAGATGGAACCAACCCAGATGCCCCTCAGTAGATGAATAAATCAAGAAAATGTGGTATATATTCACAATGGAATTCTATGCCTCCATTAGAAAGAATGACATTGCCCCATTTGTTAGGAAATGGAAAGAGTTGGAAAAAATTATTTTAAGTGAAGTAAGCCAAGCCCAAAGAAACATAGGTCCCATGGTTTCCCTTATTTGCAATATCTAGTATATGTATGAGTCAAGCAGAAAAGGTCAGATAAGGTGATGTTATGAAAATGAACCCTAAGATATGTATTTAAATGTTTTTTTTTCATTCATGCATTTGTTTCTAATGCATTTATAAGATTATTTCTTTGTTGCTTTGTATGCCTCCCCCACAGTATAACCCCTGTTTCACTGTATTTGATGTCTGTATAATTTATGGAGGGAAAGGGGAAAAACAAGTCGTTTAAATAAGGATACAGGTGGACCCATTGCAACAATGAGAAGTACAAGTTGTCATGTCAAAAACGAACTTTACAACTTTGGTTGGGGGGGAGGACTGAATGGGGGGGTGTGGGGGGAGGCTGGGAAGGGATGGGAAGGGTAAACAAAGGAGGAGGCTACAATGCTTGATAAGAAATGTACTCACTATCTTGCCCATGTAATTGTAACCCCTCTGTACAGTATTTTCACAATAAAAAATTTTTTTAAAAAAGTGCTGCGCCTTGTGCTAAGTAGCTTAGGGACTGCTGAGTTCAAGACCCAGCAGTGGCACACACATAAAAAAAAGAAAGAAAGGAAGGAAAGAAAGAAAGAAAGGAAGGAAGGAAGGAAGGAAGGAAGGAAGGAAGGAAGGAAGGAAGGAAGGAAGGAAAAGAAAGAAAGAAAGAAAGAAAGAAAGAAAGAAAGAAAGAAAGAAAGAAAGAAAGAAAGAAAGAAAGAAAGAAAGAAAGAAAGAAAAGAAGCAGAAAACAGTCAGGGCAGGACTAGATGAGTGGCAGAGTGCCTAGCAAAAACAAAGCACTAGGGCAGTAAAAATTACAAATAAATAAAAAAAGAACAGAGGAATTTAAACTTTTATTGTTTATGGGTTAAACAGATATTTGGGGTGTGCTTCTCAAAGTCGGCTATGGTATTAAAAAGTCAGGTTTTGAGGTCACTGTCCCTGTCCAGTCAAACAGTTTCAAATATTTGACTTCTAATCAGATTTTGTTTGTACAAAAGATTCCACAGCCCAAAATTCTTGAAAATCATTGCTTCTGATGAGGCCACAAGATTTGAAATCATTATCATCAAGTTCTGTGGACTCCTGTTTTGTTCTGTCCTAATCTCAACCCTTGCTTTCTGAACATGTGGCAGAAAAGGCTTTGCTACCAAGATAAATATTCATGGGCATTGCATTTTGCTCACAGGCACTGTCTAAGCTATATTTAGAACTCAGAATGTTGAGATGTACTGTGTCAACACTGAAATTTAATTACTGTGATGGACTTTGAATCCGTGCACCTTCCTGCACTGTGGAGTCAATATTGCTTCTTCTGTTTGTTCATTTGCCTTTACGTTCCTATAGGAGAGGGTTGCAATCTGTTTAACCAGAACACCCACCTGCCTTTCATTTCCAAATAAATGAAATGAACTCTTTCGTCCTAAGTCTGTTTTATCTCTGTATTGTGAAAAAGAAATATTGTCCTGCTAAATTCTTTGGACACTTCCCAATATACCCTATCTTTCTGCTACTCCTATTATCCTTCATTCTGGTAATAAATGATAATGTTCATTGCTAGGATATGTAAAGCGCTGTCAAGATAGCCCATTATTTTAAACTCAGGTTAAAGTAAGGAATTTAGATTTATATAAGGCTGGTGTAGTTTCATTAAAAACCAAAGTCATTTTAATTTTTCTCTCTCTTTAGGCCAGGGGCTTTACATTTTGTAATGTTACATTAATCAGTGTTTTAATATTTCTTCAAAATGTATGTGTTGGTGATATGCTATTTATTGTCTTTGTCAAAGTCAATGAACAGAAATCAAAAGTGTCTACATGATATAGAAACTACTGCCTTCTTAGCTCTGTGCAATAGTGGGTGGTGTTAACAATAAATCCATATATAGCACTTTTTTTCTACTTCTGTATAGGATTTTGATTCATTTAAAATGAATGACGTTAATTCCAGGTCTGAAAACTAATAGGATTTCTGTGTTTACCTACTGACTCATAACCTTTAGGTTAGATTATATTGCAGTCAATCGGTTACATGAAGCAATGCTTTTGTAACCGAAATGAAAAGATTTCTGTTATACTCCATGTACTAGATAGGAACACCAGTTTGGGCAGATTATTATTAGATTGACTTTATATTAGTTTTGATAAATGATTTTTTAAAGGTTGTAGGAATTAGATTCAGCTCTCTAAATGAGAAAAGGCAAGGACCAAACGTGTTTGTTTACATGATACCAATTGACACTAATTATAAGTCTATGGATTGGTGTAGCACACTTACTGTGTGTATCCACCAGGGTATGGTGTTACCGCCCACCCAGATCCCTCAGCTCCTGTATGCCCAGAGCTCAGACTGTGGCCTTGAAATGCCTGCTACAAAGACAAAGTTCTCTAGGTACTTTGAGCCTGGTAGATATGAGGAGATTCCAGTGAAACAGCTGCTCCATCCTGATCTATGGCCGTGAGCATGCACACAAACAAACCAGGTCACTTCTATGGTGTACTGGTTGAATGACTCTGGAAAATGATTTAATTTCTAATCTGTCCCTGCACCTGTAGACTGATATTGGAGGAGGATTAAATGAGATCATCCTGACAAAGTGTCTGACAAGAGCCAGACACATGGCTCTTGATATGGAGAGCCTGAGCTTCAAACTCATCAGATTCTGATCTAATGAGTTCCAATGGGAGAAGAGAAGTGGTGTGTGGGTGGCAGGTTCACAACACCAACTGGTGCAGATGGATACTGATACTGGTTATGGTGGCACCAGCTTCCTCAATGAATCACCAGGACCTTTGGAAGCCAGTAGGAGCTTTATCCAGGAATTTGATATAAGGCAGAGGAGATGGAGGATCAGTGGGTGCAAACAGCACACTTAACATCTCTTTCTTATTTTATCCACCATCACTTTTATCCCATTTCTCTGTGTATGATGTGAATCTCTGAAGCCATGCTGAATATAATGATGGACCCAGTGGAAGTGCAACCACCATGGATTCCACGCCTTTCTTCTCTCCAATTCATTCTCTTCTCCCCTCCCGCTTCCCTTTCCTCCTCTTTCTTTTTCCTCTCCTTCCCTTCCTTACATCACTTCCTCTCTTCTTTCTTTCCTTTCATTTTTTAGTTTTGAATACAATGCCTGTCAAAAGAAAGAATTACCTTTAAGAGAGATAAGGCATTTCTGCAGATGCTTTTTAATGAGGCTGTATAATGCCTTCTCCAGCTCTTCCTTCTTTTGCATATCCTCCCAATCTCTACCACAGAAGATTCCAGCATCTTTGTACTCTATAGCACACAGAGGGTGAGTTAATAAAATTTACTAAGAAATCGAAGGTAGTTGTGCTGGAAGAGAAGGAGGATGAGGAGGACGAGAAGGAGGAGGAAGACGAGGAGGAGGAAGAGGAGGAGGAGGAGGAGGAGGAGGAGGAGGAATTGGAGGAGGAGGAGGAGGAGGAAAAGAAAAACTCAATCTTCATGCTTACAGCACAAATCAGTATACTTGATATTTGCCATGAATGGGATACCAAGTATGCTGCCTAGCCATTTTCAAACTGTTCTTAGAACCATTATTCTCCTTTACTGTATTCCACTGTCAATCATGGATTAATGCTACTTTTCAGACTTCCTGGATAGCTAGCTTCTGGATAGTTGAGACCATAATACAGTATAAGTTAGTCTCTTTCATGTCCCTATTAACAAAATGCCTGAGGCTAGGTACCTTATAAAGAAGAGAGGTTTATTTGGCTTAAAACTCTGGAGATGCAAGGCACCAGCCTCCTCTTGGCTCTGGTGAGTGCTCCACAGTGGACAGCGTCAGTGTAGTAGGAGAGGCAACAATGCTTGTTAAGAAATGTACTCATGGGCTGGGAAGGTGGCTCAGTGGTAGAGTGCTTGCCTTGCATGCTTGAGGCCCTGGGTTCGATTCCTCAGCACCACATAAGCAAAAGAAAAAAGCCGGAAGTGGCGCTGTGGCTCAAGTGGTAGAGCGCTAGCCTTGAGCTAAAGAGCTGAAGGACAGTGCCCAGGCCCAGAGTTCAGGCCCCACGACCGGACCCAAAAAAAAAAAAAAAAAGAAATGTACTCATTACCTTGCTCATGTAATTGTAGCCCCCTGTACAGTATTTTCACAATAAAAAATTAATTAAAAATTTTAAAATAAAAATAAATAAAAAAGTGTCCATGAACCTCTTACAAAAGAACCACGTCAGCACACTATGTAACTGATTCTAGGATTTAAATTTTCTCTACTCGAACTCCTTGAATACTTTCTATTACCTGTCTAATGCTTGATTAAGATACTTTCTTTGCCTTGTTGTAAATTAAGTCTAGTTCTGCTCATTGAGTCAGTAGAATGGGGAAGTTGATGTGTATATTCATTTATGCATATGCTGGTCAGAATTAAAACAAAAATGCACAATTAATGGCAATTAATTCATCAAGATGGTCTCTCACAGTGATACATTGCTTTGTTCTCTGTTATTTTATGCATTTATTAATGTCTCCTTTTTGGCTATTCTATAAAGTTGGGGGCAGGTGGAACTCATTAGGAAGACCAAGTACTTATAGAATTAGTACTTTGTAAGAATTCTCCACTTCCCCCCAAAACAATTCTGAATGGAATTCTCTTCACACTGGGCTTCCTGACATACAGTCTATTTCTAATCCCCAGAAGGCCTGGCACTGTCCTGGCATAAAGAAATTTGTCGGGTCCTCACAGCAAATGGGCCCAGCCATTGGTTTCCAATATCTCTTTCTAAGAGTGAAAACCTCGAGAGACTTTTATTAAGTGAAAAATAAAATTGTTAATTCTTGTAAGAACTCAGACAAGTAAGTAGCTTAAAAAGCAGGTCATTAGAACAATTAATGTCTGAAATTCAACATTAATATGATGCAGCATGTCAAGTGGAAAAAGCAACTCATCAAAGCTCTAATCCTAACTACTTGGTTTCTTGAGTGATAATTGGGGGAGGAAAAGGAAGATAAATACTAACTTATTTTTAACAGAACCTTTAAATCAGCTTTTTAAACAGCAAGAACATGCCAGACATAAATAAGCTTGGCATTTCTAAAGAATTAGAAACTGATTCTTTCTTGGCAACTTGCACTTCTTTGTGCACATTGCTTTTTTTTTTCTATATCAAACATGGTAAATAGAAAACAATAACAATTCTTGTGTTCTTTCTCCAAAACGGGAGGTAGATGCTAATTCTTTTCATAGAGTGTACTTTTTAGTGTGTTTGCTAGTCCTGAGGCTTAAACTCAGAGCCTGGCTATTGTCCCTGAGCTTTGTGCTAAAGGATAGTGTTCTACCACTTGAGCCGCTGCTCCACTTCTGGCTAATTGGAAATAAGAGTCCCAAACACTTACGTATTTCATCCCTTACAACAACCCATTTTTGAAAGGAATAACCCAATATTGAATATCTACATTAATACCTCTGGAAGCAAGGGTTCCATACTCTTTTATTAGGCCTCACCTTTTAAAGTTGCTGCCACCTAGAACCTCTCACAATTAGGGACCAGCTTTACGGTCCATGAACCTCTTAGGGATGAACCCACATCAGTGCACTATGTAACTGATTGTAGGTATTAAATGTTCTCTACTAGAAGTCCTTTGATTAGTTTCTATTTCCCTTCTAATGCCTGAGTAAGATGCTCCCTCTACCTTGTGGTTTCGAACTGCTATCCCTAGATCTTAGTTTACTGAATAGGTAGGATAACAGGTGTCAGCTACCAGCATCTGGCTCTCACAATGTATCTTTTAATTTAGTGTCACCTTCCTTTCCACCCTGCCAACTGGGATTTATTTTAGTCAATTTTGACTGAGTCTGATGGCAGAGCAAGGCCAGATAGTACCCTATAACCTGTGTTCTATGTGATCATGTCATGTTCCTGTGTCTCTCTGTATTGATGAGACACCTCGGTTTCTTTCTCTCCATTAACAGAAGTCTATAAAATTCTAATTAAGAATCATACCTTACTGAGCAGCTTCTAGATATGACCATGTTTCATTGCCATTTTCTTTTGGTGACTCTTACTAGAAAAGAAAAGAACCATTCTGTTGGAGAAATAGGATTAGGATTTTAAGTAGACTATAAAATGATGCAACAGTAAATTCTTCACTACCCAGTTGTCAGATATGTTTCATTAAAGTGCAAATGTCAGATTACTTTTTTTAATTATTTCAAATTCACACTGGGAATTATACAAGAATTATATGTTAAAGAAAAAAACTAGGCTTACATTTTTATGATTAAACTCCAGGCAACACCATGGTTCTTCATAGTGGAAAGTTCAGCTACACTAAGGATATGAACCTATTTCCAATCACAACTGAGAAATCAAAAAAAGACAAACTCTCTGTGGACCCACTCATATCTTTAACTCATATTTAAAATTAGCAATTTTCTTAGGCATTCAACAGTGAATAATAAAGCTGGATTCATTTATTTAAAATTTAAAATAGCTGTAGATTAGTTCTCTGCAATGAAGGAAGCCTACATACAAAAATCCAGTCCGTGTCCCAGGGTTTCATCCCTGACTGTGCAACCTTGCGCAAATTACTTCACTCTTCTCAGTGTCTATTTTCTTTGAAAAATGCCTAAAATAGCACTACTACTTGGGCTAGGTAATGGGAGGATTAAGGCACATTCACTTATTAACAAATATACATATATATATATAAATTACTATATTACTTATCTCGTAACAGACACAAGTCTGGTCTGTCCTGTTGTACATATAGTTTTGAAGGGAAATAGAAGCATATAACTACATAAAATTAAATATTATTAAGATAGGCAAAGGCTTCTTAAGGACAATAATTGATATTAAAAGATACATAATGAGGGAATTTCACTTAATCTGGGATGACTCAGGGAAGATATATAGATGTGATATAAATGAATGGCACTAGGCAGGAGTAGGGTGTGCATGCATGTGTTGTGTATGTGTCTGTAAGTTTGTGCATGCATACACACACACACACACACACACACACACACATTCACTTGCTTATGCTCTCTGAAAGCTTATGACCTTGAGGAAAACTTTGTTAACCTACCTTCCAATTACTTTGATGGAGAAATTTACAAAATTACTTTGACATTAGTTGGAACTAGGAAGAAAACAGGGATGTTGTCCCTATATTTTGTTGAAAGTATATGAAGCAGATTTATCCTAGATACATATTGTATCAGGTACCTTCTGCATGCTGGGCACCACCCTATATACTGTGGATGATGTGCCTTTAAAGATTTCAACTCTGAGTTTAGTGAGGGGAAGAGAAAGCAAGGCAAATATTTATACTATGTCATATCAGAGCTGTGTGGGATCAATAAATTCTGGTAGCATGGAAAATGCTGGCAGTCTCTAGCTGGGAGGATCAGTGAAGACTACACAGAGGAAGTAATGTGTGAGCAGAATTTTAAAGGAAGCTTAGCAAGGGTATTTTGCAACGTGTGCAAGGGCACTGAATCTATGTGGCCCTAGAGGAACACCTGGCCCACTGTGCCTAAAGAAAAGATGGCTCTTTTAACTTACAAAAGGCACAGGATGGTATGCTGCTCATTATTCCAAATGGATCAAACATACCATGTGGAGAGGTAACCTACAGGTGGAGGTGTCCAACATAAATAGGGACAAAATTTTGAAGATTTTCTTAGACAAGGTGAAGAACACTAGATTTTTCTTCTCTGGCCTAGATGGTTGAAAAGCAATTGGAATGAGGGAGTGGATGACACAATCAGTTCTGCATGATACAAAACTCACTGAGCTGGATACGTGGAATAAAAGACTGAAGACAAAGAGACCTATCAACTGTGATTCAAGTTGTCCAGAACAGAAACAATGAAGTAGAGAAACATTTTGTAGTAAAGTATAGCAATAATATAAGGAGTCATGCAGGCATGAATAGGTCTGATGAAGAAATGTTTCTGGCCTGAAGGACTTTGATGTCATTCACTGAGATGGTGATAAATTGGAAAAAGGACTGAGAAAATCAATTTGCAAAGATCAGAATGGAGGGATGATGCAAACGTTGTAGGCAGGAGGGAAATGTGCAGTGGAATGAGCTAAAGGCTAATCACAGATTTGCATCCTGGGAAAGGATAGTTAGGAATGAAAAGGCATCATTAGAACTTGAGCTCTGACCATTGCTCTATATCCTCCGCCCATCTTCATCCCTGGCTACTGGTCCTTCTAGTCTCCCAAGTCTTGTGAAATGGCCCATTGTTTTCCCTCTGCCTGAACTCACAGTTGCCAGCCACTCTCCTAGGACAATCTAGGTATCATGTGTTGACATTTTCAGAACAAGAAAACCAGGATAAATGTGGAAATATCTTGCCTCTCTGATACAGCCATCTGGGCATATAGAAGAGAGGAAGCTGCACCTTACATAACTTGGAATGGCAGGGCTTGAAAATTCTTACAAAGGTGCCAAAGAACATTTATACATTTTATAGCACTGTTGTGCTTGGAAAAGGACAATTCTTTTCTGAACACAAAAAGCACACAATATTCATTCTGTCTTCTTGTATTTTTAAAATGTGTCTCCACTCTCAGTTGCTAAGAATTAAATCTGTCAACAGGAGTTCTCCTAAATAATTCCTTGGGAAAAGCACTTAAGGCCTCCATTTATTATCTAAATGTAACTTGAGGACAAGAACAGAAGAATTATCTCAGAAAAAAATAATCAATGAATCATTTATCAGTTTTCCTGCCCTTTGTATAACAAATTGTAATTAGTATGATGGCTTTGTTGGCAAGTGCTTATCAGACAAAGTGCAGTATAGAAGCAAATGAAGGTTCTGTGAAGAACTGTGTTGTTTCTCAGACATAATTGTGATGTTATCGCTGGAATTTTGTGTGGTTGCATTGCTAATTTTTAATTCGATATTACTAAGAGCAACAAGGTTATAAGTGCCTACCTAGAGTTCTGGATGGCCATATTAGAGAACAAAATTTCAGCATGGGGAATATTTGAAAATAAGCATTTATCTTAGAAAAGGAACCCATAAGTCACTGATGGCCTTGAATTGGGCATAATTTTGAGCAATAGAACTTGAAAGAAGAAAAACAGGTTGTACCAAGCATCTCTCGAAATGACTCTCAATATTTTTCTTCTTTGGTAAAACTCTGCTCAGAGTTTAAGAATTGACCCCAGTAACTTCCTCCCTGACTTTTTGTTCTACTTCCCCCAAAGATTATTATCCTTCTAATAATCAATCATCAAGTGCTTATTAGTTGTGAGATTTATTCAAAAATCAAAAGTAAGTGGGAACTGGTCTCTGCTCTTAAAACACTCACTCTGGAGTGTAGGCCAGTCAATAAATAATTTCAGTGTGATACAGTAAGCATGATATGATAGTTCCTAGGAACAGGGATGTCAAAGTTGAGGGACTTAGATTTGGAATAACTACCTACATACCTTTGGAAATCTCTGAGGATTGCTCAGATTCAGCCAAAGACCATTAGGAGTCACCTGAGAAGGACCCACCCTCATTCTGCCCCTCTCCTCCCAAGCTGTTCACAAAAAGTTCCTGGAATGGCTTTAAACATGACTTTGAACATAGGTTGAGGGATAATTTTCAGTGGTTACTGATATCCACTTGTTAAGACCATATGATTTTTGCTGTAGCTCTTAGGGAAATAAATATACTTTTCTGAGAAATATAAAGAATGAAAAACTACTAAGAGAAAAGTGAGACTAATTTTTAAATGAATCTGCTTCTATAATCTAGTACAATCTTTTTTAATGTTTAACTTTCAGTTACTTTTATTGTATGCCATTTATAAAGCTGAGAAAGCACTGATCTAACTCAAAAAGTATAGTATTACTTAGTATAATTTAGATGTTTTTACCCTAATAATATACCTTTGATTTTGATATATTAATAGGAATTAATTTTGTTCATTTCATTTTTATTCTCTTTACGTAGTTGTATAAAGGAGTTGCCATTTAACAAATCAGTTTATGGATACAATTTATCTTAATCAATGTCATCCCTTTGAACATGCTCACCCATCCCTCCTCTACCCACAGCCTTCCCCTTACTGTTCTGTAAACTACACTGTTTTGTTGACTATATATTGCATTCATGACTGCGTTCCCCCTTTCTTCTCTTCATTTGTCTACCCCATTTCTCATGACCCCACCCCACCCCTTTCAAGTACCCATTTCCTGGTGCTTTATTTTGCTGAACTTTGATTTTTGCTTTTCTAAGGAATTACTCTATTTCAGTTCTCCCTTGAAGGAACTCTACTAAACTGTTGGTGGAGAATGCAAACTTGTTAAATCACTCTGGAAAGTAGTGTGGAAGTTCCTCAAAAAATTAACGTAGAACTACCCTGTGATCCAGCAATTTTGCTCCTGGGAATTTACCCTAAAGATTACAAACTAGAATACAATAAAGTCACCAACACAACCATGTTTATCACAGCACTATTTGCTATTGCCAAGGTATGGAATCAACCCAGATATCCCTCAATGGATAAGTGGATCAAGAAAATTGTACCATTTGTGAAGAAATGGTAAGACCTGGAAAAAATTTATGTTAAGTGAAGTAATTCAGGCCCAGAAAACAGAGGATGTATGTTTTCCCTTATAAGTAAATACATTGGACCTTACAAATAAATATGTTGGGTGGTATTCAAGTATAAAAGTATTAACTAGAGTACTGTCTTTGAAATTAAAAAAACAGCAGTCTTATATTACATATGTTATCTGGATTTCCATCTGAAAAATTATTCATGGTAAACAGAAAAGATTTCACATCATCTACCCAACTCTAAATGTTATGCCTTTCTCATACAAAGAAATATCTTTGTTCTTTAAACTCACTACCTTTCCTGACATCTAGGACTTTCAAAAGTACTGAATATTTCTAATACCTTCTCATTACTTCTAGCTTTTTAAATGACCTATGTTACAAAATTAAACTCTGTACTAAATCATTTTAACTACATTCTGACATAGTCCCTCAAAAAGGAAGACCCAAGCCAGGCACCGGTGGCTCACACCTGTAATCCTAGCTACTCAGGAGGCTGAGATCTGAGGATTGTGGTTCAAAGCCAGCCTGGGCAGAAAAGTCTGTGAAACTCTTATCTCCAATAAATCACCAGAAAACCAGAAGTGGTGCTGTAGATCAAGTGGTGCTTGCCTTGAGCTGAAGAGCTAAGGGACAGCACCCAGGCCCAGAGTTCAAGCCCCAGGACTGAAAAAAAAAAAGGATAACCTCAGTAATGGTAGATAAGTAGATGTACAGATGGATGGGCAGATGAGTTGGTTGGGAGATGCAAAGATAGATAAATGATAGATAAATAGATATTGATTATAGATGGTTACATACATACATACGTACATATATAGGTAGGCAATGGAAAATTGTGCTCCTTTTTACCTCTTGGTATTGGGGCTTTTTGATTTGAAGAGTTTTTGTTGTTGTTGTTGTTGTTCTGTTTTTGTCATCTCAATAAAACCTAAGCTACCATGGAATTACTCAAGTAACTACAAGCCCTTATACCAACAGGGATCAATAATTCACCATTTCTTATCCCCTCTGCTTCCAGAAGGAAGTGATAAGTAGTAAGTATCCATCAAGTGATGGTCCTCTAACTGATTCACAGTTCTTCCAAAGGAAATTTGGTAGTCCAGACAACTCTAGAACAGGAAATGTAGCCTGCCAGCAGGGCAGCATTGGGCTCTACTTTTGAGGGACACCTTGAGGAATCCACACAGCCTTCTGGGAGGGAAGGCATATTCCAGGCATCTAGGTTAACCGTTTAAGTGTAAATTAAGTGTCAGTCATGTGTGGGAGCTGCTTTGGATTGAAAGCTTTCTGCCTCATAGGAGCCAATATCTTCTGTAACAACTCTATTGGGATAGCTTCCAAGGCCCCCCCAAGAAGCCCCCACATTCACGGAAGTCTAAAGTTATGGTTCCTGTCCTATGTTTATAGTTCTCTCAGCTCAGATGCAATTTATCAGCCAGCTGTCATTTTATCATAAGCAATGTTGGCCTAGCAGTATAGTTGATATTCTATCTTATTATATTAGTGGGAAGAGAGAACGGTAACTGAAGGTCAATTTCTCATGCAGAAGGAGAAAGGTGGCATTGAATGATATAGATCAGGCTTTTTTAAAAGAAACTGCTAAGATATCAGTCTTCCATTTACAATATATTGCCAACACTAGTTGGCAATATATTATTAGTATCTTATATTGTCTTTTTATTGGTCCCAGTTAATGAACCAAAATTTACACATTACATTATTGTCAAAGTCTATACTCAAATGACTTCAGTTTATTTTATTAAAAAGAGGGAGATTTTAGGTTTAGTCCAGTACAAGAAACATTTCAGAAACCAGTCAGGTTTAATTGAAGCAAGAAGTTTAATTGATGTAAGAATTATTTCAGTACTTAGAATGCTAAAACTTTTAGCATATGAAAGTTGTCAGGTCTACATATTGATGTATAATTTTTAAAGCGCAAACCAGTAGCAATATAACTTAAAACTATAAATCATCAAAACCAAATGGTGCACACACACACACATTCACACACAGACTGTGGCTTGGTATATAAAAATGATTCTGTGGATTTTAAACTTTTGTGTTTTTCTTGTGTATTCTTTGTAAAAAGACATCTAGTCCTGCTCCATCCCTTTCTCTATTCCCAAAATAATAGCATAAAAGGATCTTGACCTACAGCTGTTTACTATGAGAAAGTTGGTATCAAGCATAGTGACATAATGAGAATCACTTGGAGAAAAGCTTGGTTAGGAATTAGAGACAGAAATTTCCACATGGATTCTGATTTAATTGATCTGTGTAATTCCCTCATCTTCATTTTTTAAAAAGCTGCCTATGTGGCTTTAATCTAAAGCCAAGGCAGAGACACACTGCATTGGGAACTGCAGTTTATCTTTTTAGTCCAGATAAACACATCCAACACGGGCCCTGTTTATTAACATGAGCCAGAAAGAGTTCTGGAATTCTCTTCAAGGACCTCTGTTTTAGCTTTTATTTCCCCTTTGCTGCCCAAGCAGAATTAATTACTTCCTCCTTAATAACTTATTCATGCCTCTTTTATTTTACTTATCATGTGGAATTATAATTATTTTTTTCGGTGCCTGTCTTCTGTGATAGACAGTTGGTTCCTGAAGAAGATACCATGCCCCGTTTATAGAGATAGTCTCTGGCTTTAACACAGTTCTGGCACTTAGTAATCATTCAGATGTGACCCAAGAAGGGAGCAAAGCATGAATCAGAGTATATAGATATAAATGACAGCTGTATCTATATAAAAACTGAGAAAAGTTTTTCTTGGATATTGACCTCTAATTCTAAAATGGTCAAAATTGTCCTTTCTTATTATTGATGTTTATGAAAAGTATGGCAGATACTTTTTTCTCTGGCAGAGGGGGTGAGTACTGGGTACTGGGGATAGAACTGAAACATTTGATTTAAAGAATTTCACATGTAAAAACCTTTCCCAAAATAAAGCAACATATAGATTTCTAACAAGTGAAGAACTAGTTCTACAAAGCCATAAGAAACTTTAAATAGCATCAGCCAGGGCCTTTTCTACATATTTTTCATATCAGAACATTTTCTTAAACTATTGCTATAAATGGAAGGCACCCTTGGCCAGCTGGGACTGTCAAGTATCCCACATAGAAAAAAAACCATGTGAGATGACGTTGGTCTCTTTAGACCCAAATCCAATTTTGAATGAATATGTTTATACCTGTGAATCCATAATGATCCTTGAATTCATTTTAAGAGATAGTTTTAAATGTTTCCTTTCCCTCTTTCAGAGATTTACTAGCTTGAAAGATTCCAGGGGACATTTATAAAAGGAAATAAAAACCATAATGAAGTCTGTATTTACAAGCATAAAACGAATGGGATGTTGAACAACTTTCCACTGATTACTTTCCCCGTCTGGTGATGAGGGAGGCTGGTCAGGTACTCCTGCCTAGAGTGGTGGTGAGCAGGAAGAAGCTCAGGCAAGTCACAGATCCCTGTGACCAACCAGTCATTTTGAATTATGCTAAATATTTATTCAATAACTGTATGTTTCTTGCATAGCATGTTCTAGGGCCTGGTGATAATGGTAGTGAGTGTCCTCACCTCCATTCAAGTACTGTTATATGTCTGGGCTGGGGGTAGAAGGGAGTCTCCCAGACCTGAATACTTGAATGTCTACAAGTCCTAAAATTCAAGGCTTGATTCCCATATGATGGTATTAGGAGGTTGGGACCTGGAAAACAACTAGTCCATAAATGCAAAGCCCTCATGAATGAGATCAGTGCCCTTGTAAGAAAAACCAAGGGAAACCCTAAATATGTTCTACAAAGTAGAGGTCCATTATCTAGGGAAAGAGGACTATTATCATTTACTGAATCTGCTAGCATCTTGATCTTGGGCTTTTTAACCTTGAAAATGATGAAAAATAAATTTATGTTCTTTGTCAACCACCCAATCTATGGTATTTTGCTATAGTAGCCAAAACAGAATAAGAGAACATATGTGAACACACACCCTTTACTTCACTTTTGCCTTCCGGAGCACATGAATAGTCAACTTCTCTGATTCTTATGGGGGTTTTACCCTCAGAAAAGAAACACACAAGATCCAGTATTTTACCTTTCTGCTATACTTTTTCCCAATTGAAAAATGTATTTGTCTCGAGCCCTCTCTTGTTTTCTCTGTCTCTTTGCAAAAGGTGCTGGAACTCTTGAAGGATGCAGTGTCCTCCACCCTCTCCACCCTCTGATCCTTTGCTTACTGTAATGATATTTTATGTGCAGATCAATGTGTCTGTCACTGCCCACTTCACCTCCCATGCAAGCTGATGTGTCCTTTCTACCATTTCCTTGGAGCTGTTCTCAGCTTATGATTCATCTAATGATTGCCAGAAGATAAAAATAAATGAAAAAATAGCATATGTTACTTTGTAGATAATGTTCTAAGCATGATAAATTCATCATCAGATGGTCACAACAGCTTTTTATGCCTCCATGCCTCTGATATTATTATATAATATCCATCTATAGATGAAGGAACTTTGGCACAGTGAGACTTTGGCCACACTGTTGGTAAAGGGTGGAACTGGGGCTTTAGTACACATAAACTGGTCCAAAGTTGATGCTAAATAAACTAAGCCTTCCTAAAGACAAGCTAGCAAATCTGTCTGCACTGCGTCACACAAAAATAAACAAAAGAGTGGGGCACCAATTGCTCATGCCTATAATCCTAATTACACAAGAGGCTGAGATCTGAGTATTACAGTTGG
Organism: Dipodomys merriami; assembly: GCF_024711535.1. Lineage (NCBI taxonomy): Eukaryota > Metazoa > Chordata > Mammalia > Rodentia > Heteromyidae > Dipodomys > Dipodomys merriami. Next base: position 6,855,465 of record NW_027206290.1, read on the forward strand.
AAGCCTGCCTGGACAAGTAAGTCTGAGACTCTTATCTCCAATTAACGACCAAAAAGCCAGAAGTAATAACACTATGGCTCAAGTGGCTAGAGCACTAGCCTTAGGCAAAAAAGTTCAGACCCTGAGTTCAAACCCTGAGGTTAGCTGCACAAAAACTAACTAGAGAATTTAGGAGCATTCAAAAGACTACATACTCCAGGTTTGAAATTTTATTAGCTATTTGATTTGAACCCATTGCTCAATCTCTTTGAGTGCCATATCTTTGTTAGCCAAATGGTAATAAAAAAAATACCTTAGCCTTCTAGAGATTCATAGTTAAAATGAACTAGGAAATATAGTAGGCTAGTGAAGATTGGAGAGAAATCAGAGCAGGTGGTCCTCAGGACATCACTCCTTCCAATAAACATCTTGCTCTTACTATGTGTGGGTAATAGCAATCTGCAAAGCCCAGTGAGGAACAGCCCCTTCTCTGCCCTGATCCAAGCAGGCTAGCAACCAAACGGAAAGGGACTGATTCAATCATGGCTAAACAGACATTCTGACAACAGCTGCGGGATGTTAATGACAGCTAAAGGAGTGAAGTGCTGGAGAAACCTAAGATGGCCTTACAGAGTGCTCCATTCTCCATGTAGCTTGTGTGCTTCCCAGGAACCCACAATAGATTCAAAGGTCATTGAGAAGGGAAGCTGCAATTCTCTTGCTGTTAGTTGCATCACCCTGAACAATGAGAATGAAGATATCTGGATCCAACATCAAGTCTCTTGTAAATTTGGTCTGGGAAAGTCCCCTTCCAGAGCCGTGGATGAGCCATCATGAACACAACAGTAAGTAAAGACCACATCCTACAACATAAACCGCTAAGAGCAAACAAGAAGGCTTGGGAATGAAGTAAGTGAAGATCCTGAGCTCACTGAAAGACCCTAAGTTGAGAGTGACTGCATTTGTATTATCTAGACACATTTATTTTAAAATGGAAGTAGGAAATGTATGTCTTAGATATCTGATTTTTGTGTCCTGAGATTTGAATACACTATATATTAACCCAGGAATCGTCAAGCATGGTTTGAGAAATATGGGGCAATAGCTGTTCTTCTTTTCTGAGGATAGTCCTATAAGTTTGTAGCCCATCAATTCTGACAAAATGCAGAAGACTAAGTCTAAGGTCTAGAAACTGGAGCTGGCTACTCTCCCTTAAGTCATTATAGAGATGGTTTGTGGCATGAGAGCCTAGGCAAGACTAATTTTCTTGTTAGTGATGGTGAGCAAAACTATTCTTCAACAAGTGATCCTAAAATAACATATATTGAGAAAGAAGATAAAGCACTCCTCCTGGCTTTAAACTTTGAAGAACTACCTTTGATGGCCATTTGGAAATAAATGTAAATATTGCTTATTTTTCTACTTAAATATGTAGACTTCTAAATGGCTTTTGAAAAGTTAAACTATTCATAAGAAGGTTTCAATATTTTCAATTGTTGTTTCTACTAATAATGAAGCAACTCAGATGGATTGAAGGCTGAGCTCAAAGAGCCTACAAAGTACTCACACATCTACAGGATGGGAAGCCTCAGATCAAGTCTCTTGCATACTCAGTGTATAGGAAAGCCCTCTTCCAGATCCATAGATGTCATCTTCCCACTGTGTCTTCAAAGCCTAAAGAGAAGAGCTACCTGTAGTGTATTTTATAAGGGCACTAATCCTATCCATTTTTCAATGTATGAATTTTATGGGGAAACAAACATTCAGTGTATAATCATAACCAACTGCTTTCTCCATCAAAACAACAAATTCTTCATGATCAAGTACCAGTCAGACTCCAGGACAGCAGGATTCCTTGCATAGATGCCCACCTGTCCACCTACGCATCCATGGCTTTCAAAAGGCTGAGGTGTCCCTAAGTGCAAAGAAAGGATGGAGGGCTCTGACAAGTGCAGTCTTGCAAAGTGCTTGCTATTTACAGATTTCGGTGTTCAAACCAGTGGTGAGTCTTTAGGAAAGATACTTGAATTTTAACCCTATATCAGTCTTTCCAGATCAAAAAAAAATTCCTTTTTTTTTTTTGTAAAATCTATGCCACTGTATTCAATGATTCATCATCAAACCTATGCCAATATTTCTGCTGATTTCTTCTACGCTTTTTTTTAGTTGTTTTGTGTCACATAGCTTAAATGCATGGCCTGAGAAATGAAACTTAACTGTTTTACTCAAGGCAGTGTGCTAGTAATTAAGTCAGACCTCCCCTTATGCTCAGATCTCAGCCTCCTGAGGAGCTAGGATTATAGGTGTCAACCACCACCAGCTCCTGGCCTCTTCAAAACTCTGGTTCAGTTGTGCATTATAGACTAGCACAGAACTTCACTGTTTACTCCTGTCATAAGTAGTTCAGAAATTACCAAATAAGTGTTAAGTATTTATTAGACTCTCAGAAAAGGACACTCCGCCAAGTATTCAGTGAGATCAATGTCTTTCCTCACTACAACCAATATCGACCCTATGGCTTCCTATATCTGTGTAAAAAGTAAATTTCCAACAAAATGGGAAATATAAGTATACTTTACTCCCCATCCCTGCATTTCTGTGTTTTTCATAAAAAGAGAAAATAATGAATCAAACCTAAGTTTTGAAATTTCTACTTTCAAAAGTAATCTGGATATATTAATATTATTTGCTTCTGTTCATTTTTCCTCTTGATTTTAGGCTCATTGTACTTTTTTCTTTACAGTTATTTATGGTTGTTTATTTCCATAAATCTGATAGAAGAAATGTCATTAATACTTCTCATTTATTTTTCATTAGCTTTGCACATTAAAATAAATTATCTTTTGTAATTCTCTTATGCATACAAATAATTGAAAGGTTTATGTAAGTTTTCCTTTTTGTAGCTTTAAAGTACAGGGTTATTGTAAAGAAACACTTACAGTCATTTCACAGTGAGAAGGAATGAACTGCTAAAGCATATTTCAATCCAGAAGGATAAATTACCTGGAGTACCCAAATAATTATAATAAAATGAATTGTTAGATTATTTTATTCCCCCTCACTGTTAGCTCATTTTTCAAGGGAGGGGGGAGTAGTCCTTAGAAAATGTAGATAAATACTTCCATTCTCCATCATATTTTACAATTTTTGGAGGATACACACCAATGAATTATTTATCAACACTAACATAATTTTCAGAACATACAATTGAAGCTGGACTATTGATCAGTTGTTAAGAGAGAAATAGGTAGGCATTAGAATCTATTTTAGAACAAACATTATTCTTAAATGTTATAGACTAGATATGCACTTTCAAATTCTTATGATAAATCCCACATCTCTACCCGAATGCGATGTGTTAAGAGATAAAGCTTTGAAGATAGCATTAGGAGCATGTAAGGGTTGGGATTAATGTCCTTAGAGTCTAGCGAGAACATGCTTCCTTTCTCTGCTCCCTGCCATAGGAGGAAATAAGAAGGCTTCAGTTTGCACAAAAAAGACAACCACCATGTTTAGCCATGCTGATGCCCAGATCTAGGTCTTCCAACCTCCAGTCTGTGATTAATAAATTTCTGGGGTTTTTATACCATTTAATGGTATTTTTATAGCTGCCTGAACGAAGACAAACTATTCTCTCTCAGATGAAGAGTCTTATTTCAGTTTTACCCCTAAATTCAGCTCAGCATTGTCTGAATACATGTGTTCCACAAGAACTAGCAAGTCTAGATTGCTTTATTCTGTCTTTTCTACAAATGAAGTCTTAGATTTGAGTTCCTGCCAGTCTGTACATTGTGCAGTAACACTATATAAATCTGTTCTGACTCTGTGGCATATTTCACTGTGCTTTGAGTGCATTTTGCTAAGTTAATACGTCTGCTTGGTACATTTTAAACATGTCAAGGTTATTATAAAATAAATGCATCAAAGCAATATATTTTGCCAGCTTTCAACTTATGAATATGGATCAGCTTTAATAATTAGATTAGAACACTACTTCAAAAGCCATTTATCTAATGTATTTTCCTAAATGCCATTTTAATAAAAAATTTCCTGGAAATGGTCATCTACAAAGTAGGCAAGATATATTAAAGCCATACTACTCAGAAAATTGTCTCTCAGGGAAACATCATATTTAGCTTCACTAATTTCAGTTATTTTTGCTTTATATTTTCTAGTATTCTTAGGAATACAACTGGATAAATATAAGAAATAAATGAAATGAGTAAGGTTATTTGAACAAGGGATAATAAATAATAAATTGGGATTTTTCTGTCAGGTTAAGAAGATAATTATAAGGTAATAGTATCTAAATCATAGCATGAAGAAGCAGTAGAAATTTATTTTTAAAAGTTGAAAGAGAGCCAGGCACCAGTGGCTCATGCCTGTAATCCTAGCTACTCAGGAGGCTGAGATCAGAGGATCGCAGTTCAAAGCCAGCCTGGGCAGAAAAGTCCATGAGACTCTTATCTCTAATAAACCACCAGAAAACTGGAAATGGTGCTGTGACTCAAATGGTAGTGCACTTACCTTGAGCTGAAGAGCTCAGAGACAGTGCCCAGGCCCAGAGTTCAAGCCCACAACCAAAAAAAGAAAAAAAAAGTTGAAAGAGAAGAAGGGGGGGATAGTAGGGGGGGGGAGATGGAAAGGGATGGGAAAGGGAAACAAAGGAAGAGGCAACAATGCTTGAGAAAAAATGTACGCATTACCTTGTTCATGTAATTGTAACCCCTCTGTACAGTATTTTCACAATATATATATATATATATTTAAAAAGACAAAAAAGCAGACTAAATTAAAAGATAAATAAAGTAAATTTATATGTATAGAACAACCACATGCTGGTATAAAGCTCAGTTTCCAAGTGGGATTATTTCACCCTTAAAATGATCTAAAAATAAGGTAGTCTCTTTACAGAGCCATTGTCTGAGAGATCCCTGTCTTGCCATCCAAGACAGAAATGATTGCATTGTGGACAAGATAAATGTTGAACTCCTAAGAAAAACTTTGTAGTCTTTCTAATCTAGAATCTGAGAAAGGGAAACAAAGTTAGTAAAGAAGGAAATAGATGGGGAGCGGGGGGGGGGGGGGGGGGGAGGGGGGAGAGACAGAGAGACAGAGAGAGAGAGACAGAGAAAGAGAGAGAGAGAGAGAGTATAACACAAGCATTCCTAAAAGCAGCCAGCAAAGTGTTTCACATATGAAACAAACATGAAGAAGGAAAATATCTCTAAGCAATAAAAGGAAGTCAAGTTATGAATAGGTTTACTAGACTACATAGGTAGTGTTCTTCTGCTACTAATTTGTGGATGAATCCAACCAGCACATTCTGAGGCAACAGAATAATAAATGACTATACAGTGTTATCTTATTATCTTTCAATAACACCATGGGATGAGGAATCAATTAAACCCACAGACATAGTTAAACTGAAGATCTCTCCCTGGTCCTCCTCTTCTATAGGCTCAAATTGTCCCTGGGAGTTACAGAAAAATATATAAAAGGAGCACATTCCAAAAGGTAAATAACAAAAAATCAGGAAGCAGTAAGATTAATGCTTTTAGATGCTAGGAACCATAAGATAACTACCTTCAGGCACTCATTCCTGTCTCTTGACAGGATTACTGCAGAAGGTCAAACACTCTGGGCCTAAACAGCCACAGAACCAGCTTTTCTGCTGGCATCATTCGTAGGGAAGAGTTGAAATGATTCAGTTATATTCCCAGCAAGGTGGGATGGTGCGGGGGTGTCAAGCCCTGGGGAAAAAGCAAGGAACCTTATCTGAAAAATAAATTAAAGCAAAAAGGGTATTGTTCAAGTGATTGAGTGCTACCCTAACAAAGTTTTGTTCAGGAAAGGTAAGGAAAAAAGGAGATGCAAATAGTCTCATTGCTTTGTAAAAGGAATCATGGGCTTCAGCAAGAGAAAGACAAAGGAAACTACCTTCTAGGAGCTCAGCTAATGATATTCATAGCATGTAGAAATGAACCAAAGTATGGAATTTTGATGGTGTCAATTTGCCAGTTATAACATATAATTATTCACTGGGGAGGCTGAACTGAAGATGAGTTTGAGGAAGGAAAGAGGCACATAGTAGACTCGTGGTGTATGGAAATGTCCACATGCACATGCATACACAAGAACCTCATGAATGATTGTGCATGCTGAGGAAAAGCAAAAGTATTCAAAAAGATAAGGGGATATCTAGAAGAGGAAAAGTAAAAGGAAATCCACAAAAATGAACTTAAGACCTCCCAAATAACTTTGTTTGTAACTTGTTATTATAACAATAGGTTGCTAAAGAAATAGATTTGTAATTTTTAAAGTTGTGAGACAAGCAAAGAAAATGTGCTTTAAAAAATCTTATACACACATGCATACAACTTACACAAGGTATGAAGTGTGGAAACATCATATCATACCCATAGATTTGTAAAATTAGTACAGTTAGTAGATGTCAGTTTAAAAACAATGTTAACAATATTTTAATTTAGCATCAGATGGAGAATGAACTTTTTGAAGAAAAAAAGTCCTCCGAGCACAAATTATAAAAGGAAAGACAAAATTGCTTACTTTTAATAATCTACTTTTATTAATTAGTAAAATAATTGCTTTTTAATTTTTAATTAATTGACTGATTTTCCTTTATGAATGTAAAATTTCAAAGAAAAATATGTAAAAAGACAAGCCATGGTGAGAGAAGTATTTATAGTACATGCAAATGTGGACCACATAAAGCACTCTTAAAAAACCTATTTAAAAAAAACAAATACTTCATTGGAAAAAATAAGCAACAGGCTGAAAAAGCATTTCCGAAGAAATATGAATAGCTAATAAACATGTGAAAAGATTCTCAACTTCATTAGTAATCAGGAAATGCAAATTCAAGCCAAAATTAAATATCATTTTACACCTACCAGTTGGCAACAACATTTTAAATTTGAAAATACATGTATTATTGAAGATGAAGAGCAGCAGGAATTAATTTATGCTGTTGATCAGAGTATAAATTGGTCCTCATCCCTTGGAAAACAGTAATCTTACCTTTCTTCCTAATAGTACTCCTAGATATTTCTCTAGAGAAAATAGAGAAACTACTACAGTAGTTAAAAAAAATCAATAAACTAAAGCCACAGTGTTAATAGAGATGATTCACACAGAGAAAATATTGCCTGAAAAACACATCACAGAAATATCTTCCAAATAGTCCGTGTTAATATGACAAACTCACAAAACCCAATGACATCTTGCCTATGGACACATTTAATGTAGTAAATTGTACCAATCATAAAAATAGAGTGATAAATCCAAATCTAAAATAACGATGATTCACAATAAAAATAAAAAAAAATGATGACTTCTTCTTGAGAGATAGGTTAGGAACATAGCTCCTGAACTGAGAATACTATTTCTTAAGCTTGGTTTTATTTTTCTATGGGCCTATAAACACAGTACCTATCATCCTTTATATGTCTTAAATAGTTTATTCTAATAACAGAGGAAAAACTGGGGGGGAGGTGGGAGTTAAATGGGACATGAAAAGCTAAAAACAAGAGAAAATGGTGTTGGTCTATGTGATTTGATTCAAGTGTGTGAATCTTTGAAAGAATGTTTGAATATATGAATAAGAAAAAATCAATTGTTTCATTTGTAGTACATAATAAGCACCTTATTATTATGAATCTGTTAAAATTCATATTTTTACCTAAAGACAATTGTTCACTTTAGAATCAAATATATTTAGGAAATATTGGAAACTATATTCACTCTTACATATGTATGTATAAGAAGATATATAATCTGGTTGCTTTGCTAAGATTTGTTTTCTATTTTGAAGAATTAACGACAATAAATACTATATATATATATATAGACATATATACATATATGTCTATATATATATATATGACATGGAGAGAGTCAATGAATGTAATTTCTAGGAATGTGTAAGAGAACCATGCATCAGATATAGTCTCTGAAAGTATCTTTTCCATCTCTTATTTGTTTCTTCTTTTTTTTTGGGGGGGGGGGGGGTCCGGTCGTGAGGCCTGAACTCTGGGCCTGGCCGCTGTTCCTCAGCTCTTCAGCTCAAGGCTAGTACTCTACCACTTGAGCCACAGAGCCACTTCTGGCTTTTTTTCTTTTTGCTTATGTGGTGCTGAGGAATCGAACCCAGGGCCTCATGCATGCAAGGCAAGCACTCTACCACTGAGCCACCTTCCCAGCCCCAACTCTTACTTGTTTCTTAAGCTCTGCTCACAGGCCATATCCTAGTCCTCCTTCAACACCAATTCTTGTTCCATTTAGATACTATATTTACAGAGAGAGAGAGAGAGAGAGAGAGAGAGAGAGAGACAAGACAGACAGACAGACAAAGACAGAGAGACAGAGACAGAGACAGAGGCAGGGCAATTTAAATAGATATTTAGATATTATACATATTATTAATTTAGTATCTATTTAGATACTATATTTTTATTAGATATTTGTTATATTTAGCTATTTCTCCCTGTTATTATCATGAGTTTTTTCTCCTAATTAAGCACTTTTTCCAGAACCTTTCTTTTGCTCTTCACAGACAACAAACATCACTGTTAGGAACTCTTTCTTGATTTGGCTTTCTCTCTGCTTTCTGAAGTAGTGGTAAAGAAAGCCTTGATTATTATTAGGCCCAATGCTGTCACATCTCCAACCTCTGAGTATAATAAAAAAAAAAAAAAAGAGTACTCCCTCTGGATGAGGAATTCCTCAAAGGCATCTGAAGGAAAACTTTCTTTATTTCTGAAACATTTTCTCTGATAGGAAATGTATAAGACTGTTTTCCCATATAAATTCTCCAATGCAAATCAGTTGGGTTCTGACACTAACTGCCCAGAGTTAGCATAGATTCCACAGTTACGGGCTCTGTCTTACAAGATAAGCCCACTACCCTTCAATATCAATCACAAGGCAGGACCTTTCTCCTTTTGACTACAATACCTGTATCAGGGTTTCTATTCCTCCTTAGGTTTGATAATTTTTTAGAAAGCCTCACAGAACTTAAGAAAACATTATATTTACTATTACCATTTTATTGTGAAGAATCCATCTCAGGAATAGTCAAATGGATGAGATCCAAAGAAAAAGTATATGAGAAAGTATTGAGCTTTTACCCTTCAGCACCTTAGTGTGTTCTCCAACCCAGAAACTATGCATCCTTCTGTTTAGAGAGTTTGTGGTGGTGGTGCCATTATGTTAGTGTAGGATGTGAGGGCAATATGGCTGACATCTGTCACCCCTTGTGATTGCCAGTATTGACTTGGCTGATCTGGCTTGTGAGGACAGTGTCCGCTTCCTCCCTCACTGCTGAATGTGCATCCCTGACTGGTCTTCTGTTAAGGGTATGTAGCTGTGCTTCCCTGCTAGAACCTACAAACAAGCTGTCAAAGTTGAGTCATTGGTCATTGGTGAATGAACTCAATCTTGAGCTCCCAATATTCCTCCCATAAAGAAGTATGAAGGATGGGGGCTATTAGTTCCCACTCTCTAATCATACAGATTGCTTTTTTGTAACCAGCCCCCATTCAGAGACTGTTCAGGGACTCCCAATTCCCAATCATCTCATTAACATACAAAAAGGTATTCAGCTTTCATGATTCCTAGGATTTTAGAAGCTCTTGTGTCAAGACTAGGAACTGAGGTGTTCTTATCACTTCTGTCACTCAGGAGTTACATTAAAAGTGCCAGGAACGGGGAGATAAACTAATATTCATCTCTTATTGAATTAGAATATCAGAGCAGAGTACAGGCAAGATTTCAAAGACAAATCTTTTCAGGCCTCATCCAGTACCTCAGTAAAGGACAAGCTTGCATACACATGACCTGTGGTTATAATTTTGGCTGAGAACTTCTAAGACTATATGGCTAGTGGGCGCCGCTGGCTCATGCCTGTAATCCTAGCTACTCAGGAGGCTGAGATCTGAGGATCGTGGTTCAAAGCCAGCCTGGGCAGAAAAGTCCATGAGACTCTTATCTCCAATAAACCACTCAGAAAACCAGAAGTGGAGCTTTGGCTTAATTGATAGAGCACTAGCCTTGAGCTGAAGAGCCTGAAGGACAGCGCCCAGTCCCAGAGTTCAAGCCCCACGACCTACAGGAAGAAAGAAAAAAAAAAAGACTATATGGCTGTATGGCCTCACGATTGCCTTGCCCAACCAAACCAAGCATTTACCTAATTATTCTTGGCGGGCAACTTGCTGCTAGGTGCCATCTCAGCAAACTACAGAGATAAACTGGCTGGTCAAAACAAAGGAATTTTACTCATCTACTGGAAAGCATGATATCGTATTGTGGAGCCCTATCAAGACAATCACCATTTTGTGCAAGGCCCATTTCCAGCATATGAGCTCAGGTTCCCGGAATGAACTCTGGTGTCCCAATTGCACCCTACCGGATAAGTTCCCCTAGCAACAGCCAATGAGCGAGAAGGTGCAAAGTCCCCAGAGCCCTGAGACCCCAGTGTTGCTTAAGATAAGCATTGCCAGCATTTTTTGTGGGTTAGCTTGCAATGAGACCGTTACAAAACATGCTTTACTAAATACTTGCTAAAAAGGGTAAAGAATAACCAATTGTACTAACCAATAAGAATGTGACAAAATTTACTGACCCTTAGTTACCCAATCAGGTAACTGCTAAGTTGAAAGTCCCTTTTCCCCTGCTTCACTTGTGATAAAAACCCTGACACTCTCTCCTAAGACACTCCATAAGATACTCCATAAGACACTCTCAACTCCGACCTGCTGCATCGGTGATGGTTGGGAGGCCAAGCTCGAGTTTGCAATAAACGACTCTCGTGTGCTTGATTCGAACTGGCTCCTGGGTGGTCTTTGGGGACCCCCGACCTGGGCACAGCAGTATCATCTGTAAAGACATGGAAAAATTGTTAAATGAAATAAGTTAAAGATAAGGATGCATGTTTTCCCTCATATGTGGAAGCCAGAATTAACTTATACACTTATAAGTTTGCAAGTGCACATAAATGTATTAACTGAAATATGATAGATTCAAGGGAGAACTCAAATAGTGTAATTCTTTAGAAAGGCAAAGTTCTACAAAAGAACACCAAGATATGAGTATTTGAAAGGGGTGATGTGAGGTCAAGGGGAGAAGGGTAGATGAATGAAGAGAAGGGAGGGAGAATAAAGTCAAGAACTCAACGTATATCCTACAAAATTAAGAAAAGTGAGAGAAGAGGTGGGTTGGGAGAGATGGGTGACAATGTGCAAAGAGGTGACATTGATCAAAATGCATTGTACTCATAAAAAATTAAAAACAAAATGTAAAAATGAGGGGCTGGGAAGGTGGCTTAGTGGTAGAGCGCTTGCCTTGCATGCATGAGGCCCTGGGTTCGATTCCTCAGCATCACATAAGCAAAAAGAAAAAAGCAGGAAGTGGTGCTGTGGCTCAAGTGGTAGAGCGCTAGCCTTGAGCTGAAGAGCTGAGGGACAGCGCCCAGGCCCAGAGTTCAGGCCCCACGACCGGACCCCACTCCCCCCCCACCAAAAAAAAAAGTAAAAAGGAGGATTTTTTTTAAGTAAGCCTGGGATAGGCTGATTTAAATGGTCTATTTTTACTCAAAATCTGAGGGTCCTTCCTCCAAATAAAGCGGAATTCTATACAAAATGGCAAGTCTATACCAAGCTAAATGAGATGTCTCTAAGTACAAAAATCTAAGATGTGAACATGCTGATATAAATAAAAATGACAACCATACAAATTAGTCAGTGTCCAATAAATTCAGGAAATATGTAAATAGAGGAAGCTAAATATTATGCATTCAATCAAAAATATTTTTGACCCTTTATTACATGATGAGTATGACTTTAGATCCTGGGAAAATATAGATAAACCAAATAGATGACATTTACAGAATGCAAGTCTAACTGAAGAACAAAGACAATAAATTTCATATAACACCTCAATGTCAGGAGGCAGTAAATGCTATGGAAAAGACTAGTGGTAGATGGGAAGGCTAGGAAGTTCTGCACTTGTGGGAGCCTTTGACATTTGATATAAGGTGATCAGCGGATGGCTTGCAAAGACAGCATTTGTCAGAGCAAAACCACCATTTCCAAGCTAGAACTGTGAGTACATGAACACAAACACATTCCTCCACTGTGAGCCTTTTTTCCGATCATTTTAACACCAGAATTTTTATATTAAAACCATTAAGCTTTCAAATTTCACATGTGCTACCAAGACTTTTACTCCACTTAGTTAATATCTTTTTCCTTCTCAATGATTTTTGGATTAGTAAATTTTGGTGAGAATTTCATCCAAACCTACTCATTTATTTGGAGTGAACTGACAGATTTATAGCTCTCAGTCATCCCGGTCAGTAACACTGAAGTGCTACAAATGTCTAGTAAGGTTATTTGTTAACATTACCTATAATAGAAAAAGCATAGGAATATTAAAGAATGGTAAACATTTGATCACATTTTTGTGTTCCAGACCTGAGGCTTGAATCTCAAACTTTTGGGCTCCAGACTACTGCTCTACCACTTGAGTCAAATCTCTACTTTCCATTTTGAGGTCTAATTTGAGAAAAGTGTCTCATGAACTTGCCTACCTGGGATGACCTTGAACCAAGATCCTCATATCTCAGCATCCTGAGTGGCTAGGATTGTAGACATGAGCCACCAGTGACCCGATCTGATAATTAATTTTGTATGCAAAGATTTAGTCAAATTCTCTTGTTCTAGTAGATTTCATCTTCCTGCTAGCACTTCCAAATAATTACTTGTCTACAAAGATTTCTGTTTCTTCTCCTTGTTAACATTTTCCATCTTTAGTTCCATTCACTAAAATTTCCACGATAGTATTAAAGTCACAAAAACATACACATTTCTTTTTTTAATAATATATACCTTTAGTATCTGGCCATTACTTGTGATGTGGGCATTTAATTTAACATAGTGCTCTTACTAAGGTGTTAACTTATTCTTTTAATCATAGATAAAAACATATCTATTTGAATTATATATTTGATCAAATTCTTTTGGACATCTGCTGAAGAAATGATCTAGTATACAGTATGTTAAATATGATCCATCCAAAGTATTTGCCAAGGCTGGTCCATTAAATAATTGGGGGTGTGGGGATTATTGTCCTCCAAATATTTGGGGAAAATGCTACATAGTATATTTCATTGGCATGAAATGTGCTGAGAAGTCCCTAACTCAAGAAATTTAGCCAATTTAGTTAAACTCTTCTTTAAACCTCACCTGTTTCATCTTTTCAAAAGAAGCATTATCATATTGACTTAGAGTTCAATCTAACACACTTGAGTAGTGTTTTATTAATAGCTTTCCTTATATTAAATCATCCTGTACTCTAGGAATGGAAATCTCTTGGCCATAGAGTTGGTCGTTTTTAATTTAGTGCTAAGAGCAGTTGTTGAGGTTTTAACTGAGGATTTTTGAGTCTGTAATTATAAATGGGATTATACAGTCATTTTTTGTCTCTGTCATTTTTATCTCTTTCTTGAATTTTAGTATCAGTGTGGTACTGGATGGCTAAAATGAATTGGGAAGTGTTCCATATTTTTCTGGGCTCTGGAACAATTTATGCATCATGAGAATTATCATAGGACTTTATTTTCTTAATTTGAAATATTTTCTAAAATAGCCAAGAGAAAAATGAACCCAAACACTGAGCTAGCTGGTTGTCAGTGAGCTTATAATTAAATTCCCCTGTTAGCTCTATTTTCTTTACTGATGAGGCTTCAAGTGTCTTCATTTTTCCTCACTGTGAGTAAACAGGACTGTTCTTTGCTCCAGAGGGTTAACGGTGCAGACAGTCTCCTTTGCTTAGGAGCAATAACTCCTTGCTCTTGTCACTCAGTCCACCATAGAACAGGGAAGCATCAAAGTCAGGTCAGGAAAGGAAAAAAAAAAAAAAAGATAGAATCCCAGGCAGGAGAATCAAACTTCTCCACAGGCATGTTGTTCCAGACACTGGGAACAAAATGAGGTGACAAGTAGGAAGGGCCGGACAGAGGGAAGCAACAGAACAGGGTGAATTATGGGGTCTAAAATACCAAGAAGAAGGTCGAAGTATATTGATCCTGTTAATAAAACACTTTCTTTGAAGCAATGTTGAGAGAATGTTGGACACTTATGGTTCTTACAAAAAGAGATGGGATGTTAAGGGTACTTTTGAGACCAATTCTTTCCTAAGTCATACAACCCCTTATTCAGAGATGCCATACTATTGTATATAGGATATTTCACAGGTCCCTTGAGACAATAGACATGAAAGCATGCAAAGATATTTTTATGCTTTCTTTCTGGTTGCAGGAATTTCTCAGTACTAAAATGCAAAATGCCTTTTCTCTGCCCTGCAAAACTTAGCAGAGATTTTGCTATGTTATGCTTGTTGAATAGGTACCTATCATTTGCAGAATAAATGCAGTGTGTGGTTATTTGTGTACATGTGCTCTTAAAATCTGGAGTGTAGATTGAGAGAAATAAATCAATTTTCAAAATCATATATCTCTATTAACATATTATATAATTAATTTTATGTAATGTATTTACAATGTATTGTATAAACTTACATTACACAATTATGTGTTATATATTATATACAAAATATAACTCTGAGCGATAAATATGCATTTTTATCTTTAAAACATATTGGCACAAAAACTTTAATGTTTCACTTCTCCTTGTCCCAGAACTCTGAAGTTATAACATGGTCTGGGATATTACAACATATTACATTTGGAATGTAATGTATTTATATTCAAAATGGCTTTTCCTAAATAATATGTTATTAGGTAAGATGCTTGCTAAATGGCTTAATAATAATGTGCTTCTGTCTATATCACATGTTGTACATGAAACAATGTTTTGATCAAATACTAGACATATTCTTTTAAGACAACAGGAAGAAATTGCTACAATTACATACCTAGTCCTGAGTCACTCTCAATAATGTGACAAATGCCAAAAATAAGAAACAAGCATGTTAGAGGGAAATAGTGGTGATCAATACGAATACAATTCCCACCTCCATGCATCTCCCCATCTTTCTGTCTCCAATGAAGCATAGTCCACTTCCCCATACAAGGATCTTCTCACTTAACAGTTCTACAACATTTTTTTGGCCCCAGGGGCGGAGGGCTGGTCCTAGGGCTTGAACTCAGGGCCTGGGCACTGTTCATGAGCTTCTTTTACTTAAGACTAGCACTCTACCAGTTGAGCCATAGCTGTACTTCTGGCTTTTTTGGTAGTTTATTGGAGATAAGAGTCTCATAACTTTCCCATCTGGGTTGTCTTTGAACAGAGATCCTCAGATCTCAGCCTCTTGAGTAGGTAGGATTACAGATGTGAGCCATCAATGCCCATCAAAGCCCATATTTAATATGCATGTTCATGGCTGCTGATTCTCTAATAGTGTAAAAAATTTAAATCAAGAATTCTGAAAAGAAGATTTTTCATGGCATGTTGCAATATGAAATCAAGACTTGAATGACTGTAATATTTTAACCAATGCAAAGTTCTTTGAAGTTCCTTGATTATCATAAAGCTAAAAACTTCCGTATCTTTGATTAGAGAAAACTCTGCTTGTCCTGTTGCATTATTTTCTTGAAATAGATGATGTGGGAAGGTGTCACAGTGAGTTGCCGGAGCTGAATCAAACAATATTGATTTTTTTGTCTAACCCAGCATGTAGTTTCTCCAACACATCACCTGGAAATACGCAGAAGCTGTTTGCACAATAAACTTACCTGTGGCTATAGAATATTATTGAACAGGGAGATGGGGAAAACATGTATTTCTCCATAGTAATATGCTTGGGTGTTTTTCTTTCTTTTTAGAATTTTTACTTATTTTTCAACCTTTTTATATAAAAAAAAAGGCATGCAAAGCTGCATAGGGACATCTTGGGAGATGATGATATTCTCTGCGACTGGAGTTGCTGGTGCTTCTGCTTCATTTAAAGGTGACTGTAGAGTCCCCATGTGTACCATAGTGTATTAGAAGTACTTATCCAAGGCCCACCAGGGTTTTGCTACCAGGGTTTTAAGGGAGCAGCAGAAAACATCCAAGGAAAAAGATACAAATGACAATATGAAGAAACTGACATGGAACATTAAGGATTAGAAAAAGGGCAAAGTCAAGGGTGACATCAGCATCCTGGAGAAGAAACAGTGCCTTTCATCAAATAGACAAATGAACTAATACAGCACAGTAATCTACAATAACTCAGTAGAGCTGAAGCTTCCCACTGTCTCATGTGTTCCTAAATTATATTAATATTTCCACTGATCCATATACTACCAGCAAGTTGTAAGCTCTTAATTTCCTTTTCTTATAGTACAGAAAACCAGCAATGGTATTTTGAAAATGCCTCTTGAATGAATCCAAGCACCATTCTGAATGCATTAGTCCTATTATCAGCAGGGTAGTTATAAAAGAGTGCTACAAGCTCAGCCTGAGGTGAATGGCAACTGCTTTTACAGTCAGGGTTACTCAAAGTAAGTGGCAAATCCAAAGCCATTTAAAACTGTAAAGTGGCCTTCTGATGAATACAATGACACATCTGAGCTGGACATGATTGAAAGAGAGTCATGCTGACAGAAGAACTAAAGAAGCTTTCCTTTAGGAGGCCAGTATGCAAATGTCACCTTCTGGCCTTTCACTGTGAAACTGGAGGCCACAGCTGTAACAGTGCATGGTGGCAGCAGGGGTAGGGAGGAGCCAGCTTGCTCAATCTGCAGGCTGACCTGAGCCTGACTGCCCCCATGAGATTCTCCTAGGCATGTACTTTGTGTCTCTAGGGATTGCACATGTGGCACTCTTAATTTTCTTAATTTTCTGACAGTTTGCTTTGCAGCCAAGACTGAAGATGCACAAAAATTAATTTGGTTAAATTGATATTTCACTTCATAGTTTCAGTTATTCAGCAGGGAATAAGCTTCTTTATGTTGATTTATCTTCTGTGAGTCCAAGAAGCTATGGAAACATGTCATCCCAGCTTTTGGAACCCTGCATTTATCCTCTTTTCTATTGCATGCTGTATGTGGCCAAGTCCTAACCACAATTAATAAATCAAATAGCACAGTTCTAATCCTAGTAGATAAAGCCAGAATTCTGTTTGAGTTATGGGTCAACTGAATGGAGAATTTCTTAGAAAGAAGTTTCAAACTTGTTTCTGGAGGCAAATCATACAAGAGCTGCATGTGAGGCTTCAGGACACAGAGTGTTAATTTGGTTTGTATCCATGGCACATCCTTCAAGAAATCAGTTAAGTCTCTGCTACACCATCAATGAAAAAATAATAGCAAAATGTTTATAATTCCTTGGGGGGAAAATGCATTGGCACTTTCCCACCTAGAACAGCCTATCTTCCAAAAACTGTTCAATTCAGTTGGGCAAATTATGTGACTACTTTATGCCAGACCAGATGACAGAGAGATGGAGATACCTTTGCTGACCAGCATCCCCCATTGGGAGCTATCCTGTCAGTTTGCAAGTCAGCTATTTATAAACTGTGACATATTTTCATAATGGCTAGATTCTCAAGCCAAGTCTCAGAAGGCAATTTGTCTCATAATAAAATAGAACTCACATTATAATAGAATCTTCACACATACATGCAGCACTGATTTTTTTCAACATTGGCTACTGTACATTGTACACTGTAAAAAAAAAACATAGGAAGGCTTTAAAAAATTAATGAGTACCAAAACCCACCCTATAACCCCACAACAACACAATCTGAATACAGTATCAACAGCAGTGCAGGGAAGTGGAGCTTGGAAAAGGGTGAAGACTCAGAAGCAATGCATCTAGGAAGTTCAGAGCTGGTATTGGGAAGAACAGAAGGTAGCAAGTAGGTCCATAATATTGAGATGTTGATGTGAGAAGGAATAGGACTGTGAGCTTGCAACATGAACAGTCTTTGGTCTCTTGATAGTAAAGGCTTTTTCAGTTATAGGAATATGGTGGAAGGGGCTGGAACAGTCAGCTCCAAGAGCACAAGTTTTGCTGTTGCAATGATGGGTCTGGAGTTTGTTAAAACCTCATTGGTTTGAGCTCTGGCCATGGAATCACACCTGTAACCCTAGCTACTCAGGAGTCTGAGCTCTGAGGATCACAATTTGAAGCCCTAGTGGCCAGAAAGCCTGTGATACTCTTATATCCAATGAATTACCAAAAAATACAAACAAAAGCTAGAAGTAGAGCTCAAGTGGAAGAATGCTATCCTTGAGGGGAAAAAAAGAAAAAGAAAAAAAGAAAAAAAAAAGCTCAGGCCTGGAGTTCAAGCTCCAAGACTGGCAAAAAAAAAACCCAAACAAACAAAAAGCCTCTCTCTCAGCATCACATGCCAGTTCCATTCATGTTCATGGAAAAAGAAATAAATTACCTCTGATCAGCCTTCTCATGTGGAGTTGAAGCTTTCACAAAATGGCATGCTTTATGTTTCACCTCTAAATATGTACTTCTTTTTTTTTCTTTCAACATGATAATGAATTAAGCCTTTAAAAGGCAAAGCAGAGGTAAGGGAAAGAAAGGGGAAGAGAGGAATATAAGAAAGCTCCAAAAGTTCCTATCCACCAATTCAGAAGCTCTCCCTTCTGGTCACCTCCCTGAAACCTCTTTATCATAATTTCAGAGTTCAGAAACTTGTGCATTAAGTACTATCATCCACCATGAACAGAGAATGAAAGATGGAGGATCGCATGTACCGCAAGTTCTCCTCACTTGAATAGTTGGGCATGGTGCTTTTTTTTTATGTTATCCTTTGTTGTAGTACATGAAAATCTGTAGTGACATGACCAGCTTGCACTTTAATAAGTTGCTCTCAAGGAATGTTTCCTAACTTCCATTCTGTATGTATGTATGTATGTATATATATATATATATATATATATATGCATATATGCATATATGTATATACACATATATATAATCTCAGACATAATCATGTAATAATTATCTATATCCATCCATAATACATACATACATACATGCATGCATTTGTTAGTATACACAGCTTTGACTCTATGTTCTGTATTCTAGCCCCTCCTTAAGGCATTTTGTTTACTCTAGTCTGGATCAGTGAAAATACTGTGCTTGAACAGTTCTAAGTCACATGAAAGTTAACTCTTCCTTTAAGGTAGATAATTGGTGTTCTTGTCTTCCTCTCAACACACACACACACACAAAATGTCTCTTAAAGTACTGGAAGTCAGATCTATTCTGAATATCCTTTGGCTATTTCTGATTTTTTTCCTCCCTGGTATGAGAATAGCCAATTTTGACCAAAGAAAAGAGATGCTTTCTTGAAGCTTTTTTGAAGGTTCCACCATGCACTGCTTCGCAGGTGCAGATGTACTGTGGGCAGCAAGCACATAGGGCTTTCCCTTGTTGGCGAGGGCAGAGTTTAGTGGCAACATAACAGGAAGATACCATGTCCACAGGAAGCAACCTTCCTCTTACCAGACAAGGAATGGAACTCAACCAGAAAATCTGGATGAAGAAGTTTCTTCTGTTAAACCCCTCCCTGCAGGGGTTTCAATATAGAGAAGAAAGAGACTTTCTATGGAACTGAAAATACCTAGGCAAAAGAAATGGCATGGCGTTCTAACACCACCATGAACAAATAGCTTGTTTGCTAGATGGAAATCCATTCCGTTCGACTGTTTGATGGCACGTTCCATCATTAGCTCATTTAACTGTGGTTTTTCAGGTACAGCAGGCAAGCTGCCCCATCAGGACTTTGCTGGAGTGGGAGCACTGGACCAACACCTATTCTGATACATTAATGACACCTTATTGTTTGGTAAAGGTATTATCCTTAAGACAGTCAATTAATGTTAGTGTATTGGGGAATATGATGGGCTCTTAAAATTATTCTTTAGGTTAGAACCTCTAAAATTCTAAATGCCTGAAGACTCATGTGTCTGACCTTTTCTGATTGAATTATCTTTTTTTAGTGAGCCAGATAAAAACACGTTTAATAGATGAAAGAAATAGGAGTATAGCTTAGCTTTTCCTACTGAAAATAAATAGTTCCTTCCAAATAATTTACCTTAGCACTTACTGAGCCTTGTAACTCAGTCTGATATAATACTTTTGGATAGGTGGAAAGTAGATACAAAACTAGTCTCTGGTAACCAAGAACTACTCTTTATTTTTAAGTTTTATTTTGATGTGTGGTTGATCACTTGGGCTCTGGCTGAGGCTGATTTAGCAATGATGTCAGTGTTAGCACTGAGATGTTAGCAAAAAAACTTGAGCTTGAATCCTCAGTCTCTTTCTCTGGGTAAAAACCACTTGAATCACTGTCTTGAATCCTTGCACAAATGTTTAGCTGTGTGTAGAAATGTGTGTGTGTGTGTGTGTGTGTGTGTGTGTGTGTGTGTGTGTGTGTACACGTGTGCTGGTCTTGGAATTTGAACTCTGGGTCTGGACACTGTCCCTGAGCTTTCCTGCTCAAAGCTAGTGTTTTACCACTTGGGTCACAGCTCTACTTTTAGCTTTTTAATGGCTAATTGAAGTCTTCAAATCAGGATCCTTTGATCTTAGCCTCCTGAGTAGCTAGTAATATAGGCATGAACCAATGGCAAGTTTTTGTTGTTGTTGTTGGTCATGGGGCCTGAACTCTGGGCCTGGGCAATATCCCTCAGCTCTTCAGCTCAAGGTTAGCACTCTAACACTTGAGCCATATCTCCACTTCTGGCTTTTTCTGCTTATGTGGTGCTAA
Source organism: Dipodomys merriami (assembly GCF_024711535.1). NCBI lineage: Eukaryota > Metazoa > Chordata > Mammalia > Rodentia > Heteromyidae > Dipodomys > Dipodomys merriami. The sequence goes on from NW_027206290.1 coordinate 6,876,201, forward strand.
GGAATCGAATCCAGGGCCTCATGCATGCAAGGCAAGCACTCTTCCATTGAGCCACCTTCCCAGCCTGCAAATTTTTTCTTATTACAACTTATTTTTAAAGGTAGATTTTTTTTTTCTCAAAAGAGACCAGTAACTCAGAAAGCAATTTTTTTCCAGAAAACATTTTTTTTAATCAGAAGCAAATTTCAGTCTGATTCTCTACTAGGACTATTTCTAAAAGAAAACTTGGTTTAACTCATGTTTGGGTTATATTGAAGAAGTAAGGTGAAAGTGAGTCATTTCATTGCTCTTTGAGAAAAAGAATATGGCAGCAAAAGTTCTCTTATCTGTTCACATCCACTCCTACCTGGTTACAATTTCTTCTTCTTTTTTTTTATTAAGTCAAAAGGGAACTATCCACAGAAAGAATCCCTGAGAGAAAAGCTAGAAGAACAAGCCAAAACTTCCCTATAATTACCTTTATCAGGTAAGCAGAGGTACAGGCACCTGTGCCCTAGGTAGATGAAGGAATACTAAAATCCATTTCAATTTATGAAGAGCTTGATTTCAAGATACGTTGAAGGGTAAATTAGAAAGAAGCAAGTTTTTTTTTTAAATTATCTTTAAGCACTTGTACAAAGAGTTGCCATTTAACAAAGCAGTTTATACATTTGCATGCCACTCCTTTCAATGTCACCCCTTTCAACACTGAGAGAAGCTATTTTTTAAAGCTTAAATGTAAAGGTAGGATCAGATCAAAGAAGGACTGCTAGTAAGAATATTGAATTAATCAGAAGTAAAGTCCTTAAGTATATTTACAATTTGTGATGAACTCAATTGCTTTGGAAAAGAGCTTGGGTACTCAATCCAAATTCAGCGTTTGGTTGCAGCACATGTTTCTTTCAGCTGGTCAATTCCCAAAGGTAGGAAATTCTGTCCAGGGAGCACAGTGGCTACAGAACCATTATTTATTTCAAGACTCTAAGTTCTTTATTTCTCTTATAGATGATGCATATATCCTCATTAATCAAATAAAATTGTTTTTTTAATCACAATCATAACTAAAATTCCAAACTGTATTGAGCTGAAGTTATAAACACAATTCAAGTAAATAGCAATATTATCTCTATACTAAACATACTACTATACATTTATAGTTTCACTAGTACAAACTGTTATAGAATTGTAGTTAAGTCTCCCCTAGCCAATTTTCTTATATTAGCATCAGAGAAACTCTAGCCAAGGAGAAGTCCAAGATTACACAAGGGCTAATATTAGAGCCGGAAGCATTGAGGTCCTTTGATGGTTACTCTAGTAGACACATGAGACCTGTACAAAGCTGACAATGAGTTTATTTAAGAATATGAGCTTCCTGGTGTCAGACTGTCCCTGGACAAATACACTTTACACATCACAAACATTTATCTGTCTAATAAGAATATTAATACTCCCTATAGAATGAGGATTTTGGGGGGGACTAATTGAAATGAGCAAAGTTATTGATACATATCAATTCTTTATAAGCTATAAAAGTTATCAGAGCAACCATTTTCAGTCAGCCTTTTGCTGCATAACAATCTTAAAACTCAAAGTCTTCAAGAATATTTTCATTTCCTATTTTTAGCTCTGGGATTAGGTTTAGTGTATTAAGTTAGATGACCCTGGTTTCAGTATGGGGCTTTGGCTTTTCAATGGGTGTCCTCATCCGAGGAATTGGGCTGAAGAAACAGCTTCTTTGCATGTTTATGGTGATAGAGAGGAAAGGTAGAAGAAATGTGCTTCTTCTAAAAATCTCTATGGGTTAAAATAACCCCTGTTTTCACTGTATTTTATGTTGGTCTAATTTGTGGAGGGGAAGGGAAAAAAAAACAAATTGTTTAAATAGGGATATAGGTGGACCCACTGGAACAATGAGATGTACAAAATGCTAAGTTGAAAAACGAACTTTATAACTTTGGCAGGGGGGATGGGGTGGGGAATGTAGCTGTGGAAATGGGAGGGCAGAGATGGTAGGGGAAAAACAAAGGAGGAGACAACAATGCTTGATAAGAAATATATTTATTACCTTGTTCATGTAATTGTAACCCCTCCGTATGGTATTTTCACAATAAAAATCTTATTAAAAAACTAAAAAAAAGAATAAAAACTTAGAGGAAATATTGACATTTGTGGTATAAAATAGTAGCTACTAGTTGAGGAGAGCATTAAATGCCCTGAGGATTTATTCCTTTATGTTTATCTTTTAAATAAACAAGAAATGATGAAAAAAATCTCTATGGGGGACAGTCACAATGGCCCTATCAGATCATGTTGCATAATCACAGTAAATGATTTGGCTAAGCCAAAAGTCAGTGACATGGAGAAGTTACTGCACACACAAGTAAGCCATGTACAGGAAGGGAAGAAACAACATAATTTATCACAGGAAGGAAGCAAAATTCTAAGGCCATGGAAATAATGACCTCTGAAGTAGCAGCAACAGTCTGAAACTAGTCCACATGGGTTATCTGAATGCTATGAGTCTTCAAACTTTGGGGTTTCAAAAAAACCAGATATCTGAGGAAGGTGACTGTTATTTAGATTAGAGATTGAATATGAAAGTACATAGTGCAATTCCTTCTCCCAGAAACTTCTCTAGTAGAGGAGATAGCAATCATTAAATTCAGCATTCCCAGACCTAAAAGGCATTTGAAGAATTGATATCCTTAGAGTAGCATAGTATGTGCTATCATTTCCATTAATCGTTTTTTTCTTTTTAAAAATCCCTCAGCAAATTAAGAGTTTAGGTAAAAATTGTTTTCCTTATAAAATGGAATGAGAGGATGCAGTTGTGTGCCGAGGGCTGCCTGGCGGTAAGTGGAGATAGGACGAGTTTGTTCATGATTTGTTACACCGTTTATAATACAGATGAGGACTACTAGGTGCATCCATCATCACACATTTTTAATTGTTTTTATTCTTAGTCATATGTTGTTTACATTCATTCTCCATTCTAAATTAATGAGGAATCTAATGAGGATGAAAAAACATAATTCTGCCAATTTCCTTCTGAATACTTTTCTCCTGATCCATAAATTTTGTTCATCTGGAAAATACATAACTATTCAAAACATCAAGACATCCCTAATATTTCACAACATAGCTTTAGAAAGAAAATAAGTCAGTACTTGTTTTGTATCCCACCTCTAGCCAGCAGTCTATTATGGAAATAAATACATTTCAAGGTCCATTTCCAATCAGAGGACAGAGCAGCACAAACCTGAACTCATTATTTTCACCCCTCCATACAGCTGTGCAGGTTTCTCTGTCAGACTGAAACACTTTTGTTCCTCCTTTTCTGGCTAGTGCTCTGTGTAGACTTATCCTGTAGCTCAATTTGTACCTTCTGTTGAAGGTACAAATTTCCTTCCACATTTTCCTTCCACAAATTTCCACATTTCCTTCCACTGAGTTTTTTTGTTCTTCCTTCAACATTACCGTAGTACTTGGAAGAGAATTACCTCCTAGGTAGTCATAGTTTGGAAAATAGTCATTGTGTCCTGAAAGCTTGGCTCAGGTTTCCCTCAGGGTGAGGCCCTGAATTCAAACCCCAATATGAAAAAGAAAGAAAAAAGAAAAGAAGGGAAAGAGAAGGAACTAACAGTCTCTTTGCACCTTCTTTTCTGACTTCAGCCTGACTTGTACTAGGGCAATGGGGCATTTCCAGTGCCAGTGCAGTGCCTTACACATACCATGTACTCCACCAGTCTTTCTTGGGTAGAATAGAGTAGGAAGAATTATGATGGATTAGACAAGGAACTACAGAGTATCCTTCAGGAAAAGGAAAACCAGACACAAGTAAATAGTCAGAGCTGATATGAATAAGGCATGACCAGAGCAGAGGATTCAGCAAAAGAAGTCCAGAAAACTAACATGGGTATTTTAGGTTTGTTCAGGGAAGACCTCTGGGAACATCCATTATCTAAGTCTGCTCTGTTGTATGTCCAAATACCATAAACTTCATGGTTTAAACATCAAAAGTTTAAATCTTTCATAGTTGGGAAGGCTGCTAGTCCAGGATCTGGGTACCATCATTACTGGATTTTGTTGATGGCTATCATTCTAGATTGTAGATATATGGTTGCCTTTTTGCTGTGACCACACATAATAGAAAGAGCTTTGGTATCTCTCCTTGTTACAAGGTCATCAAGGGGGAAGGCCTATCCTTACAACTTCACTTAAAACTAATTATCTGATAACAAATTCAACACCAAATACCAAATTCAGCACACTGGGAATTAGAATGTTGACATGTAAATATTGGGGGAGACATTGTAGCTCACAGTACTCATCCATACTAACTGGTTTAGAACCTGATCACTGGTAAATGAAATGAAATAGACCAAGAAAATCTCTATCATCCATCCTTGCCATTCATGAGGTTCTATTGTTCATTTAAGAGTGAATTAAATCACAGAAATCAGCATTTCCAATTGAAAGGTCATTAAAGCCCAAGGGCAAAAACAAAATAACCTTTTAATTTCTGGGATGAATGAACCAAGTAATTTTTGTGAGTGGTATCTTCTATTGCTACAGTAGTCATAAATCATGTCTTTGAAGGTTGTACCATTTTACTTTAAAATGTACATTTTTTCAAAGAACACAGTCATTTCTTATTATGTTTCTTTTGTACAATTCCATTGCATTCATCTAGATGCTGTTGATTCTGTGATAGGAAACCTATTTGTTATACTCACTGACCAAGTGCCTACTGGTATAGGCATTTTGCATTAGCTTATTGGGATAGCAGTGCAGTCTTCCTCTAACATATATTGCTTTTTCCATTTAACTATGGTCTATTTTTCATTATTTTCTAGGCTTGGATTCCATTCACTTGTTATATTCTCTTAAGAATTACCATCTGTAGGGTAAGGTTTTTATCCATTTGAAAATATTATGTCCATCTGCAAATGATTCAAGCCAACATTAAGAATTGTACTGCCTGATTTACAGAAAGTCATTGTTGCCTAAATGTTTACTAGGCATATCCCATTTTGATAGACAGTACAAATGTACAGTGATAATAGAGCAGGCAAACTCCACAGCATTTCCATAGCTCCTGACTGTTGAATGATGCACACAAATGTACACTTGGAGATGGCTAGAATTGTTTCCACACTTGGAGCTCTGCTTCCATTAGACTGGCTCACAATATTAGACTGAATCCCAAGGCACTCCTGATAATCATCAGCTGTTTTTCTTTCCAGAGTCTCTTTGTTTAAATGTATTCTTTTATTATCCATGTAATTTTGAAAGAAATGGGGGCAAGAGGATTTTAATTAAATAATCTGTATTCTGCCAAGTAGTCCTTCATATGAAGGTATCTGGAAAGTTACTTTGATATTTTTATTTATCTTGCCAGGATAGTATATTGATGAGAGAAGTGAGGTCCAATAATGTTAAAACAAGACATGAACTATTGATTAATTCTGTTTTTAAATTCCTTTTTCCTCCCGAGTATAGCAGATTTCAAATGCTGCTGCCAATATTGTGTTCTTCAATAAACCTTCATTATTGGGAGGGTCTTGATCTCCTTCAGGCTTTGATAAATGCTTATTATGCTTTTGAAATGTAAGCGTTCAGTGCCCCAGGCTGTCCTTTCATTAGTTCATGGAGAAAAATGCAAAACAGTAGAACTGAGGCTGCAAAGACTGATTCAAAAGCCGCCAAAGGAAACACAGTCGATTAAAAAAAAAAAGCAGCCACAGAGACTAGGGCTCCTAAGCTCCAAGTCCTTGCTCTCACCTGACAGTTATTGTTCCCATTCTCTACTGTAGATTCTCCATTGCAGATCAGGACTTGCCCTTTGGTTCTACTCCAACTGAATATGTTGATTGTTAGGATTGTTTCAATATTAGTCAAACATTAATGGCTCCAGGTAGAATGTGTTGTGAGAGGGAGAGGGGGGGGGGATAACTAGGTAACAGTAGCTCACACCTGTAATTCTAGCTACTCAGGAGGTTGAGATCTGAGGATCACAGTTCAGAGCCAGCCCAGACAGGAAAGTCTGTGAGATTCTTACCTCCAATTAACCACCAGAAAACTGAGTGGTAGAGCTCTTGCCAGAGCGAGAGGGGGGGGGGGAGTGTGGGGGGGAGAAGGCACAGTCAAGAATTCTACAGTTCTGTCAGGATCCAGGTGAACTTGTCACAGCAAGCAGTCTGCCCAAGGTAGCCCACCACAAGAAACTACTACTTTATCCATAAACATCAATAGCGTCAAGACGGAGACTATAGAAAAACTACTGTTATTTTTCCCACCAAAGTTTGTTTCTCAAGTTCC